>NW_021130448.1:0-524277 GCF_004193835.3 Ostrinia furnacalis
GTCCATTCGCCCTAATGTATTTTCTTTTCGCGCAAATGTCAATCCCATCAAAAACAATACTTGTCAAAAAAACCAAGTCTCGCAACTCAGTTGTTCTAGGGTAAAAAGTTGTGAGATCCATGTAATACCAAGTCCAGGCCAGGAAATCTTTAACGTTTTACATAAATTATTGACTTGGCCATCGCACTAAATAATTTAATTTACACGTGTTTTCATGCGATGGCCAAGTCAATATATTTATGTAAAACGTTAAAGATTTCCTGGCCTGGACTTGGTATTACATGGATCTCACAACTTTTTACCGTAGAACAACTGAGTTGCGAGACTTGGTTTTTTTGACAAGTATTGTTATCGGTGAGTCAGTCAGTGAGTGACAAAATTAAGTAACTTTGACCCGTTATAATTCTTAAACTACTGGTTCAAATTGAATGAAATTTTAAATATACCGTGTCTTTACAATGCCTGCATAGCTAATGAAAATTCAGCCTTCTAGTTTTATCCACAACGAAGTTACAGGCGGTCGAAAATGGCCTGAATTGCTTCGAGAAAAGGATGGTACGGCCGTGCCGCTTTTTTGCTCGACTTGGTGGGGGCACTGCCGTGCCCCCAGATGGATATTCGAGTTTGAGTCTTCGCTCAAGTGTACCAGAAACATTATAGAGATCAAGATCGTACCGATGTTTTATTACATTAATAGCACCAATTTTTTGACGTAAACACTCATGCTGTTGATTTCTTTTCTCGCAAATATGTTAATTGTTAAAGTATTGCGGCATAACGACATGTTTGCATTTTAAAATCCTTGGATATCTCGAGCAGATGGCGTGGCAGCGGCTCGCCTTGGCCAGATTGCGCCCGCGCCGGTCGCATAAATACATCAATGGATTACAATTAATACTTTAGCGGCTATTAGATTATATCGGGCATTAAATGTCAATGGTCAAATTGTAGATCTTTAACTACAAATTTTACTTACCTACTGGAATTTAATGGTTGTTGCTATAGTTTCTGTTACTGAGCTTTTGTTGCCTATAGTTAGGGTCTGTAGGTAGGTATAGTACTTTTATTCACCTTACAAACTATTGCATAAATCTATTTATTTAACAATAATAATTAAAGTTTTAGTGGAATTAAGCTGTTAGAGTAGATAGTTCAACAATAAATTGAAATAACTTTATTTAGCTGACAATGAGATACCATTAAAGTGTCCCCAAAATACCTAAATTTTGTGTATTCTATCTGCATGTTCATTTGCATCTACGGAATGCAAACGATTGATTTCCTAGTACGAGTATCTATACTCAGCTAATAAATGGCTGCCTTTAGAGAACGAACTAAATCTGTTAACTGACCACATCACATCTCAAATGCCAAGGTGATTCTGCATAGCTAGAACGTAATTTATAACGTTCGTTTCAGCCAAATGACGTCCACTGCTGGACAAAGGCCTCCCCCAAGGTTTTCCACAATGAACGGTCCTGCGCTGCCCGCATCCAGGCTCTTCCCGCGACCTTTACCAGATCGTCGGTCCACCTAGTAGGAGGCCTGCCCACGCTACGTTTTCCAGCCCGTGGTCGCCACTCGAGAACTTTCCTGCCCCAACGGCCATCGTCTCAATTTATAACGTAAATATTCGATATTCAGTTTAGATTAAATTACATAATTGATTGAGCACATAATACGAGTACATGGAGGCTTTTGCCACTAGCAAATATAGAGCAAGAGTTTCTGTTTGTCTGAAAAACTGAAGGGCCATGAATTGTCATGGTCTTGGTTAGCCCTCATGCTAATGCCACATAAACTGTGATTTTGTGAATTGAGATATCACGGTATTTATTTGACATAACATCGATTTATTCAAGACTAGCTTTCCGCCCGCGGCTTCGCCCGCATGGAATTTTGTCTGTCACAGAAAAACATTATCGCGCGCGTCCCTGTTTTTTAAAAACCGGGATAAGAACTATCCTATGTACTTTCCTGGGACTCAAACTATCTCTATGCCCATCAAAATCGGTTCAGTGGTTTAGGCGGGAAAGCAAAACAGACAGCCAGACAGATGGAGTTACTTTCGCATTTATAATATTAGTATAGAAAGTATGGAATTAGTATACATATTAGTATAGATTCATGAAGGTTAAAAACAGGCTTGTACTCGTAACATTTGAATAATCACCACGTTATCAGCATCATTCATATTTCTTATTCACCGATGCCGACTGTCGGATCTGGTCGGCACTACAATAGTGGTTGCGTAGTATCCACCTAACAACCGGTCCATTTGTTTCAAGCCAGTGTTGCAACTACAGGTGCAATAATAATGATAACATCGTAATGTTTTTGACGAGCCTTGGTTCAAGTTTTATGACCCACTTGCTCTCTTGAAATCTACAAGGTCAAGTTCAAATGGTTATTAAAGCTTTAAGGATAAGCCGCATCGCGCTTAGTTTCACTTGAGAGTGACATGTTTATTTCTGGAATTGTAAAATAATTATTAACTTCAACAAAGTATTCGTCTATCATTTTAATATTTGACAATTTGTAAGTAATTTAATTTCCACCAACGGCTGAATTAGCGGCAAGCTTTCAAAGCATTTTTACAATTTTAATTCTGATCCTGATGGTATTTTAGATTTTAATCACCAGTTAGATTACAGTATCACTTCACAACCTACATTCAACAACTATCTAGTGCCCTACATATTATCTAAAAGACCTCCCGATAAATTCCTTGACATTCAAGGACTCGATAAAGACTGGGCACAATTTTGTACTATTTGCATAGAACGAATGCCTACTTTAAAGGTCCTGTTAACAACCTCAGCAGTCAACCTTTACGATGATTAATGAAGCTTTTAGAGCAATTACACGATTTCAACGCTGATGGACGAAGAAAAATGATAACTACAAAAATTAACTTTGCTTGTCCTGCGCGTCTTATTTGTGATGAAATACTTTTTGTGTCAGTTGAAAGCATTCAAAAGAATGTACAGACTAAAGTATCTGGCCATCAAAACTCTTATTTATATAAAAATATCATGTGTGTGTAGTAAATCCTAATTTATGTTCTAATCAGTCGATTTCTAATATTTTATATGTGAGCAAAATTTCAAAGTTATGGGACCTCAATAATCATTCACTGTCCAGTGAATTGGTGTATTTTAATAGAGTGGTTAACGGCAACTCTATTACTCTATCGTGATATTGCAGTTAATGGTAGTTTACCTGTGTTTTGGAAATCATATTTTAAAAGTTGATTTAAGATAAAGTTGCTAAAATCTAGCTATGTCGACAAACTAAAAAAACTTTCACCGCCAAAGTAAAATATGGAATTCGGAAGTATGTAACGGAATACGGAAATCCCACAGATCTAAGAACACGTCATAAATCTCTGCCGAACATCTCCGAGTCCAAGCTTTCTGCCTGTGTGTCACCGGCGCACCTCAGCGAAAGTTAACCATATAACCATGCTTCCCATGCCCACACCCAGAATATAAACATTTACCACATTATTTACATCCATTATTTGCTTTACGTAACCAAGATGGGAGCTTCGGCTTTTTGCTTGCGATGTGGAAAATTTTCTGTTACGTCTTAATGGTTCTGTCTGTAGTGTTGACAGTTGGGTGCGGCCTCTTCATTCTTCAGTGAGTTTGCCGACAAATCACAATGACCTTTGCAAATAATATACATGTTTATGACAACATATCTTAGAGCAACATATCGATTGAGTGGGCGACCAAATTAATTGACACACTTTTAATATGACTCTATCAAAACGTGATTCCTCATAGGACTTGTATGGTTGTATAGGTTTAGGAGCATAAGATTGCTGTTTGATAAGTTAATTTTCAATTAATTACCAACTACGAGTAGTTAGACTTCAGGGTTAAAATGTTCAGTCTCCGGTCCCCCACAAAAGTAACATAATCGAAACCGAAAAAATCCATATGAAGAGTATTCACTTGAAGATGCGCACTGCCATTCGCCACGGTTAAGAGTTAAAGAAATTAATAGAGACGTGAATGTCGCACGCTAATGACCCGTGCAGTGATAATTTCACTGCCAGTCATATCCATGCAGTGACATCTGTCGCGTGAAATGATACCATAATGTTTTCTATAATATGGTTTGATATTTAATGGGTAATAGCACGGGGTGTGTGGAATTTTAAATTACGGGAAATCATCCAAGGGTGTGCCTTCTTATCTTTTATCATTCCTGCATTTGGTGGGCATAGCCGTTAAGTTACTTTCAGTTTTACACTCTGGTAATTAATAGGGTTGCCTGTGATTCGTATACATTCTTGTTCTTTTTGTTACCTAGGTATACAAAAATATTAAATCTATTATTTATTGGTCTATTTAACTGTTCCGTCGACTGCGGTTTTTTGAACACATGCGACGGCGAATGCCACAGACGTTTATTTCATTTACTCATAGGTCCGAATCATCGCAACATGGAGCGCAATTATTTTTTTCCTTCATCGTTGTCTGGGGCTGTCTCAGGAGTTTAAATAAGAATATCTATTTAATTTATCTTCTTCATATTCTTCTGCCATACATAGATTTTTGAATTAATCTATTTACTTACTAAAGAATCCTCTATTATGTTTAATTTAAAGATAAAGGAAATGACTGAACTCTACTCTCTTGAAGCTGGAAACCATCACACAATTAAAAGCTACATGGGTATGGTAGCAGCAGTAAGAATAATCCTGAAGCATACTAGAAGAATGTTCTTACAGCCAAGCTAGGTACTTTATCAAAGTGTGTTCTGTCACATTTTGACATAATGACAATACCTACTTTCTTCTGTGTGTTAATCTTTTTCCAATATTTTACCCTGGCAACCCTACAGCCCGTCTTCAAACAATGAGAGAGTAAATTCGCCATCATTTAACTATCATTAGCCGCTCTATTTCCAGGCTTTGTCCGGCGTCCGCAAATGGCGTCGTAAACACCTCGCGACATGTCCCCTGGATGTTTTTGTCCTCGCCGGCACGCGGCGGCTTCTATACCTGCCGATAATGTTCCGAAATTACTGAGAGGATGAAGTAAAAGCAAATAAAAAGGCTGTTACCCATTAAATGATCAGCTGTGTCAGCTGTGCTAGTGGGTAGGTCGTTAACTAACTAATAGCATAATTTATTAGTAGATATTCAGGTATGTTATTTGATGGGATTTTATTAGTTGAAAAAGATTTTTGCTATTCAAAATTGGTTTTAGGATTCGAATACAGCAAATTCAAAAACAGTTCAGTATTCTTTAAAAAAAAATCAAAAGCGAAAGTACCTAAGTTCGTTTGTAGTGATGATTAATACGATCGCCATCACAGCCCATCCAATAGATTTCACCATGTACGTACCTAGGTAGGTACATATTATTGTATGAGTAATGAATGAACTTTTGTTAATAATGTTATAACAGTTACATCAATAACATAAAATTATGCTTGATTATTCAAGACCTAATAACTACATGTCCGCATAACACTACCTAAATAAACTCACAAAAGTAACCACCACTTAAGTGGAGCATCAAAAGAAAATAAGACTTTAATTAAAAACCCAATTACAAAGGCACAAATAGAGGAGTGGATGGACCGATGCGCGTGAATTAGCGCGCCCTGCGCCCGCGTCGACGGAAGGCTTTATGGCGAAGCATTCCTGCTCTGAAACTGGACAAAAGAAAAGGCTAGCTAGATAATATACCTATCGTCTAAATTCTTGGGTTAATTTTTCTATGTATCATTTCGTATTGTTTTGGATGGACTAATGTAGAGCAGACTTTATTGAAAACTAGCTTTCCGCCCGCGGCTTCGCCCGCGTGAAATTTTGTCTGTCACAGAAAAACAATATCGCGCGCGTATTTGCTCACCGTTTAGACCTACCCTGGACTACGACAAACATTTTAAAACCAAAATCAGCTCAATCGGCCCAGCCGTTCTCGAGTTTTAATCAGACTAACGAACAGCAATTCATTTTTATTTATAGAGATAGATATAGTTTTGTAGATAGCTTTCTAATAGAGTTTCCAAAAACCATTTATACCTAGACTAGCGGCCGCCCGCGACTTCGTACATGGACGCCAATTTACCCTCATAGTGGAGGAGTAAAATCCGTGTTTAGCGTATAAGAAATCTACCTACCGAATTTCAAGTTTGTACTTATGTGGAATAGTTTTTGAGATTTCTGTGAGTGAGTGAGTAAGTTAGTGACATTTTGCCTATTTCTACTGGGCTTACTATGCCAGTAAGGTGGTCCCGGCCATATAGTGGTGGAGAAGTGGGTGTAGACTTCTAGGTGCTTTGCTTAAAATTAATTATTAAATTGACTTTCCTCAACTTTTCATCATAACTTACCCTTCGCGGGTCTTATGTAAAAGTGACCACACAACTGCCCCCACAAAAACAAATGAGCTGTAATGAGTCGCATTTTCCTTATAGTGAAACAAAAGACAGTCGCCGTCAGGAGAAGGCGTGGCGCGCGTGACGTCGCTTTGATCGGCCGCGGCGCCCGCGCACGCAATAATGCGCACTACTCACCACTTATTCATGCTAAATAACAACCCATACAAGGCAAAGCCTATCTTCCGTACTGAAACATGAAATTAGAAACGATCGACAAAAAAATTGAAAAGTCGGGCAACTGCGACGCTGTGTTTAGTATAATAGGTTCATGTTTAAACTGATTAGTAATAATGTAATGAATTGTAATTGGTGTCGTGTTAATGAGAGCGGCGCATATAGCCGCTAACGGCAGTTTTATTGAGATTATAACATACCCTTACAGCTGCCATTAATATTGAAGGCGATTACTCGTTATTTTTCTTGTCCAGCGCTAATGAAGTTAATTCAGGTTCCTAATGTAGTCAGCGAGAGACATTGGCTTTTAAAATGTCGTTTTTCTCCATCGAATTATAAGCCAATGTCAAAAGCCCTTTTGTAGTGAATCGAACTCGAACAGAATGATTGTTTTCAATAATTGAATGAATACGAAGTCCACGCGGACGAAGTCGCGGGCGGCCGCTAGTTGAATGAATATTTTTACACAACATTATCCTAGTCCTCATTAATAGGATAAATAAAGGTTATATTTCTTTTCTTTCAGGCATTCTCTAGATTAAAATTGTATGTAATTAACATCTTACGTACCTATGTACGTATTTCCCTGTTGCGCTACAGGTACTCCAAAATCGTGCATCAAACCAACCAACACGTGGATTAAATCGTGATTAATAAATAGCAGATATCCGTATAATTGGAGCTGTTTTGAGCTATGAATCAGCACTCTCTCACGATAGATTGGGCGTGGTCCGCAGAGCGCAGGATTTGGATCGCAGATCTGGCGACCTTTGACTCCGACAGGTGTTGACTCAGTGTAATTTGTAGCGTAACCGTGTAATTGGAATGGATTTTTTGAATAATTACGACTTTACAGAGCCCAGTCTAGCTATTTCTTTAGAGGTCTGAAAGTTTTCGTGAAACGACTCTTTCTAACACAAGTTCGTACAATTCTAATTGCCTACAGGGTTCAAGTTCCTGTCCATTGCATCAATCCACAATATTCCGTGTGGTTCTGATCTCACAAAGTTAACTGAAATTACATGATCGAATCCGTTTTCTCGTACCTACCTAATCTCACTTCGTAACTAATACCTAATATTTGGCTTAATCCATCGCTATTGCTCATAGTAGGACGTCCACTCGCAAGGATGTCCTCTTAAAGGTTGCAGGAAGGCGATGGAGGCAGCAGGCTGCCAACCGGCCAATCTGGAAATCATTGTGAGAGCCTATGTTCAGCAGAGGACATCCTGTAACTGAAATTCTCATTTCAGTTGATGATGAGCTGAAAATGTAGATAATCACTTAAACAATCCCTTTTGTTTTACCAAAGCATCTCATCGTTCCGGTCAAATAAGGTACTGAGTCACTGACTCTAAGGCGCCTAACTCGGGTAGAATCCAACCTGCGCCTACGCGGCGAACGCAAGGCCGCCCGGCGCACGCGCGTTCAGTTGTTGGTTCCCACAGCGTTGGCCAATGGACTCTAATCAATTTTAGGAATGGGCGCGGCGGACCTTGCTAAGGCACCTTCTCTTCATTCTGCTGTCAAGTGTCAAATGGTAAATGTGGTAGTTAGGAGCGCTGTAGATCACTTTACTGTGCCTTTGGTATTTATTGTGCAGGTTTACGTTGGTATCTTATGGGTACCGATCTAAAGAATGGTTTTGTCAAAAGGCAAAAAATGGTAGGAATAACTAATTCTTGCGATGAAATACAGGCGATAGTCTATCGCCTGTATTTCAAACGATGAAGCAGAAAATCGAACGCACAGCGTTGAATAGAGCGTTGATTGGTTCGTGTGTCACCCAGTGCGTTCACGCATACTGTGAGACCTCATAATAGGTAATGTTTGTGAATACGGGTGTATGTCACTAAATAAAGTACGTATATCGTGCATGTGCAGACAGACATGCAATCGTTCAATAAAAACAAATTAATATTATTTATGTCAATAATATAAAATGATATTTAATAATAAATCAATGACAGTCAATCAAGCATACTTTAAATAAATAATATTAACGTTAAAACAAAACTATTCGTAGACATTTTTTTCAGTATATTTTATTAATTTGGATCAGTAAATCTAAGTCCATTAAGGTAATTCTTCAGAAGATAACCATCTCTAATTTCTATTGTTTGTGTAGCCAGTGTTAAAATCTGTTACAAGACTAGTCCAGATTGTGAAGACTAAAAAATACTTTTACTTGTAGTTATTCTCTCGTAATTGTTTTAG
Organism: Ostrinia furnacalis; assembly: GCF_004193835.3. Taxonomy (NCBI): domain Eukaryota; kingdom Metazoa; phylum Arthropoda; class Insecta; order Lepidoptera; family Crambidae; genus Ostrinia; species Ostrinia furnacalis. The sequence continues at coordinate 8,800 of NW_021130448.1, forward strand.
AATCTGTATTATATGTATGATTCAAATTTCATATTTTATTAGATGCTATAAACTTCTAATATAGGTTATGAGTTATTACTAGCGTAAGCCAGCCACGCCTGAATCCTAAATTAATAGTGAAATATCTAGTGAATTAAACAAACTAGACATCTTTATGCTGGTTATAATAATATTATGTTGTATCAAAAAGCTATCCAAATTTTCATCTGACCTTCGTATGAAGCCTTTAAAGAACTCAAATTCTATAGCATCACTTTTATTCGAGGCAAGCAGTAGAACGAGAAAAAAATGCCTAATAATTTATGAGCCAAATTTTATTTTCTTTTTTTTTTAATTTAGTTTCGGACGTGATAAAGTCACTAAGAAAAATAACGATTTATTTTCTTTCTTTCTAATAATTGACTACCCTGAATCACTCTATTGTCTCTACTAAATACAATACTAGTAATATCTTAAGTCCGATAAGAAAATGAAATGTGCCGAACATACCTCAACTTATTTTATGTACATAACTTTGTGTCAAAACTAAGTAGTGAGCACGCGCTGGGAGAGGCAGGGCGCGGCTTAATGTGTCGGCATGGTTCGCCCCCGTTTCCGGCCGCGAGCTTTCGGCGACAAACTTTAAAAGCTTGCAACATAGCGACACTTTATTGGCTACTTTGTACCGGTTGTGTTTTGAGCGGAATGAAGCTATAATTATCGTCTACTGATGGTAATTGTAAACAGTAAATAATATTAATTTTCCTTATCAAAGTGGTCGAGAAATTGTTTAGCAATTAGGAAATTCTAATATTTCAGTTATTTGATTATGAAACATACAGGTTTGCACATACCAAACCTTTTAAGACGTAATGCGTACGTCAAAATTTAGAAATACATTAAAAAAAATGTGCTGACACGATATTACATCTTTTTAAGTACCTACAACTGATTCTGTGAAAGTTTAAAAAACAACAAACAACATTGCTACCCATAACTTCTTACAACATCAAGCATTTCATTAATTATCATAATAATTACATTGTGATCATCGTCAGAAGTGGCTCTTACACAATAATTAATTGTTATGCCCGATAGCGTCAAGCAATTTTTCCTCGATGACCAACAACAATGATTGCCAAACTGCGGTCAAGGTTCCAGATCATTAACAATCAATTTTTCTGTTTCAGGTGGGTGGGTTCAATATCAGCAATCAGTCGTAAGTAACAACGCATCTTAATAAGCGATAAGCTAATGAATACATAATCAACAGTAGTACAAAATAGCATGGTAGGCTTCGCACGTGCTTCGAATATTAATTAGGTACACTACCTTAATCATTGAACCTGTTGTTTGTTCAAGAAAATCTGGAAGACTCTTTTTCTCTTCAGTAGTATCTAAATACACTTTTACAGCTCCTTTGGCGGTCAAGTTAGATCCTGGCTACACAAGAGTTGCAGCGGTGGTAACTAGAGGTGGGAATAGTCCCGTGCTCTACCTGCTCCATAATGCCTAGTTTCCACCAAATATGATACCTTGGATAGACAAAACCCACTCTATTTGCCCGCACTGTGGTAATATCAACAACTTGTAATATCTCAAGCGTGTAATTGCTACGTTGATTGATGTCATTGATTATCTTGTTCAGTAAATACCAAAGGAATTTCAGTTAACTGATAAACTTTATATTAACATCTAATCAATATGAATTACAATTTCGCGCGACATATTTGTGTCACGAAGCCAATAAATGTAAGTAGTATGTAAATAATAAAGATTAATGTATAATCTCAAAGAACGATGGGACATCTTATTCTTCTATAACTTCGTCCTCCGTATTGCTAAATTAGTCATCACATTCATTACCCTCGGTGCTCTTCAGTGCAGCCATAGTAGCATAGAGGTTGCCTCTAGACGTCAAGTCACCAAGACACCAAGTCTTCCGTGTTTTCAGCTGTGTTCCATGGGGTTCTGAAGACGAAATGTAAAGACCAGCCTCTTATTGACATACTCACAATAGCACCCTAAAAATGTAGCAAATCCTCCCAGATCTCAGTCACCACTTGTTTCTTTACTATTAACCTAGCTATAATTAAGTTGTGATACTACGAGTATATCAATTTAGTCCTTTATTTTCATATATTTTGTCGAATGTTTTCACGTGGAGAAAAACCTCCTATTTAATCTCTCGTGGTAAGTTAAACATGCTTGTTACGAGTGGGTCCATCATAATAGTCGAGCGGCGGCGGGGATCGAACCCGCGATCCCCGGTTCACAACGGAACTATTCCCACCTCTCGTTCCCACCGCTGCAACTCCTGTGTAGCCAGGATCTACAGCTTGACCGCCATAAAAACCCAACCAGTGAAGGTCAAGTTTGTCCCGGGGGAAAGTTAAACTGTCATTGGACCCGCAACGAAATTAATCAGAAGAACATAGGAGTTCGAAATTAAAGTTCGGTCCCCGGTCACAAGTTGGCCGGACCGATACTGTGCCGATACCTTCACCATTCGGCTATCGTCGCTTTATTATAATCGTCAATTAACAGGCATCTTCGAGTCACACCCAGTCCAAGATATCTATTACCATACTATATCTGCCCCTCCTTCTTTTCACACGGGACCCGGCAAGGCCAATCTAATGGGTCGATTGCAGCCCGATCTCCAATTGCCCAACCCCCCACTTATGGCGCCGAATTCCTCAAGTCGCCGGCGGGTGCCTCCGACAATAAATTGACTAGCACCACGCCCCGGCGTCGCACGCACGTGAACTCGTAATGGTTGAGAAATATCTATTACATGTTGAAATGATACTGTGAAAAACGGGCAGGCATGACTGGTGTGATAGTTGGGTAGTATTCAATAAGATGAGAATGTGGTCAAGATTTAACAACATATGATGGAAAGAAACACACGTCCGTATTCACAAACATTACTATGAGGTCTCACAGTTCCCGTGGACGCACAGGGTGACACATGAACCAAACACAGTGTGCGAGTGCGTTCGATTTTCTGCTTCGCTTGAGCAAGCATCGTTTATGAATCATGAATACGGGCGTAAATCATAACTTATCAAATGGGAGGTAGGTACTAACGTACTTATGATGAGTTAGCTCATTGCTCGAATGCTTTAGTTAGACTATTTTAGGCCATTGCTGGTTACGTTTTGTGCTTGGCTCATAATAATGCTGTAATACTTATTTCACAGTGGTATGATGTGTGTAACTGAGTAATGTATTAGACAAGTAAATAAAGAAAACCTAATTAATAACAAGATTTTTAAAACCACTTACACTTTCAACTATTTCCCAACATGGTTTAGATCCAGTTTTCGAAACCAGATTCTAGTTCAGTTGGTTTTACTTGATTTTCCTTTTTGAAGGAAACGTACTACTTACACAGATGTTTAGGAAACCGATTTTTCTAATTACTCCAATTAATTAGCTGTTACTCAATTATAACCAATTATGTGAAAAGAAAAGTGTAGGATGTGAAACGACATTTGTTTTCCCATCCAGCCATATTTGGTCTACGATCGCAGATTTCCTTTATACTCGTACTTACGGATAGTGATGTAACTACATAATTGGTATCTTGCTTGATAGTCATATACATTAAAAGTCAGTCAGTTTTCCATTCAAATATAATTACAAATTAAACCATGTAGTAAACTTTAAATTTGCAGGAACGGGTGCAAAAAATACGTATACATAATTATAATTACGATTTTAAGATGTTGGATATTCAATTTTCTTTTTCTGTCCGTATCAGAACTTTTTTCCTCCTTTTCGTGTAGTTTCTATTTTATCGTTATCTAGTAACGTCGCAATTGACGTAGAGACCTTTTCATTTTAGACTGAAGCTAAAAAATGGTCAATTGGCATTGCAGGCAGGTTGAATAAGAAATAATTAGTTGGCTATTATGTTCTCATTTTTCTAAAACCATTAAGACCTCTTGTAATTTCTTTGATCTAATCTAGGTGTAAAATATTGAGTTGAGAAACTTTCACAATTCAGATTTTAACAAAACTCAAGTCTTTGATATAAACTTTGTTACAACACTAATACAAAGAAACAGTTGGAAACTGCGATTACGAGCAATCTGCGACAGTTACTCTGTTTCCAGTTTACTCGTACAATGCAACGTCTTTCTTTGTGAATTCACTGGAGTAACTATGTCAAACATTGTAAGCATTGTTTTAGATATAACGGTGTTTTAATTAAATATCTGCTAATTAATATTAAAGTGCATATACATTATATCTGTGTCTGTAGTAACATTTTTTCTTCTACGCGTTTGGGGCAAATTCATTGCACTTCTTCTGTCCACATTTTAGGATGATATACAACAACCAATTAATTCTTAGTTGGTATTACCTGTGTCTGGGCCACGTAAGAAAGACTTAAAATTTGTCTGAAATACCTGTGAATTTCACATACAGAATTATACGAGTAAAGGGCTTTTATCTAAACAAACATTGTATCCCATGACTACACACGGCCCCACGTGCCTCGCGACCTTCTGACACACTGCCGAAACCAGTCTCTATTTGTCTGAAGTCAAATGTTTGATGACAAACATCGTTCAAATGCCACGGTCTTCATTGAATATTGGTATTTGTAAAGCCAATATAAACATCAAAAGGGACATTTAAGGTCGCATACCAAACAACACCCGATGTGGTTTTGGGTTTGAATTCCAATAAGGGTAAATTATTGTGTCATATCTATCTATATTTAAGCATGTTTGTCCACTCCACACCCACTTATTGTCGCTTGTACAACAACTTTATTTATTTCCTTTCCACTATCACTACTCATTACAAAACAAAGTCGCTTTCCTGTCTGTCTGTCCCTATGTATGCTCAAATCGCAACGGATTTTGATGCGGTTTTTTAACAGATAAGAGTGATTCAAGAGGAAGGTTTTTAAGTACAATACCTACATTGTACCTGTGCGAAGCAGGGGTGGGTCGCTAGTTTTCATATAGTAATTTATGGCCTACTGCTAGATGCAGGCTTTTCCCAAAAACACCAATAATTCCGATCTTTCAGCAGTTCTTTAAACAGATTTCACCAAGTCAGCGTAGCATAGTGCTCTATATTTTAAAGGGTGCCCTACACTGCGCTTGCCAACAAACAGACCCGATTCAAAAACCCGTCGTGTATTGTGATTTTATAAAGAGCTAAAGGGCGTGCCAAACGGTAAACATTTGGGTGGACCGGTTGCATTAGCCTAACCTGCCTTATGGCACCGATATGTCATAATTACACCTTAATGGTCGGCCCTCACGAGCATCTGTTTAACACTCTTAAGTCAACCTTCGGTAGGTGCCTCTAACTACTGCTTAAACTAACGGTTAGCAAGGGATAAGTGGAAATGCTATGGAATTTAATATGATAACTAAAGAGTGGCTGCTGCTTGGCAATGAACAATTTTGCTTAATTTTAGATCGTGAGTTAGATGGACTATGAAGAACTTTTAGTCGCAAAATCATACCGTCGACACTGCATTCAATAACAGGCTGAAAACTTTGAGACTTAAAATAAGATTAATGCATAACATCAAGTTAATACTTGAGTTTATCAGCACCTTGACTCTACTAGTATTAAAAAAAAAGTTACTTGTTGATCAATTACTTATTTATTCAGGATACTAATTTATACATTTCCAACATTATAACACCTTAAGTTAGTACTTCTTGCTTTAAATGCTCCAATCGAACTGCCTGTCCGGCGGCATGCCCACGATAAGGCAACTTCCCCTTCCATTCGTCCAAGTCAACCGGCTCGAAACGACTTATCGACAGCATGCCCCGGAAGTAGTCAAAATCAATACTTAAATAACAATTTATATCTAAAATACTAAATTGTATACAATAAAATTTCTAAAATAATTACATTANACATCGCCTACAGTGGTGTTACTCCAAATCTTCGATTTTCCTAGTTTTTATAGTTTTCCCTTTATGTGGCCATTAAACCCTAACTCTGTACCAAATTTCAGCTTTCTGAGTTTATGGGAAGTACTAGTTCTATTTTGATGATCATCAGTGAGTGAGTGAGTGAGTGTCATAAATGCGAAACTTTGCTTTCGCTTAACTTCGGAACTAAATGACCTACAGACCTGAAATTTTGGATTTTAAGTATGTGATTATAGCTTACTAGATGACGAAAATTTCTGCGTTCTGGTCTTATCCAGAAGTTCTCAAATAGGGGCCTGAAAATGCGGCGAAATGGTTCCAGTAAAGGATGGGGACGGCAGTGTTTGCTTCGCGTTCGACTTGGCGGGGGCACGGTAGTGCCCCCGCAAATTAATTTTGTAACTTTTTTCCAATTTCATGACCTAGTGTAATGATTTTAGAATTCATATTGTATTTTATACGATTATTGGTTACTTTTAAATAAGTTATTGCAACAATTTTAGTATTTGTATTGTATTTTAGAAGAACCCAAAAACCCATTATTAAATTAAAATACTTTATTTGATTACTTCCTAGGCATTTTGCAGACATTAGAATGATTTTAGAATTTATTTTGTATTAAATCCAATTATTTCATATTTATTATTTAATTTAATTATTTTAGATTTTTATTGTATACATTTTAGTATTTTAAAAATTTAGAAAGCAGTTAATTATGAAATAAGTATTGCATTTGTCTAGTTCCGGAGCATGCCGTCGATAAGTCGTTTTGAACCGGTCGACTTTCACTGGGTAACCATCAACGTGTACACTAGTCTAGCTTAAGCTCTGCCAGTTTGAAGTGAAATTATGTACTGTGTTATTATGAGTGTAAAATAAAAATATCGGAAAGTGCAAGATCTTTTCTTCAAACACATCTCTCTGCCCCTGATATTTATTATCAGAAGTGGGATAGAGTTTACGCCACAAGGTACGTATTTTTTTTTTCTCCTTTTTAAATTATTTAAATAATGAAGTGTGCCAAGGTCGCGGGTTCGATTCCTGCATAGTAAAAAACATTTGTGTGCATGAACATATTACTTTGTATTAGTTTGGCTGTTTTATGCCTAAAATGTATGTCTATACAAAGAAGAGTAATTTTTCTATCCGTTTTTTTTTATTATTCAAGTACCCATAAGTACATACAAGCTTTGCTTAGTTTGGGACTAGTAGAGTTACAGTGGAAAATGTCCACGGATATTTATTTAATGTACTCTATAATACTATTTTTGGCATTGAGATTAATACATTTGGATAATAAGTATAGCGTTCTTTTTCTCTCCTTGTTCTGTTTTCTTTTTCATGTATTCAACAAAAAAAAAGGATGGGTTATTTACCTACACAAAATAATATACTTAATGATACCACTCTAGATTATTTTAGATCTAGCGGGATACCGTGTCTTTATTTTTATTATTAACTTATGAGTAATAATTGAGTCCATCAATGAAAAATGAAAGTGCTAAGAGAATCATTAAGAATTTGCCTTTTTAATAATTTCTTTCTCGATATACATTTACATATTAAAATTTAAAACATTTACTGTCCAAAAAAAATGTGTTTTCAGTGAGCAAATAATGGAAACCGAAGAGCAAGATGGTGACAATGAGCGCCGTCGCAGCCGGGTTGTAAGAACTCCATCGCCGACAGGTGATGAAGAAGTCGGCCCCCGCAGATCACGTGAGCGCGACCGAGGCAGCGGACGCAGGACCCGGGAGAAGCGGAGCAGATCGCGGTGCAGTCGCGGCCGTCGCAGCCGGCTGAGCACCAGGAGCCGCAGCCCTATCCTGAATGCGCGCCGTCCAGAAACCTCAAGGTACGATAGTGATAGTCGTAGAAAAAATAGTCGATCACCACCAAGGTTATCGGCACACAGGCGTACATCATGCAATAGATTTCCTGATTATCGTCGTAACAAATCTGTACATCGTTTTGAGCCATATGAGGTAGCCGGTGTTTCTCATCGAAACCACCCATTGCCACAGCATATTAACATTGAACACTCAAAATCACACCAATCTAATTCAAATGATTATAATATAAATATAAATGATTTTATGAATTTGATGAGTAATTTTATGAAGTCGGATCGTAGTCAAACTTTACATTATGACAAAAATATGATCCCTGAATTTGACCCGACAGTAAGAAACCATAGGATTGAGACCTGGATATCTAAGGTTAATGAGTGTTCTCAAATATATAAATGGACTGATCAACAAACCGCACACTTTGCTTTACCTCGTTTAGTAGGACATGCTAAAAAATGGTACGAGGGTTTACATTCTATTAATAGAACTTGGTCAGAATGGCAACAATGCCTCAAAAGAGCTTTTCCATCTGAATCAAATTATGGAGTTTTGTTGTCCGACATGTTAGAAAGACGCTATAAGTCCGGTGAATCATTAGATGAATATTATTACGATAAAATGGTACTTCTTAGCGCGTGCGACATATCAGATAAAAAAGCTGTAGATTGCATTATTCATGGCTTAGATGACAAAACTATTAGGGCCAGTGCATCCTCGGCAAGGTTCTCTCATCCTGAAGATTTACTAGGATTCCTCAAGGATATGTGTAGGGAAAAGAATGATTTCAATAAAAACTTTAGTAAGCCAAAACAACATTCTCAGTTTAATAGTACAATTACGTGTAACCTGTGTAAAAAACCTGGTCACTTTTCTAAGCAATGCAGAGCTCTTATATGCTATAATTGCAAACAACCTGGTCACAGGATTTCTGCGTGTCAACAGCCTCTTCTAAAATGTGAAACTTGTCAAAAAATTGGCCATAAGACGGAAGAATGTTTTCTGAAAAATAAACCAAAAGATAAAATAATAACTGAAAAACGAGTAATGGCTGTTGACACACAGGAATATACTAAGTCTGCTCATAGTAAATATTATAAAAATTGCACTATAAATGGAAAAGGTTTTGAGGTGTCGTGCTTTATTGATTTTGGCAGTGATTGTTCACTTATCAGGAGTGATTTAGTTGATGAATACGGGCTAGTTTATGAGGATAGCGAAGTACCGGTCATAAAAGGTGTCGGTGAATCAAAACTTACCCCATTGGGTAAAGTTAGTTTTACTTTAGGCATAGACGAAGTAAAATCGGTTATAGATGCTTACGTCGTCCGACCTGAACATTTGCATGTACCTGTTCTCGTAGGGCAAAATTTTACGGAGAAATCAAATGTCCTAGTTATCAAAACAAATAAAACTCTCCACATATTGAATCGTGAAATTAATTCCGAATTGCCTGGTATCGCGGAAGAGTCCAGTTGTTCAGTAAAATTATTCATCAATGATGATACTGTAGTGAACAAATCAGGGGCTGTAACATGTTATACTACTGACATTATAAATGGTACCCTATTTGTTTCTGGTAGTTATCGCTTTTATCCTGGATGTGAATTCTGGATTCAGGAAGGCGTATATAGCGTCAAAGATAGGAAGACTTCAATATTAATAGTTTCACCAATGAATGACCTTAAACTTACAAAACATTCTCTTTTAACACGCGCCGATATTGTGCACGAATATCTAAATGAGGTAAAAAGTAATCCAGAACTTTCTTGTTACAAACTACAAAGTCATTATGAACCAATTGCCCGATCAGATGTCAACATCAATCCTGAACTGTCAATTGCTGATCAAAATAAAGTTTTTAAGCTTGTATCAGATTATCGGCCAACTTTCGCACAAAATCTTTCGGAACTTGGTTGTACTAATATAACTGAGATGGAAATACATCTAAATGATAAAAATCCAGTTGTTTATAAACCGTATAGATTGAGTTATTCAGAGCGTCGGGATGTTCAATCTATGGTCAGTGAACTTATTGAAAATGATATTGTAGAGGAATCTGTTTCTTCTTATGCAAGTCCAATCTTACTAGTAGCTAAAAAAACGGGAGGTAAAAGATTGTGTGTGGATTATAGAGCGCTCAATAGTCGTACAGTTAAAGATCATTTTCCTTTACCCCGAATTGAAGATCAAATTGATCAATTAAGTGGTTGTAAATATTTTACTAGCCTTGACTTAACTAGTGGATATTACCAAATTCCGATAAAGCCTGATTTTCGACATTTAACTGCTTTTGTAACGCCCGATGGATTGTACCAATTTAAACGAATGCCTTTTGGTTTGGTCAATGCACCGTCCATATTCCAAAGAACAATAACGAAAGCTTTATCTGCTAAAATATTGGACGATGGCAACGTCCAACAGCCAGCTAGGCAAGCACTTGCTTATATGGATGATTTAATAATAACATCTAAAACTATTCAGGAAGGCCTTGATAAATTGGAAAACACTTTTAAATTACTGAATAATGCTGATCTAACGTTAAATATACAGAAATGCTATTTTTTTCAAACGTCCATAGATTATTTGGGATATGAAATTAGTCATGAAGGTATTAGACCAGGAAAAGTCAAAATAGAAGCTGTGGAAAGCTTTCCTGAACCAAAAAACGTACATGAAGTGCGACAATTTATTGGCTTGGCCAGCTACTTTCGTAAATTTATTAAAGATTTTTCTCTTATAGCTCGTCCTTTGACAGATCTTACAAAGAAATCAATAGATTGGAAATGGGGTGTTGACCAACAACAGGCATTCGATTCTTTAAAACATAAATTAACGCAGCGACCAGTCCTAGCTTTATACAATCCAGAGTTTATAACTGAATTGCATACAGACGCTAGTAAGATAGGATTAGCAGGCATATTGCTCCAAAAAGAAAACGATAATGTACCTCTAAAGCCAATTGCTTTCTACAGTAGAAAAACTACTCCTGACGAGCAAAAGTTCCACGCATATGATCTTGAGACACTAGCTGTTGTTACATCACTGAATAGATTCCGAGTCTACCTTTTAGGAATAGAATTTACTATTGTAACTGACTGCAATGCTCTTAGAGCTACTTTTTCGAAGAAGGATATTTTGCCTAGGATTGCTCGCTGGTGGCTGACGCTACAAGAATATGATTGTAATATTACTTATCGTCCCAATTATAGAATGACGCATGTTGACGCTCTTAGCCGCAACCCAGTAGAGTCAAATCAATTATTAATAGAACCAGAATTACCTAGGGTACTTAGCATCACTCAAGAAGATTGGCTTATGAGCTTACAGCAAACTGATCCTAAAGTAATACATATTAGAAAAGTTTTAGACGATTCCGAATACAAAGACGTTGTAGACATAAAAGAAAATTTTGTCGTGAAAGATAATAAATTATTCCGTAAGGTGGGAGACGAGCTAAAATGGGTAGTACCAAAGGGGGCTAGATGGCAGATATGTCAGCAGAACCATGACGAAATCGGTCATTTTTCTTTAGAGAAAACGCTTTCAAAAATTAAAAAAGACTTTTGGTTTCCGAAAATGAAGAAATTTGTATCCAAGTATGTAAAATCATGTGTACACTGTGCTTATGGGAAAGATACATCTGGCAAAAAGGAAGGCTACCTTCATCCCATACCCAAAGTTGAAATTCCTTTTCATACATGTCATATAGACCATCTAGGCCCTTTTGTTCGAAGCAGTAGAGGTAATATGTATATACTCCTAATTGTGGATGGTTTCACGAAATTCTGCATATTAAAACCCTTACGTAATTTAAAATCTACTCCTACTATTCGAGCGCTGAGTGATGTGTTCTGTACATTCGGTTATCCAACTAGGCTAATTTCTGATAGAGGCTCGTGTTTTACATCTAAAGAGTTTGAAAAGTTTTGTGACGATTCCAAAATTAAACATATTTTAAATGCAGTGGCGTCACCTAGAGCCAACGGCCAAGTTGAGCGGTATAACCGTACTGTTTTGGGATCTTTGTGTTCTTATGCAGACAAAGTTGGTGAAACAAAATGGGATCAAGAGCTAGGTAGAATCCAATGGGGTCTTAACAATACCCTGAATAAAGGCACGGGAAAATCTCCTTCTGAAGCTTTATTTGGTCGTAACTTAAATTATGCTGGCGAAAACGCATTCAGTGATATATTCATGGAAACACGGTCACAACATGATTTAGGGGAAATCAGAACGGAAATAGGCAAACATATAGAGAAAGATCAAGTAAAACAAAAAGAACGTTTTGATAAGCTACGTAAAAATCCAAAGAAATATAATTTAGGAGATTTAGTGAAGGTGAAAAAGCAAAATAATTCGAACGATGGACGGAGTAAAAAATTACTACCTGTATTTTCAGGTCCTTATAAAATAACAAAAGTTCTTGACAACGATAGGTATGAGGTTTCTTCAATTCCCGGGTCTAATCTAGGAAAACGGAAATATAGCAATGTGTGGGCTGTCGATCAGATCCAACCGTGGATAAGCTTAAGCGGTAATGATGTTACAAGTAGTTCCGAAAGTGAAATGGAATATGTAGAGAATTAGGGTGGCTTAATTATTGTTATACTATTTTTATATGCATTGTATTATGAAATGATTTAAATATTAAGTTTTCCAATTATTTACAAAATATTAATAATGAAACAAGAGTTATGTCTGACGTTGTTCCAGACTTTTAGTAATTTATAGTTCATAATTTACATTAAAATTGCATCCTGCAGTAGTTCCTAGGTGGGACTTTCATGCATAGTGAATAATAGAGTTGGTAACCTGACGTAGTACCAGGTATACCTTAGAGATTTTTAAGAGGAAATAACCTGACGTAGTTCCAGGTATTTCATATAGATTTTAAAGAGGAAATTACCTGACGTAGTTCCAGGTATTTCACACAGATTTTAAAGAGGAGGATACACCTGACGTAGTACCGGGTGTACCTCGTATGTGTACCTCGTATATATGTGAATGAATAGGTACATAGAGAAGTATATAATGTAAGTTACCCGATGTAGTACCAGGTGTGTGCATCATCGTTTCGTTTTATACTTGTTTTTGTGTAGTATAAAGCATTATATTATATAACAATATAATTTATAATAGATATTTTTATTTGTCTATGCGCCGTTTTGGCATTCTAGTTAAAAAATGAATCAATGAAGTGTGAATTCATTATAATTTATTGAATTATTTGATTAAAATAAAGCTATATTAGATTTTATTTAACATCATTATGAATGTATCTCATGTCAATGTATAATTTTTCTTAATTGAAATGTATAGTTATATTTTGTAGAGTAATTGAATTTACGTTTGAGGACAAACGTGTTGCCAGAATGGCCGATTGTTAGATTTCANCTCAAAAAATATCTAAAAGTTAAATCCCTTCCAGCAATGGGTTCCGGGGCATCAGCAGTGGCTGGCGAGGTCCCCGGCACAGATCTCCGGTTGCCAACCACCGGGCTGAAGTTCACCGCCAACCAGCTCCGAGCCCTCAACTCTTATGTTGACGCGCTGAATGAGGATGACCAGAAAGGTACGATAAAGAGCTAGTTACGATTCAATATTTAAAGATAAGTCTTGAAAATAAAGGGTTTATGGGTTTTTGAAGTGGCGGGAACTAGGGATAGTCTGTTGACTGTCAATCACACCGAACTGAAGTTGATCAGAAATATTATTAACATTCAAAGTATGAAGGCAAATGTTACAAAAACGATTAATTATCATTGAATGCAAGTATGACGACGATGGAGGGATTGCTCCAGAAGTCTTTTACTTTTTTGACCATCTATGTATAGGGCACGAAAAGTCAAATTGGCTTTCGACTTTATGAAAAGTAAATAAGCTCCAAAATATGATGGCTATATTTCTGCCACTACTAATGGATTAATGTTGTTCTTTGTATCCAGGCCGGATGTCGACCGAAATGGAAGGCGCGGTGGAGGGATTGGTCCAGAGGATCGTGGACGGAGCAGGCCAGAGGGACCCTCGCTTTAGGTGCTGCCATCTTATAGCTTTGCACAGAGGGAAGAAGGTATGGTTGGTTACTTTGTTACTTTAAAAGTTGAAAGTAACAATTGGAGTGAAAACTTTTAGGCATGTCTGTAAATCTATATATATAAAAGAAAGTCGTGTTAGTTACTCCACTTATAACTCAAGAACGGCTGAACCGATTTAGCTGAAAATTGTCAGGGAGGTAGTTTAGAGCCAGGAGAAGGACATAGGATACTTTTTATCCCGTTCGAAATTAAAAAAAAAGTCAGCTTATTTATTGCCATTAAGGCGGAACAAAGTTCGCCGGGTCAGCTAGTAAGTAATATACTGTGCATAGTTACAAAGCTAATACTCGTAGCATATTAATTTGGGTAATAAACGAAGCACACATCTGTTCTCACTTTGGAAAATAAGTTATAATTGAAATATTTAAACATGGTAGAGCCAGAAAGATATTCACTTTCTTGTGGGGTTCTTTTGAAATATGTTATTGAGTCGACGCATTGAACTTATTTCACCCTGATAAGCAAAAGGTGAAGAAAAGTTCTGATTGCAGAATTTATAAAACATTCTTAAGAAACAGTGCAGTGACATGAAATACCTACTATTTTAATAAGTATCTAAAAATGTGCGCGTACGGGACGTCACATATTTATTAACAAGCAAATACATTTAATAATAAATAAATGAGTAAAATAGTAGATGAAAATGTTCTCTAACTCAATATCTCTAATGAAATGGCTCCAGATTCAGCTAAAAAAAACATTTTATCTGCTCGTAAAAGTTTCGGTTGACAAGTACTACGACAACCCGGCAATGAGAAAGTTTTATTGACCCTGGTTTTATTGCCGGAGCGAAACCACCGGATTTGAATAATGGCTCTAAAGTTGCCAGATGACTTTGGGAATAAATTGAGAAGTGTTACATTGATAAAATTAGTCCAGGGAATGAAACGAATGATTTTAAATGAATTTTAAAAAGTTTTCAGTGATTATAAGTAGGTAAAAATAAACAAAAAAACTAACTGCGTAAAATAGAACGAATTATGAGATTAAAACAAGACAACTCAGCCTTAGTGTTCACAAATGCAGTCGGAGGCCTCAATGACAATTCTTTTGTTGGTGATATGTATTTGATGCCTCCGACTGCATTTGTGAACACTAATGCTGAGTTTTCTTGTTTTTATCTTTTTATTTCGTTTTTACGCAGTTGGGTTTTTTGTTTATTAAATAATAATTTTCTTTTAATGTTTTAGGTAAATAACATACATTTTTGTAAATTATTAAATAATACTAGTGCTGATTATATCCATAAAATGTTCCTGACAAATAAACAGCATCATCTCGTGTTTGAGCCCTATTTTTCTCAAACCAGATGCGATCCCGCTCCCTGGAATACCTGGTGACCCTGGATTCCCTGCCCGTCCTGAACAGCGGCGACAACTGCCGCCTGCAGGACGGGCCCTTGGGGTACGGGAAGATCAGGCTGGCTGGCAGGGACGCTGATAAATGGGAGGAGTTCATGACACCTTCGGGGTATCTGTGCAGGTAAGAAAATGGTTTCAGAGGAGAGTGAAATGGGTTTGTGGCATGCTAAAAGACATTCGATTGTTACCGCTTATTGGCTTTTCATATACCCTTATTGAAGAGGATAAGATGACTACCTTTCTCCTCCCCTCATCGTCTCAACTGTGAGTGTAAGGTCGCCCTCGCTACTCAGCAACGGTCATCAAAAACCTTTTAAGGCGGGTTTGATAAAGTCCAGATCCTCTTATCTGGACTAGAGCTTCTGCCTCTTACGGTCCTAGGTTCCTTTTAATTACTCAACCGTCCATGGTGACAATATTGGAACTTTTTGAGGTGTGAGGAGTCCAGGCCCTTCATCTACTGGCATAACAATTGATGATGAACATCCAAAGCACGCAGGGAAACTCCGAGCATAGCCCGCTCCATCGCCCTTTGGGTGACCTTGAGCCTTCTTATGAGGCCCATAGTAAGCGACCACGTCTCAGCTCCGTATACCATCACTGGCAAGTGGCAACACACATTGGTCGAATACTTTCGACTTGAGACACTGCGGTATTTCGGACGTGAGTATATGGCGAAGCTTCCCGAACGCTGCCCATCCGAGTTGGATTCGACGATTGACCTCTTTCTCGAAGTTGGATCTACCTAACCTACCTAATCAGAAATGAGGAGATCCGCAGGAGAACCAAAGTAACCGACATAGCTCGCAGAATTGCTAAAATCAAGTGGCAGTGGGCGGGGCACATAGCTCGTAGAGACGATGGCCGTTGGGGCAGGAAAGTTCTCGAGTGGCGACCACGGGCTGGAAGACGTAGCGTGGGCAGGCCTCCTACTAGGTGGACCGACGATCTGGTGAAGGTCGCCGGAAGAGCCTGGATGCGGGCAGCGCAGGACCGTTCATTGTGGAAAACCTTGGGGGAGGCCTTTGTCCAGCAGTGGACGTCATTTGGCTGAAAACGATCCAAAGCACATTTATCCGACTCCAAGTACAAAGAGCTCTAAGGCCAAGCTAGGTGAAGCAGTGCGCTAGTTATCCATTCCAGACAAAGGTGGTTAAGGATCTATATGGATTTAAACATATTTTTTTTTATAATCTTGACGTATTCAGTCCTACTTTAGGTCTCGCCAGGTCTAGTGTCATAACGAAATTAATTTGTCCACCAGAGACAAAGTGGTGGAGCGCTGGGTGGAATTGGTGGCGCGCTGTGCGCAGGCGCGCGGGGGTGGGGGCGCGCGGGTGCTGTGCGCGCGCGCCGCCGCCCGCGCCCGCCCCTACCACTACTGCTACCTGGAGCGGGGTGAGTGTGACGTCAGNAAATCACTTGCTGGCGAGTTCTACATGTTCCGGGATCACACAATGGGAGTCGTAGACCTGTTGAGACGGCAAATCCAGGAGGTCAGCAGGGCCGTGGACAGCATCGAGGCGAGGCACCGGCGCAAGTTCATCCTTATTACTGGTGTACCGGATCTTGACAGTGAAAACCTACTGTCATCTACTCTTTCGGTACTGAAAGATAACCTCGAACTCCCAGACATCACTTCGGCCTCCATTACTACATGCCACAGGCTTGGGAGATCCCAGGAGGGACGCAGCAGGCCAGTTATTGTGGGGTTCGCGAGCCAAGAAACCCGATCACTCGTCTGGAGAAGAAAGACAATGCTGAAAGGTACCCCATTTGTCATTTCTGAGTTTTTGACGCGGACAAGGCAGACTCTGTTCCTGAGTGCGCGAAAGCACTTTGGTATGAGGCGGGTGTGGTCTATGGACGGCAGCGTTTTCATCAAGCTTCCGAATGGCGCCCGCGAACGAGTTTCCAACAGCGAGGAGCTAGACAAGCTCATGGAGCGCCACAGTCCAGTCGTCCCAGTTCCCCAGGAGCCCGTGCGGAAGCGC
This sequence comes from Ostrinia furnacalis, assembly GCF_004193835.3. Taxonomy (NCBI): domain Eukaryota; kingdom Metazoa; phylum Arthropoda; class Insecta; order Lepidoptera; family Crambidae; genus Ostrinia; species Ostrinia furnacalis. Next base: position 26,000 of record NW_021130448.1, read on the forward strand.
GCAGCCGAGCCGGCAGCGCGCGTCGCCGCTGCTGACGCTCCCATCCCGAAACCAGGAGCGTCCAAATTGCAGCGTACATGCAGATCAAAGTGATTTCATCATAGTGCTATTGTCATAGACATCTGCGTAGCTTTTGTTTATCGCCGTCCATTTGCCATTTTAGTCGCAGGTACCAGTAACTAATCAGCTTCATCACTGTCTCTAACATAACTCACAATGTTTTACCCTCAATAAGTCACTGCTTTTTTTTAATTTAAGGTGTTTGTAGGTATTTAAATTAAATTTGTTTTGTTGTTGTCGGTGTCCATTTGTCACCAAAGAGTAAAATAATTATTGTTTGTCACTGAGTGATTGGTGACTGACAGTTCAGTGACAGCTGTTAAATGTCACGTCAAATAGGAGGCAAAGACGTCANGGTTCTTTGTGCGGTACATTCATATTCATTTAACTACTTCGCCTTAAAATCCCCAATTTAGTTCATAATATAAAACGCCCTCCGCATAAATTTCGTATTCGAATATCCTAAATTGACCATGTAATGTTTATTAATAATCAGTATTTGTGTTATGGTCAACTACTACGTATTATTTTTGTAGACGTAGACACATTAATACAGTAATGACTATTTTGTATGAAATCAATTAACGTTTTAAATATGAGTAAAGAAACTTTTTACACATAATCTCTTTAGAAGGTAATATCCATGACTCGCGAGACTCATTGCAAAAGAGGAGTAAACACATTGACACGACATATACCTATGTACAAGTCGCAAACAAGAATCATTATGGTGAATGATAAATGAACAATCGACAATCGTATCCCATCAAAAACAATACTTGTCAAAAAAACCAAGTCTCGCAACTCAGTTGTTCTACGGTAAAAAGTTGTGAGATCCATGTAATACCAAGTCCAGGCCAGGAAATCTTTAACGTTTTACATAAATNTTTGTGTGTGATCGTGTTAGTTCGTTGCGCCACCGCTAGCTCGGCTATCAAATCGTAGTTTTTCGTCCGCGCTGCACCCCCTTAAATGGTACAACAATACTCAATAGGAATTATAGTCAATCTTTATCTCGTAGTCAGAAGGAAAAAAGCATTATGAAAATGAGATTGACATGTTTTATTATGAGACTATAATTATATGAAATGAACGCATTTCCATATAAATGGGAGGTCTTTGATAAATAGAAAGAGATTAGTCATGAATACGTAGATTATACCTACATAGATATTAAACACACATAAAGTGTGTACGACGAATTAGCGCAGATACGCGAGTTGAATAGACTAGGTATTTGTTTATAAAATATGTTTGATTAATTGTTTATAACATGTCAGTAAGTAGACTAGGAACTAGCTTGGTGCCAGGTTCACAATAGAGTGCTAATGAGCAATTAAGGTTCTGAAGGAAAATGAAGGCAGGTGAGATTAAAACCGTGTTTATTTGAAGATTATAAAATTATCTAAACAAAAGTGGCTTTTCTTCAGCCACTTCATCTCAGCTTGAGCCGATATGTTTTCCCGATCCTGAGGTCGTTAAGGCAAACTGTATTTGAGATATATATTAAGGGCTCGGAAAAGGGCTACTAATAAATAAATAGGGCACAACTAGTCAATATTACTTTTTATGACCAGTCAAACGTCTTTTTCTTATGAATGATGTCACTAGTGAACTCTGACTAACTTTCATTGATTAGTAACTTTACAATAGGAATGGAAAAGTGTCCCCTCCTTTTTCGAATACGGTTAACTAACTCTGTTTTCAGGGGTAGAGTGAAGTATTTTTAAAGAAGTTCTGACTTTGAATTCATCTTCCACTGCTGAACATAGGCACGGACATAGGCCTCCCTCAATGATTTCCACATCCCCCGGTTGGTAGCGACCTGCATCCAGCGCCCTCCTGCTACCTTTATGAGGTCGTTGGTCTCCTTATGGTTGGACGTCCGACAAAATCTACACTATGGAAAAAAGGACCCTCAAAGCTGGTTTATGTTTTAGGGCGCGATGTGTGCTCGGCAAATGGGTGGTGCTGTGGTTGCTGTGACGCGTAATGTCAGACCACCTCAAACCATCTAGCGAGCGAGGGCAAAACCCTATCTTGCCTCTGATTTGAGGGGATCGTGTGAAATGGAGACTCAATGATGAATGCTGAGTTCCTATGTTCGCTTTCAGAGGCCGTTATGCGCACTCGTGGCAAGTAGGTGGTGTTATGGTCGCTGTGTCGCCGAATGTTAAACCCCCAAACCATCTAGCAAGCGCGGGCAAAACCCTATTTTACCTCTGATTAGAGGGAGCGTGCTTCTGCAATAAAGACTCAATAATGAATGCTTAGTTCCTACGTTCGCTTTCAGAGGCCGTTATGCGTGCTCGTGGTAAGTGGGTGGTGCTATGGGCGCTGTGGGCGGCGCGGCTGGTGCGGCAGCCGACGCCGCCGGTGCGCGTGAGCGGCGGCTGGCTGCGCGGCTCCGTCTCTCCCGACGGCTCTTACGCACAGTACTCCGGTGTGCCGTACGCTACTGTACAAGACAGGTTCCAGGTATGATAGTTTTTAAACACTAATAGTCACATTGACTCTTCCAACTCTAAATATATGCATTTGTCCAGAGAAAAGACAACGAACGAGAGAGAACAAGGTTTGAACTACCAAGGTCTTGAATCGAATACTGACACCAATGGGCTATTATTGTCGCCTTAAATAAATTATTTTTACATCAAATTTTATTATACCCAGTGACAATGTAGGTAAGGAAGGAATAGTCTGGAGTACTGAAGAATTTTGAAACAAACTAAAACTTGCTAGCAAATATTTTACAGAATTTTCCACAACAATTAATCACGAGCAAGTAGGTAATAAATAATTACTAGTACCTACCTATGGAATATTTTGACATCATGTCTAGATTATGACTTATAAACTTTTGTGTAGTTGTTTGACCCAAAAAAATAGAGGTTAAAGTTTAATGGATAGGTATTGCTTGTTTTTTTGTTGTATCGTAATTAAGCGACACAGTAAAAAAAATGCTACAAGTATTTTAGAGAATAACGACATCCATTAAAGATAACATGAACTAATTGCTTTTCGCTGAAACAAGCCATTGATCATTGAGCATAAATGAATCATATTTATTTACAAAAGAATTTGATAGATGGCGCTGTTTAACACAAGTACGCGATAAAAAAATCTTGAAAGGAAAACCACGTGGGCAAGCTACCTAGTTAAAAATGGTTACGACAATTTTATTAAAGCAAAAAAGTAGGAAATACAAATAGTCCAGTCATTACGTACATTCAAAAAAGAAAATGAATTTGCGCTTCTAATTTTTTAATATGTTGTAGGGGATACCTAGAAAAGCTTAACTTGAGATTGNAAACTCTCTTCCTATTTCTTCTCCAAGCTCCTTTTCATTCTCCCCTGTCACCATTGATGAGACCAAAAAGTTCATCCTCTCTATAAAATCAACAGCTGTTGGCCCGGATGAGGTTAGTAGAGCGATGATACTCCTTATCCTGGATGACTTACTTCCTGTTATCACCCATATCATCAACTCCTCTTTTGACCGTGGGTGCTTCCCTACCGCTTGGCGACTAGCTCATGTCATCCCTTTACCCAAACTCTCCAACCCTACCGCATTAAACCAATTTCGTCCTATCTCCATCTTACCCTTTCTTTCTAAAGTCCTCGAAGCTGCTGCTCACAAGCAATTCTCTAAATTTGTTTTAGAAAACCATCTCCTCAGCCAATTCCAGTCTGGCTTCCGCCCGGGACATAGCACTACCACTGCACTCTTGAAAATTGTTGATGACGTCAGAGCCGGCATGGAGGAGTCACGCGTTACCGTTCTTGTATTGATCGATTTCTCTAACGCCTTCAACACGGTCGACCATGACATCCTTCTTGCCATTCTATTCCACCTCGGAGTCTCATCACCGTCCGCAGAATGGTTCTCATCCTATCTGCGCGGTCGAAGACAGGCGGTGCGATTCGGTCAAGCATACTCGGAGTGGATGGACCTTGCTACCGGCGTACCTCAAGGGGGTATACTCTCACCTATCCTTTTTTCTGTCTTCATCAACATTCTTACTTCTCACCTTTCTTCATCGTTTCATCTCTACGCTGACGACCTCCAACTCTACGTTCAGGCTGACCCTTCTGAGATATCTGATGCGATTTCGCGTTTAAATGCTGACCTACACAGTATTGCCGATTGGTCCGGAAAGTTCGGTGTGAGGGTCAATCCTGGCAAGTGTCAGGCGATTGTGCTGGGGAGCTCCAGGCAGCTGGCTAAACTGGATCTGGGATCGGTCCCTAGTGTTGTCTTTGACGGAGTTGTTGTTAACTTCTCCCCATACGTGAAAAATCTCGGACTCTTCATTGACAGCACTCTGAGCTGGTCCCAGCATGTCAGGNTCCATTAGAACTAAAACTCAACATCATATTAACATCAGGAACATAATTGTGGAACGACTAACTCCATTAGAGGTAATGCACGCTAAAGTCCTTATTTAATAAAATGTTATTGGCTATACAATCAGTCTAATTCTTGTAAAGTTATTGGTTTCTGTAAATTAATACTAAAATAAAATAATTTAAGTGCGGGACATTAAAAAACTGATAATTTTTTTAAACTTATTTCTAATTATTATTATTTTTAAACAGGTTACTGCAAATGACTACATCTGTGGGGCTTGTCACTCATTATTGNTATCTTTTAACTTAGTGTCCGAACTTCAGATGCAAAATTGTTATGTTATTAAAATGAAGACTCATTAATTTTTAACTCGCAGTCACCAAAGCCCACTTAAAAGCAAACGTAAACTATCGATAAGTTTATACTGTCGACATAATACAACACCAGCTTGTATAAATTATGTTAATGGAAGCTCTGGCTTTTTACCCGACTGCCGAAGGAAGGTTATTAATGAGGGTCTTTAAAGCTCGGTCTGACAACGAATTGGCTTGTTTAAATTAAATCATCATAACTATAAGGTTTAAGACTCATACGTTTTAATTTTGTTTAGCAAAATTATTAGACACCATTACTAATAAAAGGTTTCATGAGTATTTCTCAAAAAAATGTACATTTTGAAAAAAAAAAGTGTGCTTTGAAACAGTTCAAAAGTTTTATATTTATAAATCATCACACAAAAAAAACACACACACAATTTTGAAGGATGAATATTAATCTTTAAGATAACGAATAATTATAGCTATAATCCTACTTATTACCAAATATTTAGATATTTTAAAAATAGTCCTTTTTTACCTTTCATACAAAAATCTGTTTGCCACCCTAGCTTTTTCATGTGTTTTTGTTTCATAAAATGCGATACGTAACTAAATTATTGTAAATTTCTTTGTATTATCGTTCTACAGTAATCGCAGTTTCTGTATCAAATTGACCAAAAACCAATGCCGAAAGGCAAAAAGCTTACAGAGAACGACTCAAAATGGATAAACATGATGGAACAAAAATAATTTTATTAAAATAGTATGAATGATTACTCCCTTATTTTATTTCTAACCCCTTAATATTACCCCGTATTTGGGTGCATACTTACAAATATTTCGAATTGAATAAATGAAGAGCATTCACAATATTTCGCCAATGTATAACAAGCCTTATGGCCTTACTATTTCGTTACTACTATTTCGTTACGTACATTTTTTTTGAGAAATACTCTCATGCGCTTTGAACACTAGTTTTAAATGACATTTTGTTCAACGAGAGTTAGCTAAATAATTTGATAGCTGGATCAGATTATTGTCAATGAATACCGAAACGAATCTATCATTTATCCATTGATTCATCATCAAATCATTTATTTGGTCTCCACTGCAGGAGTGTGACACATATTTCATCATTACTGTCAGATCTTTCCGCTGCTACTGCAAGAGCACCCTTTCTAATTTACTTGAGGCAAGTTGGTCTACTCATCTCACGCAGTTAGACTGGTTGGTTGGTGAGGAGTCATATTCGTAAAAGACATCATCCACGTTTCATATATTTTTGGTCCAAAATCAAAAGTGCCGGCCAACAAAAAAAAGTGCTGTATTCTGACAGAGTACGTCTGCCTTAGCATTTGTTACTATGGCACCAAAGCCGTAGCTCCACTGTGCGTCGTAGTATTTGAGATCAAAGTCAGTCGTTTCATATATTTTTAGAACTCAAATACCACGATGCACAGTGGTGCTACAGCTTTGGTGCCATAGTAATAAATGCTAAGGCGGACGTATTCTATCAGAATACAGCACTTTTATTTTTTGGCCGGCACTTTTGATTTTGGACCAAAATGGATGATGTCCTTTGTCCAATATTTCTCTTTCTGTTTTACGATATCCACGGAAAGAGTGGGAGTTAGTGGTCTAATTCTATTCTGCCAGAACCACATAGTTTTAGGTTTGTCCAAAATACTCCTTTTCACGTGTTAATAGAATGTCTTTTTACTGCAGGTTCTCGAAGAGGCAAGCCAGAGCTCCGGAGATCATGAACGAGGTCAGCTCGTACCGCGACCCGCTCATGTACAACGAGTGGCCGGTCTACACGGCCCTGCCTCGCGCTGCGCCGAGGTACGTCACTTATTGTGTACCATATATGCCACTAGTACCATATATGCCACAAATACCATATATGTCACAAGTACCTTATTATATGACATTTATAGCACCGTATAATTATTTGCTTGGGTAGCTTGAGCTCTAGCAACTTTGGCCCAAAACAAAAACGGATTTAACCCAGCTCTTCATTGCAATGTCGATAAACGACATAATTCGACAGAGCAAAGTTAGAGTTACTGACGGTTATTTTTTAGTTGGTTGCCAGTTATTTGAGCCAAAGTTGTAAAGTAACCCGAATCTACGGCATGTTTCATAAGAAATATAATGGAAAATGTGCCGCATATGTCACTTAAATGTGACACGCTACAGCATGTTACCTGTAAAATGTTAAGTTCATTTTTAAATTTAAAACCTTGTACATAAATAAAAAAATAAAAATAAAAAAAAAGTCTATAAAGTATGGAGACTACAATTTTGCTCGTAGACATTAGCGAGAAACTACCACCACTTGCTCTAAACAAAAAAAACATTATTAATTTAATATTCAACAAATTGTTTTGTCTGAAACCGAACTCCGGCAATTTCAGCCGGAGATTAAAAAAAAAAAAAAAAAAGCATGTTACCTGAATACGACGTCTACCGTATGTGACTTGAATCCAAAAATTACATGATGTAATGTAACATGAAAACATCTAGATACTTAGATAGGTACCATATTATTTAAATGGTTATTACATCTGATTAGTACCTACACAAAGACGACATGTATCGTGCATACGTTATTTAAATCTATCATTTATACAGCATTTACTAAAAGACGAAGTATGTAACGAACGCTAAATTAAACATTAATGTCACACAAAAAAACGACACATTTTATGCCAGTTTCAACGTGAGGTATCTCGTCAAAAGTATAAAAGTTCCAAAAAGTCAAACATACAAAGTTTTAGTTCATACACTGTGACCGTGATAACGCACGTAGTACGTGTCACGTCAATCGTGCAGCTCAGTAACGTCACGTTTCCCCGCCATCACGCACCTAGCGCCACCTGGCGGCGTATTGTCAACATAATGTAGCCACGGAACACGTAGTTTCAGGGAATTTGTTGGGATATTCACATTTTTGATATTGAATAAAGTGAAACGAGAATAAGGAAAATTCAATTCCAAGAACTAAGCTGAAAATTCCATTCAATCCCAAGCATTGATAGAAGTTGAAAGAAAGAAACTCACGCCCGTATTCACAAACATCATTACGAGGTCTCACGGTGCGCGTGGACGCACAGGGTGATACACGAGCAATCACAGAGTTCTATCCAACGCTGTGCGTTCGATTTGCTGCTTCACTAAGCAAGCATCGTTTGTGAATACGGGCATTAGAACTATAGTAAGAACTTACGTACCTATAAAAGTAGCAATTACTATGGAATGTTTCAATTTATCCGTCTAGACAGCTTTCAGACGTAATTAAACGTCGTTTCATTTCATTGGTCAATATTGTGATTGTGAGGTTAATATTACAAAGAATCGGATTATGTTGGTAATATTTGACCTTTTTTACCATTAACCTTTGAATCAATTTCAATACACGATCATTCCCTGCCCTTTCTGGTATAAATACAACAGGCGATAACGTGACTTTGTACTCGTAGAAAATTGAAATTAGAGTCGAAATTCACGTGTATTTTTAGCAAATAATAGAGTACGTATTTTATACTACTAGTAGTGCAGTAATGAATCTGTAAACTCTTTATAACGTCACTGGATTTAAATACAAACTTCTTAAAAGTCGTCATTTCTTGACTTTGTTCGTTTACCTTGTTTTATATTCACTCTACCGTGTCCTCCATTTAATGTTATTACGTTACATAATAAGATCGAAAAATGCTCAGTCCCTTATGATTGTTATGTATGTATATTATTATACTTTAATAACAAATAAGCACGAAAAATTATTTTACAAATCTTTTTGAACATCACGGGCCTGAATGTGAAGGTTTTATTGGTCAATGTACAGTAGTAACACTAGTACCTTAACTGTACCTAAGTGCAGAATTACTCTTCGTATGAGTATGTTACGGTTTAAATACGATAAGTAGATAATAGATATATACAAATTGGTCTGATTGTAAATACGTTTGTTGGAGATAATCCGTTGAACGGTCCGATTGTGAATACTCGTTCGTCTATTTCTGAAATAGAAAGCTTATCTACCGTAGTTATTTATATCCAATATCCAATATTAAGTACTAAAGACGATTTACAATGAATAATACGTGGGTGAAGCCATGTGAGTCAGATAAGTTGAAGATACATAAAAAATAGCCATATTAAATGCTCAACCAAATAGAACGCGTACTAACGCGCGCTACAGCGTAAAGGCTCGTTCTATAGAGATATAAAGAGATGCCAACTAATACACTGAGTTCGAAACTCAGTGTCTCATTATAAATTCACACACACAAAGTAATCAAAATATGTGCTCATTATTCACTGCGTTGTCAGTACTCAACGTTCGAATAATCTTTAGTACTACGCAAGCAATGTAAACTGTTTACATTACGACGTCGCTGTCATCATTGCTTTCACGAGCAATGTGTTCTGTTTTTGGGCATATTGCTGCGACACCGGCCCCGCCCCCTTGTCAGCTCTCCCTTTAGTTTCTGTGATCTGTGGCTCATTTCCACGGCAATCCAGCTTCGAATGACCCAGTAATGCAGGATCTCACATAACTGGACTGTCACTACACGCATTTAAACTTGTCGTTATAGCCAGAATTTATTAAGCCCTTCTGGCATGTAGAGCCCCACATAACCCATCTGACCAGAGCGGCCGGAATGCAATTTAGTGCATTTTCCACGTAAAAAACAAAAAACGGCTCCAGAATTTAATAAATAAACATGTCTACAGTCCATCCTAAAATAATTCACGAATTCGAGCGCAACGAACTTTATTTCCGCCATTGTAAGCTCGGTGACATTCAAAGTTTCTTTTTAAGTTCGCTGTTCGATGGCGCACAAATAAAAGTGGCACTGAAGCTTTTGCAAAGCTTTCTTTGTTTATTGGGCGTACATAAGCCGCGATACAGAAATAGAAGAATCGGTATTATTATCAAAGAGTATTATTATCAGTGGGCACGTGCACTGCTCTACGTAGAAGCAAGAACGTGATTGTAATTGAAAATTTAAATAGAAATGCTCTTTTACGTGGATGCTGCTGGAACAATGAAGGTATTTGAGAGGCTTCTTTTATCAAATTGAAAGACAAAAGTTTGGTTTTCATCGGTAATGTCAGTAATGTTCTGCCCCCCTAGACAAAACGCACTTTTTGATCGAATCGAAAATCGAATCCGTCAAAACTCCATACAAAAAAGGGGCTTTTCGACCACTTTTCGACTGGTTTGCGATTAAAATTTGCACTTTGTCTAGACCCACTGGGTTCTATTTTAAGTTCAGAGAAAAAAATAATTAGACGTTTTCTCTTCATTTGTCATTTGGTTTGAGTTTTAGTAAACCAATAAGGATTTAATTTGAAGAATGGTTAGATATACAGTGTGTCCGGGCATGTAGTGATCAAACTTTAAGGGCGTAATCTATGGACAATTTTATCGGTGAAAATACTTTAAATTTGGGGCTTGACCCATTTCTCGCATATTTACAAGGATTTAAGTTTTTAATTTTAAGTTTTCACCTCTTCCTTCAAAAACAAGTGATAGCGTGGATAATTTAACATTAATAAGCAAAAATTTTTTTATCATGCGATAGCCAATAAAATTATCTTTTAGTAGAAGTAGAAAACAGATACAAGTTTCATACATTTTAAGGGTGTAAGAATGGATTTAATTAGAAATAAACACGATTTTTTTCACATCTTTTTCAGTTATTTCCCAACACAAGAAAAAACAGGTCGTTAAGGTATGTTTTATTTGCATTTTATTATTAGTATTTGAGCTATTCTACAAAACGAATGTAAGTTTATTAGTCTACGTCTATTAGTTTCGACGTAATTGTTAAACAAAGATATCCCTTCCCAGCGGTTTCCATAGCGCACGCGACATGCGAAAATGCACTGCCTGAAAGAATTGATGACACGTTAGAGTATTATCTTGCTAATATTGTGAATGCGAAAGTTTGGATGTCTGGATGTCTGGACATCTAGATGTTTGTCTCTCTTTCACGCAAGAGCTACTGATCGGATTTTGATGAGACTATGCAGTGTTGTTGTTTATAGCCCAGAATGACATATTTGCTATGGTCTGTGGCGATCTGTGACAAACTAAATTTCGCACGGGTGAAGCTGCGGGCAAAAGCTGCATAGTAGTTTATACATCCAAATACATATGCTTAATAAATGATGTTATGATCCGTAATAAGTTTAATCTCACGTGAGCGAAGCCGCGGGTAAAATCTAGTTATTATTAAATTGACCTACATCTTTTTTGGGTTGTCTGTGGGGTGAGTGATTATTTAATTTTGTTCGGGTATCTGATATCTATTTGTCTGTCAAACTATAAACCTTAGTTTAAGATTATATTATCTGTGGTTTAAGTAATTTAAATTAATTACATTTTAAGTTAATTAACTTTAATTTAGTCGTCAAATGTGGCTCAACTTTATAGGGTGTCAAAATGTATTCTCATAATAATATTATGTAAGTTATTTGTAATGTTCTAGTTTTCATCTTTTGGAGTTTGCGTCTCGGTAATCCGAACGGTAGATTTACTTTAAGGATATTCCAGGGAAACCTATAATTAGCCATACTTATAGTTAAGTTACTTTAAGATTTATTCATTGTAACGCCGTTGGTTCCTAAATAAAAATAAAATAAAAATAAAATTGTCAAGAAACTTATAAAAATAATCAAATTCTTGTGTATCTGCTCACCTGTGTAATGAAGTGGGTGAAGAGTATTTGTTTGTTAGGTAGTCAGAGCATTAACTCAATTGAACACAGCTGTTGGTTCTACAGTAACTGTATAATTTTATTATTGTTATTATTGCTGCCATTACATTGCTATCAATACATTGACATTGACTCTATTTTATTAATTCGCAATTACATTATGATCTTATCAATTTCTCACAAATCGAATTTATTACAATTTATTAATATGAATGCACTAATGATATCTTATGACATGTCTAATTTTCATTGCACCACTAACATTCTCCGGTTTTTATATAACTCGCATTTCTCACAGGCCTGGGGTTAGATAATTTATTGGTGGGTTTTTTTAATGCTGGGTCTTTGAGCACCAAGCATGAGGAGCTGATTGTGGCGGTGGATGACTTGTCTCCTGACATAATAGCCATTAATGAGACATGGCTGAGGACTGGCGAGGAGGACAGGGCACCTAAACTGGCCGGCTATAGACTGAGGCACGTCCCTAGACCAGATCACATAAGGGGTGGCCGGGGAGGTGGTGTAGGGTTCTACATACGGAAAGGTCTAAATGTAAAGGTGTGTCCCCATCCTTGCTCTGCAATATTGGTGGAGCAGATGTGGATCTCCGTGCGTCTACTCAGTAAGGTTATAGTCATCGGCACGGCCTATAGACCTCCTTGGCTTGATCCTGATGTGTTCCTTGAGGCACTGACAGAATCTGTTGCTTGTTTCGCTGGGGCGGACGGGCTTATAATTATGGGAGACTTCAACATTAACCTGCTTGATACTACTAGTGGCAGGAGTAGAGATCTCGAGCAGTGTATACGCGGCCTGAACCTCAATCAGTTGATAACTGAGCCAACCCATTTTACAGATCACAGCAGCACACTAATTGACTTAATCTGTACGGACTTGCGGGCACACCGGGTTGTTGTGAGACACTCCCCAGACCTGGGTAGTCACGCATTACTTCTGGCCGAGTTCAAAATGAAAAAGGAGAAAGCGAGGCCTCTTTGGGTCACCTATAGGCCTTACAAGGATATTGTATTGGAGCACCTTGAGCGAGACCTCAGTTTGATTGATTGGAGCAACCTCTTACGTCTAAGTAATGTAAATGAGCTTGTAACATCTTTTACCGGTTGTGTCATTGGTATGATGGATCTCCATGCCCCTGTGAGGTCGCGCAAATTCAGACACCCACCACATCCATGGATAACAGACACTATCAAAAAGATGATTCGTGTTAGGGATGCTTATAGCAAGCGATATAGGAAGTTGAAAACTGCTAGCCTCAGGGACAGTTACAAAACAATGAGACATCTGGTTCTGGGGGCCATTGAACGCGAGAAGTCTTGTTTCTTCAATGCACATGTCAACAATAACCTAAGTAACCCAAAAAAACTTTGGAGGAACTTGAAACGCACGGTACTGCCAGATAATGGGAACATACCTGATATTCCCTCTATGTTTAACAATCCTGATCTTATCAATGCACATTTTCAAAAAGTGCCAGGTGAGGATAAAGTATCAATTTCTCAACTGACCTACTTTGAGTTTCACAGGCATAACAATGCAGCTACTTTTTCTCTACACACAGTCAGTGAGGAGATGGTTCTTAAGACCATCAGAGGATTGAAGTCGAATGCCCGGGGGCATGATGGCCTATCTTTGGACATGCTCCGGCTAACCTTACCCTACTCCCTTAAAGCCATAACTGCGATGGTCAACCAGTCTATACTAGATAGCACATTCCCTGAGAGTTGGAAAATATCGATTGTGAGACCTATTCCTAAAACAAGCCACCCTAACTCAGTAGAGGAACTACGGCCCATTAGCATCCTGCCATGTCTTTCTAAAATCCTTGAGAGGATAGTGTGCGACCAAGTCACTCGATACCTTGAGGATTGTGATATTCTTCCACACTGTCAATCTGGGTTTCGGAAGGGTTATGGAACGGCCACTGCACTGGCAGACGTGGTTGACAACATACTGGCTGGACAGGACCGTGGCATGGTAACAATTGTGACATTGCTTGATTTCTCTCGGGCATTCGACTCAATCAATACATCTCTTCTCTCATCCAAACTAAAATACTATGGTTTTGATAGCAGATCCGTTAAATGGTTTCATAGTTATTTGACTCAGCGTAGTCAATATGTTGAGCTGAAACAGACGGATGGCACTCTGTTGCGTTCACAGCTGAGTACAGTCTCTCGTGGTGTGCCCCAAGGTTCGATTTTGGGCCCAATTCTGTACATTTTGTACAGCGCTGACATTGTAAACAGCATAAAGAATTGTCAATATCACTTATATGCTGATGACTTGCAACTGTATCTACCGTTTGCCCCGGCCGACCAAGTGATTGCTGTCAATAAAATTAACCAAGACCTAAATAACATAAATACATGGTGCTTACTGAATTGTCTTACTCTTAATCCTAAAAAATCACAATTTATTGTAATGGGTACCCCCAAGAACATAGCCAGATTTAATGTTAATACTTTAAATATTGTGGGTCAGCCTATTGTTAGGGTTGATAAAGTTAAAAATCTGGGATTGGCCATGGATTGCCATTTGAAATTTGAAAATCACATCATTGATTGTGCTAGAAGTAGTTTTTACCGTTTGAAACTTCTATACAAACTAAGACCATATTTAAGTGAGAAGATTCGAATTGCTCTTTGCGAATCACTGGTTCTCAGCAAGTTTAACTATTGCGATACTGTTTATGGTCCATGTATTTTGACAAAATCAGCTAAACTTATCCAAAGAGTGCAAAATGCCTGCGCTCGGTTTTGTTTCACAATTCCACCTCGTACACATGTTACGCCATTCCTCAATGCTGCAGACTTGTTAAAGATGGATGCGCGTAGGAAGCTTCATCTTGCTACTATGATGTTTGGTGTTCTGAGTAAAGCCAAGCCAAAGTACCTTTTCTTGAAGCTGGAGTGGGCACGTGAGCAGAGCCGATATCCCAGAAGAGAATGCACCCATGTCTTTAACACCCCTAAACATCGTACTGCAGCTTTTAGAGGCTCCTTCAGGTTTGCTGCTTCTAAATGTTGGAATGACCTGCCACCGCCTCTGCGTGCCCTACAAGTAAAAAACACTTTTAAAAAAACACTTAAAAAACACCTCATTATTTCACAACAGGTCAAGGAAAAAATCCTACCTTAAATGTATGCACGACACGCCTGGGGGCAGGTCCACTTCCAGCTCCAGCTTCACCTGAATTTCTCCAGCACCTTGTGTGCAGTCCTCATCCACTTGGCTCCGTTTAGTTTCTTGACATGGGTTTATTTTATTTATTTATTTTTTGCTGTTATCTGTGGGTACTCAGTGTATTCTTCTGTCCTGGAATTGTAAATTTATGTTTTATCGTTGCTCATTGTTAAATGTTAATGATATTGATAGTAATTTCTTACCAATTTTCTTTAATTTATTTGTATAATGGTATTGCATTGCATTAAGATTGTATGTTATTAATCCGTAGTTGTTGCATAAAATTGGTTACAATGCTGGATGTTACTCACCTTCCCTTTCGTGTGATTGTAGTGCTGCGGATTGCTCTTAATTTGGTTTTATTATTTGGCACTGCTTTCTTGAAATATCCTTTAAATGTACCACATTTAATCAATTTACGTGGCAATTATTCTCACATCTCGTGCACATGTCGGTCGTTGACAGTAAGTGACAGTTCTTTCTTTTTTTTTAATCTCTTTTTTTTTTTCTTTCCTCTATCACTTTTCTACCATTGATTTTAAATAACTTGAGGCCTTATGGTTATGGCCACATATCAATGGCAATAGATAAGTAAAGAATGGTGTTTTTTGATAATTTATTTGTATTTTTAATCTAATTTATTTTATTTAAATTTTTTTTTTAAATGTGTTTTAATTATGTAATTAATAATTAAAATCTAAATTTATTGTAATTTATTATAATTTTAATTTATTATTATTGTAATTTATAATGAATGTGAAATGAATTTATTTTTATTAATTAATTTTTATGGTGCTTTCTTGTATGTTTCTTTTTGTTTGTTTTCTCTTTTTCTTTTGCGCCCCCCTGCTGCGTTCTCCCTGCTGCCGGACTTGTGGACTCCTTTCTCCTCTTGCATCTCCGTCAGCAGGGGTACGCCGTGACAACAGAGGGCCCCCGCTGAAAATCAGTTTCAAGACAAGCCCTGGCGGTCTTGATGTACGCTGAGCGGGTGCCTTTTTGTCAGAGGGGCACAAGCAGTTAATTGTCCACTTGTTTATTTCTCTCTGTTTTAATCTATGTCTTACCTGCTTGTATACCTTTCTTGCAAATAAAAAGTTTTCTATTCTATTCTATTCTATTCTATTCTATTCTATTCTATTCTACATAGCTATATTAAATGCTCAACCAAATAGAACGCGTACCTACTAACGCGCGCTACAGCGTAAAGGCTCGTTCCATAGAGACATAAAGAGATGCCAACTAATGAGCTGAGTTCGAAACTCAGTGTCGCATTAGAAATTCACACACACAAAGTAATCAAAATATGTGCTTATTATCCACTGCGTTCTCAGTACTCAACGTTCGAATAATCTTTAGTACTACGCAAGCAATGTAACCTGTTTAAATTACGACGACGCTGTTTTTGGGCATATTGCTGCGACACCGGCCCTTGTCACATCTCCCTTTAGTTTCTGTGATCTGTGGCTTGTTCCCACGACAATCCAGTTTTGAGGGACCCAGTAATGCAGAATCTCAAATAACTGGACTTTCACTACACGCATTTAATCTGGTCGTTATAGCCAGAATTTATTAAGTCTTGCCCTTTTGGCATGTAGAGCCCCCCCACATAACCCATCTGACCAGAGCGGCCGGAATGCAATTTAGTGCATTTTTCCACGTAAAAAACAAAAATGGCTCCAGAATTTAATAAATAAACATGGCTACAGTCCATCCCAAAATAATTCACGAATTCGAGCGCAACGAACTTTATTTCCGCCATTGTAAGCTCGGTGACATTCAAAGTTTCTTTTTAAGTTCGCTGTTCGATGGCGCACAAATAAAAGTGCCACTGAAGCTTTTGCAAAGCTTTCTTTGTTTATTGGGCGTACATAAGCTGCGATACAGAAATAGAAGAATCGGTATTATTATCACTGAGTATTATTATCAGTGGGCACGTGCACTGCTCTACGTAGAAGCAAGAACGTGATTGTAATTGAAAATTTAAATAGAAATGCTCTTTTACGTGGATGCTGCTGGAACAATGAAGGTATTTGATAGGCTTCTTTTATCAAATTGAAAGACAAAAGTTTGGTTTTCATCGGTAATGTTCTGGATTCTATTTTAAGTTCAGAGAAAAAATAATTAGACGTTTTTTCTTCATTTGGTTTGGGTTTCAGTACACCAATAAGGATTTAATTTGAAGAATGGTTAGATACCTGGCTTTATTTTCGCGACAAAAAGGACTCTCGTATCTATGTCGTTCGACTAAATCTATCTCAGTAGGCCTAAGATGCGCGCCGCGATAAGCGGTTATCACGTCATTTTATTGTTTTTCCCATACATTTTGACGTCGAAAAAGTATGTAATTATATCACTATTTTTAGCCCGGCAGGATTTTGCACCGAAACTTATCAAAAGTGCTTAATAATTTAGCCGTGAAAGAAAAGTCTGGCGAATATGGAAGCACTGTATTTTAGATAATAGATTAATTATGTATGTTATTCGTAAAATGATAATGAAACACACAACGTCGCTATTTTAGATCTCCGAGTGGGCGTAGCTCGAAATAAGATAGGAATGAAATGATAATATAATCCAGTCTTTTGTTTACCTTTAATAATAATTAAAATGTGTTTACATAGCGAATAGTTTCCACTACCCTATAAAGAAAAAGAAATAACAACCCTAACTACAATACAATAAGGCTGTGGTACCTTACTTTAACCGTACCTATAACCATAACCGGTGTTTTTGTTCAGTCAGAATTTGACGGACTTTTGACGTTTGTTATTGTTAAAGTAAGATGGTAGCATAAGGCTGCTTTTTCTTAGTCAGGAAATACATGAAAATGCAACCCACCCCGGGGGAACCAGTGGGTATGTGAGGCTCTCCCTGCCCTATAGGTACTCACTAAAACCTGACCGTGTCCTCCCACAGTGGGACGGAAATGCGAGTTATTGTCCGAGCTAGACGGCCTAGACATTCTTTCGCGGCCCCAGGTTGTGGCTCGCTCTGTTGGAGCAAGCGACAAAGTCAAAGTCAAAGTCAAAAATTTCTTTATTTGTTTAGACTAATAAATAGTTCTTACAAATCGTCATTTTGCTCTTAAGGAGCCTCTACATGTCTCATAATCTTTTTACCCTACCAGCGCTTCGAGACCAACATTTGGCAAGTGCTGAGAAGAAGCGCCGCAACAAACTCAGTCACCACTGTCTGCCGGTTAATATAAATAAATATAAATAGTAGTAGTAGGTACATTCGATTCAGGAGCAGTTCACTGAATTTACCATGCATTCTTGTATGGTGTATCTTATAAGAATGGGTATACAAGACGACTGGCTTCAGCTCCCCTGAAGTAGTAGGTACCTCCCCTGTTCTTCGCTAACGGTGCGCGTGGCACCAACTTACTTTAACGGTAATTATAACAATATTCGGAGTTTTTAGTATGGAGTTTGACAGACTTTTGACAATTTGTTATAGTTAAAGTAAGATGGTGCAAGCAACCCAACCTAAGTGTTGCTTAAAACATTATTTAGGTAAGGTATCTTTTGTGGCAGGTTCCGATACCAGTACCCGACGATGCCCCGCGAGGCGTACGGCCGCGTCGTGACCAAGGCCCCGCCGAACGTCGTGCGCACTCCGGACTACGATGAGGTAAGAAGGCGCACGGTAGCGTGACAAGCCAAGTTCAAGACAATAAGGCAAGTTTTTTTTTATGCATAACAAGGCAGGTATTTGACCACAATCGCACCTGATGTTAAGTGGGATGCAGTCTAGGATGGTACATATCTAAATAGTCATAAGTTTGCCTTCTCTTTCGCACTATTAGAGTTTCGTTTTCGAACGTCGGTCGTTGTGCGTAGGTACTATGATTACGATGAGGTAAGAACGGCGCACGGTACCGTGAAAAACCAAGTTCAAGGCTACAAGCTAAGTTAGTCCCTGTTAGAGTATCTTTTTCGAAGATTTGCGATGAGGTAAAAAAGGGGCACGGTAACTCGTCAAGCGAAGTCCCAAATTTCACCTTTAAGTTTAATTTTACGATATTGTGCGCACTTTGGGCTAATAAAATATGAACAGTAGCGTGTCAAGCTAAGTTAAGTCACTTACTTGGCTTCATTCGTCTCACGTTACCGTCTTTGAGTTTTATTTTCTTTAATAAAATGGCTTTGATCTCTCAATAGTATTATGTTTATTGTTTACCCATTAAGTACTATTTATAACAAATCAAAATTGGTTCTGTTTTGGTAGGTAAAGATAAAATCTCGCATATATTTTTAAAACGGCCGATCTAAACAATTTAAAATGCTAATTTTTCAACAAAACAAGTCCCTCTCTGTGGTCACGCTAACTACATACACATTGATATCTCCATACAGAACGCTTGAACGCTATTTTCGGCCTGCTCAGCAACTGGCCCTGTGGCGCAACNTTTAGTATCGCCTGTTATTTAGCATTATTACTGTTTTTATTTTATCAGGATATACCGCTTAGTTTAAAAGTTATTACGTTTTCTTTACAATAAGTAATTGGAAGAAAAAAAATTCTATAAAAAATTAAAAAAAAATCAAAAAAAATTTTTGACCTCTTTTTTGTCGATAAAAATAGGTCTAGTTTCATCTATTTTCATATGTACACTTTAACGTGACTCACACTGTATAATCCTTACCTATCTAGACACGCGGCAGCGTGTCAAGCCAAGTTCAAGCAAAGGAACTGGCTAGCCAGCGCCGAGTGTACACGAACCGTTGCTGGTGCCATTAGAATACAAGAAATGCTTTTAAATAATGTATTAATTAAGTACCGGTATCTTTTGTGGCAGGTTCCGATACCAGTACCCGACGATGCCCCGCGAGGCGTACGGCCGCGTCGTGACCAAGGCCCCGCCGAACGTCGTGCGCACTCCGGACTACGATGAGGTAAGAAGGCGCACGATAGCGTGACAAGCCAAGTTCAAGACAATAAGGCAAGCTTGCCCTCTCTTTCGCACTATTAGAGTCTCGTTTTCGAGCGTCGGTCGTTGTGCGTACTCTAGACTACGATGAGGTAAGAAGGCGCACGGTAGCGTGACAAGCCAAGTTCAAGGCTACAAGCTAAGTTAGTCCCTTTTAGAGTTTATTTTTCGAAGATTTGCGATGAGGTAAGAAGGGCGCACGGTAGCTCGTCAAGCGAAGTCCGAGATGTTTAATTTTAGGATATTGTGCGCATTTTGGGCTACTGGGGTGAGAAAAAACTATGAACAGTAGCGTATCAAGCTAACTTAAGTCACTTACTTGGCTTCGTTCGCCTCACGTTACCGTCTTTGAGTTTCATTTTTTTTAAATAAAATGGCTTTGATCTCTGAATAGTATTATGTTTACTCATTATGTAGGTACTTACTACTTATTATAACGAATGAAAATTGGTTCTGTTTAGGCGCGTAAAGATAAAATCTCGCACTCATTTTTAAAACGGCCGATCTAACCAACTTAAAATGCTAATTTTTCAACAACAAGTCACATTGTGGTCACGCTAGCAATACACTGATATCTCTATACAGAACGCTTGAACGCTATTTTCGACCCACATCTCAACTGGCCCTGTGGCGCAACGGATAACGCGTCTGACTACGGATCAGAAGATTCCAGGTTCGAATCCTGGCAGGGTCGCGGAAATTCTTTTTTGTTTTATATTTTTACTTTTATATTTTTTTCGATATTTTATAAAGAATTAGTTATAAAATAAAACGTATAAAAATACAACTAGTTTTTTTTCTTAAATTATTGTATTGGCCGGCTAAGTAACAACACTTTTATTATTATTGACAAGGAGCTTTTTCATTGAATAAATATTAAATAATTTAGAATTTTAATTGTTCAGTAATTGCAAAAAATAAATGAATAGATTAATTTTAGCTTAATTTACCTACATTTACTAATTTTATCAACATAAATAATGATAAAAGAGATAAAATAGAAATTCAGCATTACGACGCAACTTTTCTAAACTTATAACTAGCGCCACCTATTGGAGGTCAGCAAAACTACAGTTTCTACTTATGGTGACTAGATGGCGCAACAAGCGGCACTAGACGGTCGACTTGTTTCATTCACTCTTTCCATTGATGAGAAATTCTATTGAATGGCATAGAACATTCAATAAACTAGTTTGTAACTTTGTACTTGTAGTAAGTAGATTGCGTCTACTAAAGAATTTTCAGCAGGATTTTTTTCTGTCTGTATGTTGAATTTTTATTAAGGTAGGGCGTGGTTTGCTTACGCTCAGTGAGCTTTCTTCATAAAATTTATGTTAATTAGGTTTATTGTTATACTTGTAGCAGATACTTAAAATAGGCAGGTGTAGGGATTTAAACTCGCAATCTACAATAAACATTTTCTTGAGTTAAATATTAAAGGCACTCGAAAATAGATAGAAGAAAATTAATTAATCTATCTGAGTATCTACCTATTTATTAAACTTTTAGGGCGTTTACTGTTATTAGTAGTTACTGTACCTACTTACTTAATTTTGGTTCCGGTACACTTGCGCGAAGACACAAACGCGAAAAGCCAATGGAAACTTACGCGAAAAGACGTTAGCGCAAACTGACTGCGCGAAAAGACATGAGCGCTTCTTCCTCTTGCATATTTTTGTCAGCTTGCCTCATTTGGACACATTGTTGCAGATGTTTGGCATGCTGAACGTGCCTCACACCTCTGGCAAGATCCTCAGGTACCCCGGACCCTCGCGGCCTCGAGGCGGGCCCACCTTCATGGTTCCTCCTCAACGAGACAGGTAAGAACCATGGCTACAAAGATAAAAAAGCCTGTAAGCTAAGAACAACTCGACCAGACCGCCACCGATCTACCAAAAGGTGTTTTGTGATACTATGAAGTTGTGAGTTTGTGAGTGACCCTACTAGAATATTTATAGCAAAGTTACTTTGGTAAAATTTCAATCACTATTTTGTGGGGATGACGGCAATTGACGGAATGGAATGAGAAATCATACATTTTTCGCAGCAATGCCTTGGTTGGATAATACTTTTAATTATCTAACCTATTAGGCTATTCATGACGCAAATAAAAATGAAGTTGCCTATAAATTTATATTAATTAGAATGCTCTAAAATTTATGTTATACTATGCTCTGATAGATGGGAAAGTAAAAAAAACATAAATCTCCTTCACTCTCAATAACTGTACTTTCAAAGAGCAATTTTACATGCTTAATATTACTGAACTCAGACAAAATCCTAACAGTTTAACCCAGTTGGAGCCTATTCAAAACTCAAGAGTTAGCACGTTCTTCTCAAAACAGGATCTATTTAATAAATACACGCCTAATACCAAAGTTACATCTTTGTTTTTACCTCAAAATACCTACTTTAACGACCAAAACATCAAAGTTTCGTCAAAACGACGCGCCGCCCACTCGTTGCGAACTTTTGAAATAAGCTCTCTAATTTTCACAATATTTCAAAGTTTATCGAAAACAATTGACATTTGAACATTCAAGTACTTATTTAATGTCTTTTAATTTGCTGCTGTGATTTGAGATATAAATAACTGAAAGTAAATTGGGTAAGATTTCGATTTTGCAATTATGTAAGTTTGTTATTTAATTATGAAGTTGTAAAATGTCAAAGCTTATTGAATAAGAAATTTGCCTTATTCGATTGGAACGAATTGACGTTAGCGCAACTAAAATAGAATTGCTTGATTTAAATTGGATTTTCAGAGCTTTTAATAAGTTGTACCTACCATAGAATGTTTGGGAAGTGTGAATTTAACTAATTTGTCAAATAACAGGCTTATAAATGTATATTCAAGTATCGTCGAAGTGGCTTAAAGTTACCATAGTTCAGACGGGTTTCGTGAATAATTTCGTACTAGTAACTTATTCTGTGATAATTCGTAGGTATTTGTCGCAAAATAGCACTTTAGTAAGTCCTAGTTAAACTTGTTTTCTGACCAAACTCTATTTAAATGGAAATACATGGATCTTACCGCGACATTTATGATTGAGTTACTTTGTGTACTCAAGGCTTGACGTTTCGGCTGCTATGCTTCAGCCGTGGTCACAAGCAGAACTGCTTACAATCGAAAGTTTAAAAGTAAATGCGAAAGTTTAAAATCTAAAGCTCTACTAAGCTTAAAGCTAGAGAAGCTGTTGCAAAGTGAAGTTGGATCTTCATTAGATCAAAGGTTTGAAGTAGCTAAGTTGATTATTTATTGTTTTCGACCCAAGTAAAAAATTAAACTATTATATAAATAAATAATAAATAAAATAAAAAGTATTTAATTCAGATAACAGAGATCCATAAATTTTAGTAAAAAATTAGGCTAATTGTTTTAGCTTCCCTTCAGTAGGATATTTAAATCCATAATGGTTGTCACTCGAGAAGGTATGTAGAAATGTTTAATGTTGGATAGTCATAATTGGCCTACAAAATCTACTAAAAAACATTGTTATTACAGATTGATAATGTGCTGTGTACTATCCTTAAATAAATAAATAAAATAAATAAATAATGTTAGTATCTTATTTCTAAAACAGACCTCGTCCTGCTGAGCATGTGGCCGATCAGTGGACAATCCCCACTATCGGCCATCTCCTTCAGTACGCTGTGACAGCTGCCGCGCACTCTGTGCAGTAATGATGCGCACTTGATGATTTATTGAATTATCTCTAGATTCGAAGCCCTGAAGAAGCTGATCCGACAGGAGCACGTGCGTGAGCTGCAGAGGAAGTACGAGACTGAACAGAAGCAGGAGCTCAAGGAGATCACGGCTGGGCGCGGGTGAGTGCCGGTTCAGTTCCCAATGGGGTCAATTACAATAGCGGAACGGTGCCATTGTCAGCCTATTGTGGTGAATTAATTCCTTATCGTTCCCGTTGAGGTCAATTCTTGCTTTTCAAAGGTGCTATATGAAACTGCCATTCCATTCCATATCTAAGGTTATGGTTGTACTTACCGACAAAAATTTTAGTTACCGTTGCGTTGGGGTCAATTACTTAGCAATCAATGTCAGCTAGTAAATTTGTTTCGTCAGCCGATCGTTGAAATGGCCACATATGTGGATGTGACCGGGCACATCGTGAAAGGGCGACACTTCATGATTTGCCCAGTATAAAGTCGGGCGTATCGACGAGAATAAAGTTTTGTCCATATTCCCAACTGAACACTGGGGGGATCATAAAGATCGCGAACAAAGATCACAAACAGCTGATTGTTGTGTTGAAAATAACAGTGAAAAATGAAGACAGAAACAAAAATGCAGGTTTCTGAATTTTACTGGAGCGTGCTAATCTTCTAATGACATGTTTTTCGTTTTTGTTTAGCGAATCTTAAGGTCTGCTTTCAAAATCTCAATCTAGCCTTAAAATCGAGTATTTGGCTTCATTCTATTTTAATTACACACTATAAAGCACGTCTTGACTGTTTCTCTAAATATGCCGTTTAATTTCCATTATTTACGATAGAATCACAATTATACCTAGTATTGATAGGCTTCATGATATTTCAGTCCAAAAGGTTTCCGTACTCATCTGTCACGATTGCTATACTCCACAGAGCGTATAATCATCCCTTCAAATTTTTCTTCGCAGACCTTTTCTACGCCATGTTGGTTTTCTGCCTTTTATAATTTTTCATAGCCCAAGAGTTTTTGTAAGTACGGTCGATAGCACATGAAGCTATACATTTTTGTTACAATATAGTCCCTATCACAACTGCATAAGATGATAGAGTTAAGCTTGATGTGCTCTCCTCTGTACTTAAGTAAGATTTAACGACATGCACTTTGAAAAATTGCGCAAAATTTTGGCTTTTGTTCAGAAGTATTAATAAAAATAAGGATTATGAATCAATTGTAATGATTGTAAGAAACTGTTCTTGAGCCAAATGTTCGGATTGACCTAATACTTCAAGTTTTTTAGTATTTTAAGCTTGGACTGTCTCCATTAAATCTGGAATGTAATAATCGAAGAGTATTGTGCAAAAGTCAGTTTAGTGACCATTTATTTCCTGTAGGTTTAGATCAATAAAGCCCGAGCTTTAAAATAAAAAAGGACATAACTGAAAAAAATAAGAATATTTTTCTATTATTGGTCGAAATTCGAACAACAGATCGGCGGCAAGTCCCCAGACCTGTCATATCTGGTCAGAGTTGTTTAGTTGAGAGTTAATGTTAGGCCAAGACCTCCATTAGTTCTCCAGGTATTTAAATTACAGAAGGCCGTGCCCCTGCCGTGGAGA
Organism: Ostrinia furnacalis; assembly: GCF_004193835.3. Taxonomy (NCBI): domain Eukaryota; kingdom Metazoa; phylum Arthropoda; class Insecta; order Lepidoptera; family Crambidae; genus Ostrinia; species Ostrinia furnacalis. Next base: position 50,885 of record NW_021130448.1, read on the forward strand.
CAAAAGGACATGTTTATGATGATGATTGTTAAAAAAATATAATATTAGATAGGTTTTTATCGTAGGGATACGCTCAATGACAAAAGGTTTGAAATTAATGCTTCAAAGTCAAAGTCAAAGTCAAAATTTCTTTATTTGTTTAGACTAATAAATGGTTCTTACAAATCGTCATTTTGCTCTTAAGGAGCCTCCTTCAACCTAATTAAATAAATTGGCGCGATCATAGGCCAATGACAGGTCGCGCGACCCATGACAGTCCGCGCGACCCGTCATTGGCATATTATGATCGCGCCGTTGCGATGGCGATCTACACGCGTTGGTGTGGTTGAAGCTTTAGGCAAACTATGCAGTGTTCTTCTTATTAATTTTGCAATTTATCCACAGAGGTGACGACTATGCGTACGGCAACTACGGCGAGCAGGAGCCCCGCGGGCTGCAGTCTCTTCAAGTGGAGTACCCGGCAGACGAGCCCAACGCCAGGCAGCATAACAAGTGAGATATCTGACAGATAGCGAATTACTTTATTAGCCATGTCACCGTAAAATTGTGAATTCCGCCAGATTATAATTTGACGTAGTTAAATTACATTCTAACCTAACCTAACCCACTGTTAGTTTACAATCTAACGCGTTATTATAAACTGACAGAGTTCACAATTTCACATTGACTGCCATATTAAGTAAAATAAACGAATTTTGTATTAGCCACCTTAAATACAGTCCCAGGGTCGTAATTGCCTATTAGCGCAGTGGCCCAATAATTGTATTTTCGTGTTGTGTTGTTTTCGTTTATAAATTGTGCACAGAGTGTTCAATAAAATCTATTATATTCTATTTTTTTATAAAACCACTTGCCCTGTGCATTTAAGGAACAAGTGCCTTTTTCTCTAAAATAATGAATGGGAAGTTGTAAAATTGCAGAACAGAAACAAAAGAGCATATGGGGTCCTTTCTTAATCGCAGGTCCCTGATCACATTATCATGCACCTAGTCCTAACAGCAGACCAACTCAAATTCTGTATTACTTAGTCCCTTTTCGAAGTGGCAGAAAAAAGTCAGTCGCCTTTGGCAACCTCTTATTTTTGACAAGAATTCCATTTACAAGATAGTTGTTAAGCTTTCAAATCTACTCATATGCCTTAGAGTGTATTGATAATTATTTATTTGATTGTAAAATGACCTGATGTTATTGTGACACTTTTCATGGGTTTCGAGTGATGGACATTTAGAAATCCGTACTGGACCCGAGTGGTCGAATTTAACTTGAGCTTCCCGGTGCTGTGCTTGGTGAAGTATGTAGTATACTGTATTATATAGAAGGAATAAAATTATGAAGGCTTTTACGTCGTGGCCAATTGACAAATTAACTCAACCATTACAAATAAGCAACTTTTGTTCCAGGAAGCCCCAAGCTGGAAGCCGCCAAGTCTCCCAGTTCTCTCGCTATTCTGACGTCATGCTGCCGCCAGTCCGCCGCACCTTCTACCACCCCTACTATGACTACATCACCCCCGACTTCGTCCCCTACTACTGAACCCCTCTCATCCCCTAGAGGAACCCTTCTGGAATCAGGGACTCTCCCAATCAACAAGAAAGCATATCGGTACCATATCCCCGCTTCTGCTTACGAGTCGTCGAGCCGCGAGCTTTTTTCTATAACGGCAATATGTATTTTTATATTTGTAAAACCAATTTTTTCTATGTAGATATTCGATATACCCCCTTGAATTTTTCTAGTATGTAAATTAATCTTTCTTGAGACAATAATCGTATACAATTCGAGCAATTATGACATGAACTGTCAATTCCAGATAAATGTTAACGAATTTGACAATAAATTTGACAAAATTGGACAATAAAATACGGTGTATTACCATTTGATGTTTGTAGTGATAAGGTGTAAAATGATTATACCGTGGTAACGGGTTTTAGGATTTAAAATGGCGGTTTATAATCCGCTGTCAGCTTCTTTCTTCTGAAGTTTTCGACGTAAGCGCAAATATATTTAAAATTAATCATTCTCCTGGATAGTTCTTTTATAAATCTCTGAGGTGTCGTCCTAGAACGAGCTCCAACCTATCACTTCTTGTAGATATATAATTTAAGTGATTATTGTTAAGTTTATTAATAAATGTCATACGTATATAATTTGTGTACTTAATTTTAATGCTATTATTAGAAAACTTTGGCACGATAGATAGATGTTCTTGGTTAAAAATAAAGTGTGGGAATTACCGCCCTCTATCGGGCGATTGTCTACAACTGACGGGTGAAGTGACGTCATATGACCGTCTATTATCGTGCTGTGGTATTCGGTTCCCTTTGAAGTAGTGTCAAAGTGACAATAATGTTTCTAACTGCAGTAAACTGTAGTTTTTCATCGATATACATAATTATCGTTGTGATTAGCTGCTAAGTTACCATTACTGACTGTTACTCTTATTCCAACGGCCAACGGGACGGCTTAGTCGATTTCGGCGGTGCAAGGTTTTTCGGGTCTCAATCAAAAACATAAAGTTGAGCTCGCACAACCGAATTCCGACGGAAAAATGCTTTAACTATGTTTAAATGTTTCACGTTTATTGTATTAGAATAATTATTAAGCGTAAAAACGCAGCTTATACTCATATTCTATTGGATTATAGTCGTAGGTGTGAACACAGCCTAACTCGGGAAGACTTAGTGCTGCCACTAGGAAAAAATAAAAAAAATACCACGATAAAAACAGTTGAATACGTAGCAAAGAATATCACAGAATTTAATAAAAATAACAACTTATAATAATAATGTGTGTTAGCATTAATGTGGTGATAATCTTTTTATCAGTTAATGTGATCAGATTCTTCAATTTTAAATTACTTTTTCCAAAAGATAACAAAAGTAATAGAACAGATCAAAAAGTGGCGTTGCACTGAAGGGAAGGTTGTTATTCTAAGAAAGTTGTTACCTATTTGTGTACTATATTTATTATTGTAACTAATCAACTATCGACTAAATATCGACAAGATGGGTCGACATAACCTCACAGACTATGAAATTTGGCTTTAAAATTATATTACACATTATATGGCTTTAAGCAAGTCAATGAATTCAGTAAACTTCTATTTATTAAAGGACGCGAGTCCCATCCTATATGTTACGATTAGCGAGATATCTATACATATTTTTATTTATATATAATTTTCTAACAATATTCTGTAGAATTTACAAATTATTTTATTGTCTTTTAAAGATCACTAAACGTTAGGTAGTTAGTGGATATTACATAATACATTTAGTAGTTTATGAAAGCGTATTGCAATTAAAATAGGTGTTTGATTATTGGAATATAATATGGAACATGTCATTAAGTGTAGTTTCAATATAACATATCTTTGTGTAACAGAGGAAAAAGTATTTATCATATCGATAACATATTATGCGGCAAATTATTCGATAAAAAACTATCGAATGATTAATCCGTAAAAAAAACTACTGTATAGGTATCATTTTCAAAAGCTTGCAACACTGAATTCCGTTTTCTGAATTTAAATTTAAAGTGCATTCCATAGTTTATAGTGCAACTTTAACGTATAAAATATTCAACTTAACATTAACTTTATTGAATTGATGTGAAGCGGCGGGATCTTTGACAATAAATAAATAAATACGACAATAAATAAATAAATTCGACCTATATCTGTGTAGTGTGGTCGCGTCGCCTAGGTANCTATAACCTAGGTATACAAGTAACGTACCCATAGTAATTAATGTTTTAAAATGTATATTAATTGGTGGTTTTTTTGAAAATAAAGATAGTTACCTACTCCTGAGCAGAATGGTTTATTATTGTTGGTGTACACCACCAACTGTGATCCCATATCCAATTACCTATATAGGTACCTATAGATACTGAGTACTTTTATTCTCTTACAAACTAAGGCTGGGTTGCACCATCTTACTTTAACAAACGTCATTCATTTCGTTGCAGGTCCAATGACAGTTTAACTTTCCCCCGGGACAAACTTGACCTTCACTGGTTAGGTTTTTATTGGCGGTCAAGCTGTAGATCCTGGCTACACAGGAGTTGCAGTGGTGGGAAAGAGAGGTGGGAATAGTCCCGTTTAACAAACAAAATTCTGACGTACTCCATACAAAAAGCACTGGTTATCGTTATAGTTACCGTTAAATTTAGGTGGTGCAACTCAGTATTAATGTAACTAACTATAAGAACCTAAAGTTAAAGTTAAAGTTAGTTACCTAAAACTAAAAATAACCTAAAGTTTTAACAATAGTAGTAGTGGAAATTGCCAGTTGGACCGACCTAGCTCTAGAAATGGTCTAGTAGTTAGAGTTGAATGAGATATGAGAATAAAGCTCTGGGTTCGATTCCTAGCAAAGACACAAAATGGCGTAGGTAAAATCACTTTGTAAATGTTTTCAGATAAAACATTATTGTTTACTAGCTGACCCGGCGAACTTCGTACCGCCTTAGCGTAGAGATTTTCTTAATATTTTTTTCTGTAAGAACCATCCTTGGACTTCCACAAACATTTAAAAAAAAGAATTATCGAAATCGGTTCAGCCGTTCACACGTGATGCCGTGACAACGCGAAACGGGTTTCATTTTTATATATATAGATAAATACTTTGGTTGGGTGTAAAAATCGATAGATTGATTCATAGTAGGTACCTGTGTTTTAACAAGTTACCTACCGACTGTTGTAACTTTTAAACTAAATAAAAATTCATTGAAATTTGAATGGTTTGGTTTATATAAACGCATGCAGTGTTTACCTACTATTATACAGGGTGTTTGGCGGAAGGTTAGACAAACTTCGTGGGTGTATAGGTAAGGTCATTTTTTAAGAATACAACTTCGCCCATTTGACCCTAAGTGATCGTGGGTTTATTATCGTGGTTTGTTCATTGACATCGTAAAGGTAGCAGGGAAGCGCTGGATGCAGGCCGCTACCAATCGATCAACGTGGAAAGCATTAGGGGAGGCTTATGTTCAGCAGTGGACGTCCTATGGCTGAAATGATGATAATGATGTTAAAGTCAAAGTAAGATGGTGCAACCCAGCCTTAAAGCTGTAACGTTAAACTGGACAGAAGCAATGCTTACTTGCCATGGAATTGAAAATCAGTAGTTCGCATTTATACCCATTTGTGTCTGCCTAGTTCGAAATAAAATATCGATTCAGGCTATTTTAAGATTTTCCTGTAGACGTTCCTCCCAACTTTGGATTTTATCAAACCAAAGGATAATAAGAAAATAAAAAATATTAAGCTACCTATTTTAGCAAAACAGGCAAAGAGAAGTTTCAATCTTTGGCAATTTTAGCGAATATCTCAAAATATTGGAAACCAATTTATAATCTGCCCACGCGAAGTAGCGAAAAGTTATCATAATCAATTTAGAAGTAAAAATAAAAGTACAAATTCTTTGAAATTTGTGCCTTGCGAGTGGGCGGAAAACGCAAAAGTAAGGACGTCATGTCAAGATAAATACTGAGCATCTTATTTATTTGTGACAAGTACGTTATAACAACAGTCTGGTGTGGTTTTGCGAGGATTATAAAAGCATGGCGTAATTAATGAGACGCAATCAGGTAAATCTTAAATTTCTAGGAATGGTTACAATGAAAACCAAATAATATATTTAACTTTCCTAGTGGATGAAAATACCTCTGTGGTCCAGTGGGTGGTAAGTCTTGGACCTCATCATCATCATTTCAGCCATAAGGACGTCCACTGCTGAACATAGACCTCCCCCAATGATTTCCACGTTGATCGATTGGTAGCGAGCACCTTGTGGGTGAGACCTTTACAAGATCGTCGGTCCACCTAGTAGGAGGCCTGCACACGCTACGTCTTCTAGCCCGTGGTCGCCACTCGAGAACTTTTCTGCCCCAACGGCCATCGTCTCTATGAGATATTATTATGTACTTGATTTTAGCAATTCTGCGAGCTGGCACACTGCCACTTGATTTTAGCAATTCTGCGAGCTGACCTTAGTTACTTTATCTTATCTTGTTTTTATTCATTTTTCTTTATTAAGGAAACAAACAGCATGAATTGATACTAATATCCGTAATAGCGACTAATACGGCATCTTATCTAATATCTATCTATACTTATAATAAATCTGTAGAGAGGTCAATTCTGTACATGAAATATATTTTCAAAATAACTATCAGGGGGTGATTAGTGATCGATACTGATGCCAAAAATGCAATCAGTAAAATTTTTGTCTTTCTGTCTGTCTGTCTGTCTGTCTGTATGTTCCTTATAGAAACAAAAACTACTCGACAGATTTTAACGAAACTTGGTACAATTATTCTTCATACTCCTGGGCAGGTTATAGGATACTTAGGAATTCCCACGGGAACGGGCATCAGCGGGAAAATCCTTTTGTTTGAAAAATCTAAACCGCTTAAGTTAGACGCTTGAAATTTGGCAAGCAGGTACCTTAGTAAACTTAAAGCTTAGTTATAACAGGATATTGCAAAATTCCTACGGGAACGGGAATTAGCGAGAAAAAACATTTGTATGAAAAAATCTAAGCCACGTAAGATAGACGCTTGAAATTTGGCATGCAGGTACCTTAGAAAATTTAAAGCTTAGTTACAACAGGATATTGCAAAATTCTCACGGGAACGGGAGTTAGCGGGAAAAAACATTTGTATGAAAAAATCTAAACCGCGTAAGTGAGACGCTTAAAATTTGGCATGCAGGTACCTTAGTAAACTTAAAGCTTAGTTACAACAGGATATTGTAAAATTCCCACGGAACTGGAATTAGCGGGAAATTCCTTTTGTATGACTGACTCACTGACATACCCACGCACAGCCTAAACGGCTAAACGTAGGCACTTGAAATTTATAAGGGACGTAGCTTAGGTACCGTAGAGGTGCACTAAGAAAGGGATTCCCGAAATTCCCACAGGAACAAGAATTACCGGGAAAATCCTTTTGTATGAAAAATCTAAACCGCTTAAGTTAAACGCTTGAAATTTGGCATGCAGGTCCCTTAGTAAACTTAAAGCTTAGTTACAACAGGATATTGCGAAATTCCAACGGGAACGGGAGTTAGCTGGAAAAAACATTTGTATGAAAAAATCTAAACCGCGTAAAATAGATGAAGGGGGTAAAACGGGATCCACGCGTACGAATACGCGGGCGGCCGCTAGTAATAAATAAATACCTACTTATAAATAAAACCGCCTACGCGATGTCAAAACAAACCGCGATATTGGCAAAAGTTTCCCAACAATGGCTATTTCTAAAGATAAAGTTTTTCTGCAAACTTACCGGACGAAGTTTGATTGACTCTGTGCTTGTTTCCACTGTCGTTAGAACGATACGTCATTTATAGATGAACTACACTGAACCGTCCCACCAGTGACATTGACAGGGCGGACAGCTAGTTCAAACGAAGTTGAAACGTAAACGGAGCGTGACTGCGCCTTTACGTAAAAACTAACAGAAAGCTACTTTTTTCCAAACGCAATTCAAACGCTTGACGAACATTATTTTTTTGTTGTTTTAGTAATTTTAGTTTCAAAAATAAGGTGTTCGGAAGTGCATAAATCTGTTGTTTCGTCTTCGTTTGCGCGTGAAATTTACCGTGGTACCGAATTGCACTTCAGCTGGAATGAAAATGGAGCGCAAGTCGAGCGCGACTGGAGATGAAACGCGAATGAGTTGAAGACATTACAAATTAGAGCAATCTGGGCCAGGTGCCTATTGTAACTTCAGTACTTCAGTCTACTGTGGGAGGCCTGCCTACACTACGTACCTCTTTCCAATCCACAGTCGCCACTCGAGTAGGTACTTTCTGCTTCAACAACCATCAGTACCAGGTACGTCCCTCGCCCACTGCTACTTACGTAAATTACTGTGTGTGGATTAGTGTGGAAGGCATGTAATTTTACACTACCATGAGGGGTCGGTCCTTTAATCTAACTTAGGTATGTAAATGAAATACCTAAGTAAAGTTCTTTGCAGCTTTTGAAATAATATGTAAAACTATTTCACACTCTATCCAAGAGACATACCTACATACTTAGGTATTATAAATAATCTACATATTTATACTCAAATCCTCTTGATTTTTCTTGACAGTGGAAACAAACGCCATAAAAGTTCCACTGAATAGTAGAAGCAGAATGGCTATTGATGCCATAATTGAAAGGCCTGGTAAACGATGAAGTAACTAGGAACTTCACAAGTTCTTTGTTTTACATAACAGTGGTAACGAAGATTATACGAACACTTGAGTGCTTTTATTGAGGAACTATCGGCCGCCCGCGATTTCGTATGCGATGATCCCGTTTTACCCCGTTAGGGGTGGAGTTTCGTAAAATCCTTTCTTAGCGGATGTCATAACATCTACCTGCATTTTTTTTATCCACAACGAGGAAGCTCTTGGCCTGTATCTCACCTGATGGTAAGTGATGCATGCCAAATTTCAACCCGATCCGTCCAGTGGTTTGGGCTGTGCGTTGATAGATCACTATGTCAGTCAGTCAGTCAGTTAGTCAGTCAGTTAGTCAGTCAGTCACCTTTGAGTTATCATTAAAGGATCATTATTTAGATATCATTAAAGGAGATAATCATGTCATTTAGTCTCCACATTACCCTCTCCAGTTTTCCAGATGTCAATGGAGGATTGCATGTAAGTACTAAGTACATAGATGCATGGGGTGTGTACACACTCCACGTTAAAGAAGATGCATTGGCATTTATTGAGGTTTGTTTGTTAATAACAGTCATGACACATTGAAAGATGCTTTAAGCTAACGCAAGCAACGTTCGGGAGGCAAGTTAAAGTCTCTGCTAATATCATGACATTCCTACATTACCTACTTAGGTAAGTTGTAAAGCCCATTTGGAGCAAAAATATATCAATAATCAATAGCTTCTCTTAGTCCTTCATCATTCACATATTAAGATAAGTAGATCAACAATAATGGCTTGTTCTTTATTAATCCCCCACTTTTTAAGTGGCTTCCCTTTTGGCCAAGAACAGACGGTGAAACGCAACTGCAACGAAACTGCAACTTTTTGATGATTCTCATGAATGAAACTGAAACTGAAAGTTTCAAACTGGTCGCGTCATGTGTGGTCTCTCAACGGACGTTATGGCAGAAACTTAGATGCAACTCAAAAGTAACTAGCAGTTGCAGTTTCGTCGCAGTTGCGTTTCACCGTCTGTTCTGGGCCTTTGTTATTTTACTTTGAACTTTGCTTAACTATTTACCTCTGAATAAAAAAAGTAAATAAGGACCTGCATAGTGATAGCCCACAAAACAAACGTAAAATCAGTAGTAAAGTTTTATTTCATCATACTCAGACAGCTTGTTACCTAACATTGGAAGTAAGTTGACGAAAATTTACGAACTTAAGCAAACAAAAAAAGAAGTTAAAAAGTTTAAAAAAATTCGAACAGCCAGTTAAGAGGCTTTGTCGAATTAACCCTCGAAAGGAAATATGCGTCGAAAGAACGTAGATAGAAAAATATTGTTATTACATTGTAACAGTTCCAAAACGGGCTGTTTTTCTCAGACAACAGATTCATTTGCTGACTGACTACTTAAAAAAGTAAAATAAATATTCGTCCTTGTACTCACTCATACGTCTGATAGACGTTGCATTATTTTTATGAAAGTACCAATAGAAATACAAGTTGACAAGTAGAAACCAAACAATAACAATTTTGGCCGAATTTTCAAGTAAGTTTACAATCGTTGGACGCAAGTACATAATGTAGAGTTATTATAATTTTCCAATATAGAGTAGTAATAAAAATACTTGATATTTTTTAATCGTAATCATATTCTGTATCCTACATAAAAATTTGGACAAAAAAAAATTACGCAGTAATTATACGTCTCCCAAACGTATACCTTCATTTACCGTTTCTGCCTAGAATAAAAAAGCTTTATTAATCTTAAGTTGTTAAGTTCCGAAATGTTTAAGGTTTCTTTCGAAATCAGACTTGGAAAGCCCACAAGCTCTTTGTGGCTAAAAACTGAAATTTGTGCTCTCTACAGCCAGTTGCGTAAATCTTAAATGAACCTCTTCAAGGTTTGTTTGGATGAAGCTTGCCATCTCATCTGAGACATGTAGCAGTATATTAAATTTAAAAAAAACCTTAGGAGCATCCCTTAGGTCCTCAGAAGGATCTTAGGGTTACTTTTAGCAGCATCTATTTGATAAATTTTTAATAAAATTTTTCTAACATTTAGGTGTAAAAGGACTTGAAGCAGGGACAGAGTACCTAGATTAAGTGAGGCTCCCCTCATCGGAAGGTTGAGGCATACCCCCTAAAAAGCCCCGGGTTCTCCTTAAATGACACGATTTGATTTGTAAAGTAATTCCTATATAAACAAGAATATAGACTAGTTAGTTTGATTTGATTCAATGCTTAAAGTAGAAATTACATCGCAATCAAAAATATTGCATTAATTGTTCTAAATAATCGTGATAACTTCTACGAGTATTAGAAACTTATAATTTATTCGTACTGGTAAGATACTTTTATCATGTTCTTCTATCATAACATTCATAAGGGTTAGGTTTAAAATTAATGTGATTGATATAATAGTATGTAAGTACCTAAGCAATGTTAAAGGTGGTATTGGTGGTGATATTGGGGGAGTTTTAAAAATAAAAGCTTGTTTTTGAATATTCTCATTTATTCCTAGAAGTCATGAGGTAAACAATACTAAATTATTTTCAATAGATACCAATCGGTTCACAATCTCAAACAAGTCCTACAAAATTGGTCTCAAATCAAACGCTACAATCATTTTACGGCACTCAGATTTACTTTTAAAATAACACTCCAAAGTATTTACTCAAGTGGACAAAATACTGTATTCGTTTAGGGAGAAATTAATTTAATTAAATGATTACTAAAATTAAAGCTACGTACACTAAGATACACATAAATACGCGATTAAATTACTTTTAAAATACAAAGATTGTGAAAGACGAAAACATAAAAAAAGAATCGAAAAAAAAAAACGTTGTACGTAAAATTAGATAACAAAACAAAGACAAGATAACAACCAATAATGAAGATTTTAATTTATTGCATTTAAATCTTTAACTTAATTTGAGAATGCCAATCAGAATTTAGAAATTAATCGTTACTTAAAATTAGAAACTGAAGCTATTGTTCTAAAGACACTAAGAAATGTGACTACGTTTATGGCACGGTCTATTTCAAAAGTTTACGTAAGGGAAATAACTAAATTTAAATATAAAAAACGTAATGAAACTAACCTTTCTGGTACTACAAAAGAACACGTAATGGATAGTAAAACGAAAGCATGTATAAGTATTCTAGAACGACATAGACTGAGACAGACATACGAAATAACATGGACTGGCATAGTGAGATATAAAACAACATGAACTGAATTAAGTTGAGACATAAAAATCATAATAGGAACAACTGATGTTGCTTATACTACAAAAATACTGATAAAGGTTAGGAATAGGATGTATGGTTTTGGTCATGAAACAAAAAATATTAGCAATCAACCATGCTCTATAACTAAATGGCGTCAAATGGTTGCCAGGAATAATATAGGAATGCAAAAGGTACTTTTAGAAGGACATCTCGTGACTAATACTGCTCTGCTAGAAAAGATTTAGTTATATTACAGTTACATAAACGTGTTTATGGCATTATATGGCTACCTCATGAATCACAAACGTTAGCACTCAATTTTCTGTACACTAATCCAATTTGTATTATACAGAATACCAATATCAGTTTAACAATTTTATTTTTTTCACTAACATACTGATTTTATAATATAATAATCTATTTTTTTATTTACAGTGTTTTTTTTTTGTTTATAGAATTGACTTTTATTAAATAAGTTTTTTTAATTAAATATATATTTTTGTAACCCTAATATGCTTCTTTGCAATATTTTCTGACAACGTTTCATTATTATTTTGCATTATCATGATTTTGTCAGGAAATATTACAAATGAACAATGTATAATATTGTCACAAGATTTGTTTTAGGCACAAACTGGTGTTTATATCCCAAATATTATTGCCTTATTATTTGTTTTATTAATTCCACGACATCTAAATTAATAATACTATTCGTAAAAATGTCTTTTCTCACGGGGAAGTAATAAATATAAATATTTCTTAACTAACATCTAATATTGGTCGGGATTTAGGAAATACAAACACATTTCAATATAATTAACATGCACTTTCATATATTATAAGATTTCGCAATTTTAAATTCACTTTGTTCGGAAAATAACTAATCTATAATAACTCTTTCTACATACCTACATAATTTAGAAACAGTAGCTGTTTCAGCTGCATACATAGTTCAACAATCATTTTTGGCACATAATCATCTTTGCCACATAGATTTAAGTCAATTAATAAAGTCGGATAATAGAAGTATTTCCACAAATTAAGACTGCTCCCGATACCTTCAATGTAGTCTTAGCTTCACTTCAGGAATATTAGATTTTTCCTCTTCAATACCTTTAATACTGAGCTTATTTTGAACTCAAAATTAATTCAAAGTAGGTACTAACTATATCAGAAGAAGTAGTATTTGGGAAATTGCTCTCATACAAAGGAGGAATCAACACATCCTACACAAAACAGTTGCTAATGTTCTTCCGTTCACTAGTGAAGTATTTACTAGATTGCTTATTTACTGATATCCGAGTTTCTCAAGCAGATAACATTTATCTTTTGCTTGATCAAGTCAATCATAGTGATCTTCAAAAGAGCTTAAGGCACACTTGAGGGACACACATTTTCGTAAAACTGATATTACAATCAATTTTGCCAAATAGTCTTTGCAGGAACAATAATTAATGAACAATGTCATCTATATATACGTCAAAACTCGGAAGTTACATCAAATCCAATTTTGATATTGTAACTTGTTCTCATATCCAGTGATAACATCGCAGAAGCCATATTGCGTCTTACGAATACCATTTCTTTGTCATGTACTTGTTAAAGCTTTTACATTGCTTTATAATCGTTTAACTTACACTTGATAAAAGTCCTTAGGTATATCCAAACTTATACACTACGCATAGATACACCACTTTTGAAATTAACCGTATTTTTATGTACACTATCGTTCGTTTTCCCATACAGTTGAGGTTTGGTGTCGGTCAGTTTGTAGCACTAGTCGATGGGCCGTGATTAGCCTCTTGGTGTTTGTACTTGTGGGAGGTCATTTGGGAGAGACCTAGTACAGCGAAACCGCACTGCAAGCAGTGGTAGTGGGTTTGCTTCTTGCTGTGAATGCATTGTGGTTCATATCCGCAACCTGTAATAAAAAGATAAAGTTTATTTAAAGTTAGCAAAATTTGTCTTATGATAATAACCAAACCTCTAAACAAACTACATTATTTTGATCCAGATGTGAAAATTCTAGCTATAAGATGATAGATTCAATAAAGTAGACCAAATTTATAGACAATGACAAGTCATAAATTAATAATTACTTATTAATAAATAAATTAATAATATCTTCATGATTTTGATAAATTGGAAATGGTCTTTCTCCCACAAGATTAAAATTAATGACCCCATCGTGATGTAAGTACCTAAATATGTTTTGCTTACCTTTGCTAGGAGGGAACTTCTCAAAGCCAGCAGCCTGAATTGAGTCCAGCTTCTGATGCTGACGCCTGTGAGCCACGACCTTATTGGTGTCAGTGCACACGAAGTCGCATTTCAAGCAGTGGAAGTGGGATGCCTTGTTCTGGCCAGTACCTGAAATGTATCAGAAAAAAAATGTAACTACGAAGGATCGAATAATAGAGGACAAACAAAGAATTTAGTTTAAGTGGGAGCTCATGTCAGAAGTAGATAGATTTTTTTACGTTAAAGATAAAAAAGAATTTTAGCTGGTTGCCATCTTTTCTAGCAAACCAAGTCAGTGGGTACAGGTGACAACGCTCTGAGGCTTCTGAGCAAATTGTAGATAATAAAATATTGGTGAGAGAGAAAAAGAACAGTGGATTTTACAAACATATAAATTACATGATGACGCCTTACCATAAGTCGATGCGTGGGGGCAATCTGGTCTCTGGCAGTAAACGTTTGCTCGATATTGTTGGAAATCTCCTCCCATCAGGGTGTCAAGTCTGAAAAGCAAACGAAAATGTTGTAGATGTTTGATAAACCTGCTTAACGCTAATATCGTCATGGAAATATTTATTTTGATTTACATACCTTTCATGTCTAGCAGTGTGTTGAACGAATCTAGTCTTGTCACAGAACGAATACCCGCAGTCTTTTCGAGTGCAGTGGAAATGGGTTTGATGCTCCCTAAAACAACAAAGTTTCAGGTTAATCATTTGAAAACTTTAACAAGTTTGAAATGAGAAACGAATTTCAAAAGACATATTAATAAAGGTATTTTGTTTAAAATGTAATGAGGCAATTACCTGTATCCACAGTGCTGATATGCGCAGTCTTCGTTGAATCTGAACCTGAGATATCCTTCGGGAATAGGCTCATCTTTCAAGACGCGCATGTGTGGGCCACGCGTGGTGTGTGTGCGCCGGCTAGAAAAACAAAACATTGATTATCTACACTAATATTATAAAGAGGAAAACTTTGTTTGTTTGGTTGTAATGAATAGGCTCAAAAACTACTGGACCGTTTTTAAAAATCCTTTTACCATTCAAAAGTTACATTATCCACGAGTAACATAGGCTAAATTTTATTTTGGAAAAAAATTGGGTTCCGTAAAGTATGTAGATAATGTAATCCACGCGCGCGAAGCCGCGGGCAGAAAGCTTGTTTAGAAATATAGTGTAAAGCAAAATAAAATTATTAGGGGTTGTATTAAGAAACGTCTGTCGTAATTCGATTCACTATCTGCTATTTTCAATATTTAAGCCGATTTGATTATGGAGCAATTGTTGTGAACAAGAACTTACGTTTTAGCAATCATTTCAGCTTCCTTATCAAGTCCTGGTGGTAGACCATGGCTTTGCAGCAGACTTTGTTCTAACAACAACTCTGGAGGGTACAGCATTGTTGGGTAGAGGGGGAAGGGAGATCCTCTGAAAATAAAATAAACACATTTATTACATCACCATTAAAGAAGAATGTGAAGAAGTTATTGATTCATCCATTGAGATAATAAAGATAAGGTTAAAAGAAATGGTTTAATTTCTTACCCCTGAGAGAATAGTGCCACTTGAGCCAGGCCTGGTAGACCGGCCAATGAAGCAGTATACTGTTGTTGCATTTTGAGCTGATCTTGGAGACTACCCTTACGGCCTCCAGCCAAATATTGCTGGAGAAGCAGGCTTTGGACTGCTTGCACCTAAAACAGAGAGAAAATTAGTCAGAAATACACGTATTATTAGGTAAAGTTTTACATGAAGCTCTGTTGTAAAGAGTATATTGCTTAAAAAGGCAGGATGACCGTAACTTACTTGCTCTGCAGGATTGGGAGGTCTATGGGTTGGTGATGGTGCTTGGCTTGTTGATGAAGATGATGCTGTTGATGGAAGAATCGATATTTCTGGGTATTCTCGTTCGAGAGTCTCCTGGAACAATGAAAAAGTTAGTTTCCTTGTTAAATGGATTCACAAAAGATAATAACGTAAATCAAGTAAGGTACAAAAACAGTAGCAAAACTATAATTTACCTTAGTAGCAGCAAGTCCAACTGGTCCAGGATCCATGGTGTTGCTGTGTTTCTTCACCATGTGACTAAACAGCAACTTCAGATCCACATAGGCTTGGCTGCAATGCGGGCAGTGGTAATGCAGGTTCATGCCACCAGCATTCTTGTTCAATGGACAAGCTTGGTCATGGCACGAAGGCGGAATCGTAGGTCCAGAAACCTTTGGTGCTTCGAATGGCTTCTTATCATAATCCATTCGCAATTTCATATCCTTGGAAGGTGATGCGTCGTATATGCTCCTGGGTGATGGTGATGATGCATTGCTCCTGAGATGAGACGACGGGTAGAACGTGCCTGTAGCTTTAACTACTGAAATGAAGATAGCATGTGGTTAGTCTAATGATAATTGAACTAAAAATACTTTATAAACACAGAGAGACACATACCCGAAATGTTATCTTGCTCCCTCTCAAATTCGCTCTTGATTGAGAAGTTGGTAGGAGTGTAGGATTCACTGGGCTCCTTCATAGAGGCAACACTGTCAACTGATGCGCGTTCCTTCAAAGAGTAGTCTTTGGCTTCATCGAATGATCTCTCTTGTTCCTCACTCTTTATCACTGGTGTTCCTCGACCATGTTTATGAGTTGCCAACGCCGAGTACTGGGTTAGTATAGCTGGGCAGTTGTTCCCTTGAGCGCAATGGAAGTGTGATCTGAGCTGGTTCTTGAAACAGCTCTTTCCTCCACACTGATCAAATGAAGTAAAGTAATCGAAACCTTCAAGCAGAGGGCTGATAGAGTGTAATTCTCTCATGTGAGTCTCCATAATGATGTGGGTTTCGCCAGCAAAGCTGCAGTTGAAGCAGTGGAGATGCAGTCTGCTCATAATCAGCTGACATCTTGGGTAAGACTGACTGCACGAGTCGGGGCATGTGAAAACTTCGAAATGTTGGAACTTGATGCGCTGTAATAAAAACATTAGGGATCAGTCTTGTTTTATGGAAGCAAGACATAGGAATTAAAGTAATTTTCAGATAAATACTTACCGGAAATTCCTCGACGGTCGTAATGACAGGAGACTGAATCAGTGGGGGTAGTTGATTACTCTTAGGTAGCTTGAATGAAGTAAAAATGGCTTGAGGTGTTACCTGCAGAAGAATAAGTTTTATTAGAAATATATTTAAATAATAAAGCTTCATAAAAAAATATAATAAAGTAAGATACGTACATTATCAGTCCAAACTTCAACAACCCTGTTCTTTGGTGGTCTTCCTCTCTTCCTACTAAACATTTCATCCAAGGAACTTGAGGGGTTGACCTGCTGAGGCACTACTCCTGGGTTAGGGCCAAGGTTCAGTTGAGCTTGCAGGTTTGGAGTCAACTGAGAACTTAGGCTTGGTGCCATTTGAGCCAACTGGGCTAAATTAGGCGGCAGGTTCGACATAGAAGGCACTTGGCCAAGCTGTGCTGCCATATTGGGGTGTAATTGAGCTGACAGTTGAGGGGTGAAGTTTGGTGCAAATCTCGCAGCTAAATTAGGTGACATAGGGCTCAGGATCGCATGTTGCCGGTGGTGCTCTAGCCTTCTGAATGGGTGTTCTTCTGATGAGAGAATGACAGCACCACAGTTTTCCTGCAAATAATAGAACATTAGTATATGAAGTCAGTTAATATCTATACTAAGTCGTATTAGGGGAATTCTTAAGAAGGTTTTTGACCAGTGTGTTATTGTGTTAGGGAGTTTTCCTAACAAAAGTCTATGGTGGCTAATTCTGAAATTTAGCCTTTATTGATAGGCATATCATTTCAATATTACGTACGTGGAAGTTTATCACTATTATGTCTTACCCAAGTGCAATGATAGTGCGTGATGTCCCGAATGTGCTGACAAGCGGAGTTTCCACAAGGGTTGCTGCGGGTGTAGGTCACGAAGTAAGCTTCGGTGACCTGGTTCTGCTGTTCATGCTCCATTACATGTTTCACCATGGTAGTGTGGCAGCTGTAAAAATTCAGTAGGTATTAGAAGGTGCCCAAGAAAAAGGTATTTGGAAAACGCAAGATCTTTAAACTAGGCAGGGTAGACTGGGTACAGTTGTGACAGGGTACGGTTGTAATAACTCGAATGTAGCACGTTGGATGAAAGGTACAAGGGTAAGGTACTTGTTTGTAGCCATGTAGCCGTTACAACTGTACCCAGTCCACGCTATCTGGAAACGAAAGGTACCTGTGGGCCATTTTGCATCCTTCAGCTAAGCAATGGTAGTGCTTGTTCAGGGCACTGCATTTGCTGCACTTGTCGTCTACATCTTTGCCTCCATTGTAAGTCTCGATGTATTTACGTGACGCCTCTTCAACTAGTGCTGGGTTCTGGAAAATATATTGTTGATTTAGTATATTAAAGGTAGTATAAGTTCAATGTAAGTAGATTATCAAATTGTGCTATCTATCTATCTAATTGATGGTTAAGTACTTACGAAAGGATGAGCATAGTCAGGGTCCATCATTGAGTTGGACATGTCATCATCGACGTGAAGGTTGCCTCCTGGGGAGTACATGCTGAGGTCAGCACCTTGCTGCAGGAAGGCACTCTGGATCACCGATGTTGGTAGTCTGTGGATGCAGAATTTTAATATTAGTTTAAGTTGCAAATACAATGTGGAAAAGGTTTGAATTTTTCGACCACATTAGAAAATCTGATGATGATGAAGATTTTGATTATTCAAGCTTTTGTACTACTATCTAAACAAAGGTATAATGTGTCACACGAGGGAATTGAACCCAGAACCTATGTATATTCGAGAGAGCCCAACACTCTTAGAGCTTGTTCCCACTGTGTTTGTAGGATCCCCCAAAATTGGATTGCCGTGGGAACGAACCCTTACGGTATCAAACAGGTAAAAACAAAAAAACCTAAATGTTGATCAGCTACCACTTTTTTAAAATATTTATTTATCATGGAGGGTTTATTCACTTAACCCCTTACTAATAAAAAGTTACACAGTTGTTGAACACTGTTTTAAAATGACATTTCCATACTAAATGTCACTAAAACACTGTTCAACGAGCGTGTAAGTTTTATTAGTAAGGGGGTTAGTGAATAAATGTCCAGCTAACACTTACCCAAAGCTCATTTCCTGCTCCTTCCTCTCATGCTTCCTCTTGTGAGTGAAGATCTGGCTGCTAGAGTGCAGCACGTAGTTGCAGTGGGGCCTGATGCAGTGAATATGGTTGCAGGTCTTGCTGAACCGGCAGTCCCGGTAGGGGCAGGCTTCGTTCTTCATGTACTTCTTGAAGCCATCCTTGGATAGAGCTTCGTCTTTGATGTGGTAGGTCTTGTGTTTTTCTGTAAAAAAGAACCACGATGCTTGTAAATATACTAGGGCGGAATAAATAACAGAGATTTTGTAACCTAATTCATCATAAAGTGATTTTTTCAATAACAAGGTGGAAGATGAAGATACTAAAAACTTGTAACACCTACTGAATGACCTGCCATGTTGGCAAATAAAAATGATTTGATTTGACTTGAAACAGCAAAATGATGGATTTCTCCTCTGGATAAATTAGGAAGGGTTAAACTACTACAAGACGACTAAATGGCCTGAAGAAAGGCATGAATCAAAGGCACTGCAATCCATTTATCCTACTAGCTTCACATACTACATTTATCATCTTCTCACGTCAGTCTATTGCTGAACATAAACATTGTTAATGACCTCTCACGGTCCTAGGTTTCTTTCAGTTTTCGTGCAGGAAATAGATAGAAACTTACCCATATCAGCCTTATTCTTGAACGTATAAGTGCAGCCTGGTCTCCTGCAGTGGAAGTGCGTGGTCCTCTGCCCCGCGAAGACGCAATGGGGGGCAGCACAGCTCTCAGTCGCTCGGAACCTCTGGAAGCCTTCCTGCAGGATCGCGCTGTCCTTGCGATGGTAGTTGGCGTGCATCTGCACGTCTGATGTTGAGATGTACACCTGGAAAGTAAAGGTTGGAGAGTGAATTGATGGTAAAACCGAAGAAGTATGCAATTATTGTTCAATACAATTTAGCTTGCTTTAAAGCCAATGTCTTCTAATGGCACAAGAAAAATACAGGGATCAGGATTATTGATATAAATATAAATAACATGTGCACAATTGCACATTGTTGAAGGCAGAAATAATTTATTTTTTATATGGCTCCAAATTAATTGTATTGGGGTTGCAGAAATTAAGAATGCGCTACGTGGTCCCGTGTCCAACAAGGTGGACAGACGACTTCATAAAGGTAACAGGAAGGCACTGGAGGCAGGACGCTACCAACCGGTCAATCAAGAAATCACTGGGGGAGGCTTATGTCCAGCAGTGAACGTCCTGTAGCTAAAATGATGATGTTGATGATAGTGCTTTTTTTGAGGCTGATAGCTTACCTTATCACAGCCATCCTGGATGCAGTGGTAGTGGGTCTGGCTGCGGTTGTGGGGGCAGTCGCTGAACCGTTCGGAGCAGTCGTCTAGCGGTGAGTAACGCATGAAACCATGCGCGAGAGACTCGTCGCGTTTCTTGTGCCACTGTGGAGAAGGAGAAACAATGATTAAAACTCATCATCGTCAGCATCATGATCAGTGAAAAGGGTGAATTTCAACAAGTGCATATTTTTGCCTAATTTTGGTGGAAATTGTTATTTGTGTATTTTTATTCTTTAATTATAGATCAAATTTATTGGAAACTTATACTATTTCTAAAATGATTAAGACATTAAATTTTGTCCAGTAGTTTTTTAGATTTTCCTTACACCAAAATTAAGAGAACACCAAAATTTATATTAAAGCACCAAAATTAGAAAATATGCTATCAGTCGGTCATATCTTAGTGCCAAGCTCAAGAAATGGTTTTAAATTTACCAGCACCGACTCCAAAAATATTAATCATGGTATATTGACCTAATAAATAAATAACGACGTACTTATTTTCTACTTTTAAGTGATTTTTGGCGTCGGTTTTATTTTTTTTGTTAAAATTATTTTTTTTCATGCTTTTTAGTTGATTAGTCCTTGTTATTGTCACTGAAGAGGGACAGTACCTATGTTTAATGTGATTAAGACTATAATTTTCCATTACAAAATGGAAAATTNGATTATTCAAGCTTTTGTACTACTATCTAAACAAAGGTATAATGTGTCACACGAGGGAATTGAACCCAGAACCTATGATGCGAGAGAGCCCAACACTCTTAGGGCTGATTCCATGGTTTTTGTAGGATCCCACAAAACTGGTGGGAACGAGCTCTTACGGCATCAAACAGGTAAGGAGAAAACCTAAATGTTAATCAGCTACCACTTACCCAAAGCTCATTTCCTGCTCCTTCCTCTCATGCTTCCTCTTATGAGTGAAGATCTGGCTGCTAGAGTGCAGCACGTAGTTGCAGTGGGGCCTGATGCAGTGGATGTGGTTGCAGGTCTTGCTGAACCGGCAATCACGGTAGGGGCAGGCTTCGTTCTTCATGTACTTCTTGAAGCCATCCTTGGATAGAGCTTCGTCTTTGATGTGGTAGGTCTTGTGTTTTTCTATAAAAAAGAACCACGATACTTGTAAATATACTAGGGCGGAATAAATAACAGAGAATTTGTAACTTAATTCATAAAAAAGAGATTTTTTAAATAACAAGGTGGAAGGTGAAGATACTAAAAAACTTGTAACACCTACTGAATGTAAACCCATGTTGGCAACTAAAAATGATTTGATTTGATTTGATTTGAAACAGCAAAATTATCCCTTTCTCCTCTGGATAAATTAGGAAGAGTTAAGCTACTACAGGGACGACTAAATGGCCCGAAGAAAGGCATGAATCAACAGCAATAGCAAATTGTGTCAATAAACTATTTCTATCCATCTATCATTTATCATCTCACGTCAGCTGAACATAAACATTGTTAATGACCTCTCACGGTCCTAGGTTTCTTTCAGTTTTCGTGCAGGAAATAGACAGAAACTTACCCATATCAGCCTTATTCTTGAACGTATAAGTGCAGCCTGGTCTCCTGCAGTGGAAGTGCGTGGTCCTTTGTCCCGCGAAGACGCAATGGGGGGCAGCACAGCTTTCAGTCGCTCGGAACCTCTGGAAACCCTCTTGAAGGATCGCGCTGTCCTTGCGATGGTAGTTGGCGTGCATCTGGACGTCTGATGTTGAGATGTACACCTGGAAGGTCATGGTTGGAGAGTGAATTGATGGTAAAACCGAAGAAGTATGCAATTATTGTTCAATACAATTTAGCTTACTTAAAAGCCAATGTCTTGGAAGACTGGAGATAATGAAACAAGAAAAATACAGAGGATCAGAATTATTGATATAAATAACATGTACAGATTGTTGAAGGCAGAAATAATTTCTTCTTTATATCCCCTCCTTATTAATTTCACAAATCATGGATTTGGTACTATACTATCAACCAGTCAGTCTGGAAATCATTGGGGGAGGTCTTGCTCAGCAGTGACGTCCTGTAGCCTGTAGCTGAAATGATGATGTTGATGATAGTGCTTTTTCTGAGGCTGATAGCTTACCTTATCACAGCCATCCTGGATGCAGTGGTAGTGCGTCTGGCTGCGGTTGTGGGGGCAGTCGCTGAACCGCTCGGAGCAGTCGTCTAGTGGCGAGTACCTCATAAACCCGTGCGCGAGAGACTCGTCGCGTTTCTTGTGCCACTGTGGAGAAGGAGAAACAATGATTAAAACTCATCATCGTCAGCATCATGATCAGTGAAAAGTAAAAATATAATTATCTGTTAATGATTTAGTTTGTTCGTGTAAAATGCCTTCAAAAGGCTGTAATCCTCTTCTCATTTTTCAAGCTACTCGTAAGTACATGACTGTTTTTATTTTGTCGCAAATAAATACTTGGAGCGAGTGAATATTTTTTATAGAATAGTCCAAGCCCATATTGTTTTTAGCAAATTTGCCGAATTATAGAGGTATAGTTTGTGACTTAGGCGGGTCATAAGACATTGTAGAGAGAGGCTGCTTTTGGCAACCTGTATCTCATGATGCTAGTGTGTAGGTTTATAAAGAGCTAAATTTTGTTAAAGCTTACCTTAAAATGCCTGATCATCTCTTCCTTCTTGCAGAAGACCCTGGCGGTGCAGTCCATGCAGTGGAAGTGCTCCCGGTAGCCAAGCTCCTTGCAGTACGATGAGCCGCATTCCAGGGTTGAGTTGTACCTGGAGAGAGAAATAGAGCTATAGGACTCTTCAGGGTGTGGTATTGGGACCATTGCTTAATTTTCAGATGAATTAACACAAATTGTTTCTTTACATCGTACGATCAAATTCTTCAAAAATATTGTTTCGTTTGATTACGATATACGATATGGTGAACAAATTATTTCCATCCTTTCACCGCGAGATATAAAATGAAAGAAATATCTTCGTTAACGAAGAAACAATACTACAACAATAATTTATTAGAACCAAGCAGGTAACAAATGCACAGCTGTCAATAATATGATGAATGCGCCCATTCTATGGATTCACCGACCAATGTTTGTTTTAAAACACTTTTTCACCAACTGAGACAATTATCCTGATTATTATCAAGAATGAAAAACGCGTTTGAGAGCATACAGGGTGTTTTACAGTCTTTTTGCGAAGGATCAATCGACAACCTTGACAAAAACCTTTACAAAAAGGTCATCAACATTATTGCGAAAATAATTTATGGCTCTACACATTGTTGTAAAGGTAAAGCATTAATTTTATTTTCAAGTGAATCCAATTGTGTCCCAATAACAAAAAATACCAGACAGACAGAGGTAGACGGACGACCTCAAAAAGGTTGCAGGAAGGCGTTGGATGTAACCAGCTAATCTGGAAAACATTGGGGGAGGCCTATGTTCAGCAGTGGACGTCCTGTGGCTGAAATAATGATGGACAAAAGTTGTTCACATCAATATCAGGATATTGGTAATATATCGGCGATCGGAACACCCTGTATATTGACGCCTACAATTACGGTTCAAGACGGCCATTGTAAGGGATCAGGAATCCCACGGGTCCTGTTTTATAATATAATTAAAGAGTACAAACTAGCGTAGAGTAATGTTAACTGCCATAACTGCAGCTAAAAAGAGTGGTTAAAGTTATTTAGCGCTAAACTTATTACGAATATTGATAGATAAATAATTATCTACCAATGTCGACGTGTAGAGCCTTTTTAAGCAATTTTTTTGGTTTCTCAACTTTGATGAGTAACTTCCTTCCATCGTGTGGGTTTTAATACATATTGGTACAAGTAAAGTCACAAAGTATTCGACTATTAACTCCTACATTATTACTAACAATAATTATAAGAAGAGACTGAGAATTTTGTATGTGTAATACAGGGTGTAAGCTGTATGTAAGGATTTTAAAAAATCTTTCACCGTTTGAAAGATACATTAAAGATACATAGGCTAACCGTGTATTCACATGACATTGGCCAACCGAAGTAGTGGTAGAGTTTGATTTACCTGTACTTGAAAAGCTCTTTTTAAAAGCCTATTTGGAGATCAAAGTCTCTGTAAGTATAAATTATTTACTAAGAATAGATAAAGATACAAACCTTTTGACATATCTGGAGTAATCCACGGTGGTCTGAAGCGAGTTCTTGCGAGCCTGGTCCAGATGATTCAGTGCTGACAGCAAACCTAGAAAAAACGTAACATTACATGTTAGAGGATAACTTTGGTTCTAAGAGTCAAAGCACACGACGCTTTGCGGCGCCACACCGCAAACATTTCGCCGTATCGCGGCTCGTTTCTGCGGAAACACTCCGTTTTTTGCAGGAACTGCTTTTGCATCATCCTATTTAGTAGTAATAGTGGTTGTAGTACCTGTTTTGATATTAACGTTCATTCGAACATCTCGTTTGCAGTGTCCCGCAAAAATCGGTGCGTTCGAATTCTGAATTCGAATTTCAAACACACATAGGTATGACGTATGCTCCCACGAAAGTCCAGTTTTGCGGGATCTTGCGTTACTGGATCACCCAAAACTGGATTGCCATGACGGGAACGAGCCCTAAGACGACGAAGCGACACCGCGCGCAACACATCGTATGCTTCGGCTCTTACAACCAAATTTATGCTAATAACAAAAAACAATCATAACTAACGATCGGCTCGTTCCTTTTCCGGCAAAACTTATTCTTTTGTTTGGATCAGTCAAATCACCACCATGTATCATGTTTTGTGAACAATGAACTGTTTTCATCGTGTAGGAAATGTTCAAAAGTTGGTTAGACTACGTACAGTCATTCAGAAAATTCGTTTAGTAAAAATAGAGAGAAGCTTTGAGGTTTGATAATAAATTAGTTTCTAAATAAATAGTCTTTTGGTAATTTTGAATTCGATAATATCAATTTCTGTTGCCGTTGGGAAAACGTGTGCATACTTAATAAAGGATAGAAAATCATTTAGATGCTTTTGTCCCTTAGGGTTAATCCCAGATTAGTACCTAAATACTCTACGATTTACACACGGTTTTCACCAATAGAAAGAAGAGTTATCATAGAGGGANGAAAGCCATCTTGTAGAACTGACGAAAATATGCCTCTCTAGTACAAAAAGTAAAAAACCAAAAATTTTGAGTTGTGCCCCTATATTATTAAGGGTGCGATATAGGCTATAATTTATGACGATCTGTGACAAACTAAATTTCACGCGGGTGAAGCCGCGGGCAAAATATATTATATGTATGTGTTTTGGACCTGTCTATAAATATAAATTTTCTGATAATAAATAAATAAATGTAAGGACTTGCTCCCACGGAGACAACCCGTTTTTTGAAGGAACTGTTTTTGGCAGGATCCGATTTAGCAATACGTGTTTTTTAACGTTCATGCTAATATGCCGATTGCAGTACCCTGCAAAATTTGATCGGATCGAATTTCTAATTCAAATTTCAAACACATGGTGTATCACACAACAGTCCAGTATGCAAGAGCATAACTGGATCCGATATACTGGACTGCAAAATTGAATTGCAGAGGGAATGAGACCTAAGACGACGCAGCGACACCACTCCGGCGTCACAACGTACCGTGTGCTTTGGGTCTTACAACCAAATTTATGCTAATAACAAAAAACAATCATAACTAACGATCGGCTCGTTCCTTTTCCGTCAAAACTTATTCTTTTGTTTGGATCAGTCAAATCACCACCATGTATCATGTTTTGTGAACAATGAACTGTTTTCATCGTGTAGGAAATGTTCAAAAGTTGGTTAGACTGGGTACAGTCATTCAGAAAATTCGTTTAGTAAAAATAGAGAGAAGCTTTGAGGTTTGACAATAAAATAGTTCATCTTTTGGTCATTTCGAATTCGATAATATCAATTTCTGCTGGGAAAACGTCGAAAGAAAGAAAGGGATAGAAAAATCTTTTAGATGCTTCCTTAGGGTTAATCCTAGATTAGTAGTTTACAATTTACACACGGTTTTCACTAATAGAAAGAAGAGTTACCATAGAGGGATAGGCTTTAATGGTTGTTTACAAACTATACACTACTCGTAATATACCTAACGATATAAGTTACATGTCATCTTCCAACACAACGAAGTAATTTTAAAGAAAAATAAAGATACCCACGAACTAGCAACTTACCCCTAAGTCGCTTGTGTACAATAAAATCACAATAAACTATTCTTCACGACGTTTCTTCCCAAAGCCTTTCTTACCGAGCGTACAGCAAGCGTTTAGTTTTCGGCTCTATCATTATGAGTTTCTAGTTCGACTTCAGACGTTGGTTACGTAGTGATGTTCGAGATATCGATAATGCACAGTATCGATATAGCGCACAGCTTTGATATATTTAGTGGTTTATTTAAATAACGGCGGTGAACAGTGAAAATCCAATTTTTTGGTGTCTTTGGTCGGAAAGTTTGGAAATAAAGAATAAATAAATCTAGGATTTAACGATTTTNTCGATTTTATGAAACAACTAGCTTTCCGCCCGCGGCTTCGCCCGCGTGGAATTTTGTCTGTCACAGAAAAACTTTATCGCGCGCGTCCCTGTTTCAAAAACCGGGATAAAAACTATCCTATGTTCTTTCCCGGGACTCAAACTATCTCTATGCCAAATTTCATCAAAATCGGTTGCGAGGTTTAAGCGGGAAAGCGTAACAGACAGACAGACAGACAGAGTTACTTTCGCATTTATAATATTAGTTGGGATAATTAATTCTATACGTTGATGGATGGGTCCTGCTACAAGACTACAAGTATATTATAATGTGTAAGTGAATGAAACATATTATATTATCTGCTTTAATATTCGTTACGGCTCATGAATGTTATTTTGCATCCACGAATCAAAATTAAGACAGCTTCAGTGCCGAAAAGGTTTAAGATAAAATGCTTTAACGATGAATTGTTTTATTGTGTAGGTAATAATAATTCAAATAAGTACTAAACGTCATCGATAGTTATCACTGTTAAAAACTATCGATACAGAAGCACTCGTCCATCACTACGGTTAAGCAATCGGCCCCTCGTATCAAGTTTTGGAGTATCAAATAAATTATTATGGTAATTAATCAATGTTTTCTCCAAGTCACTCCGGTACCTATTGTGAGTGATCGGCGACTCGAGTACAGGCCTTCACAAAAGTGCTTTGTCCTTTCTGAGCGTAGGCGTATTTGAAATGTAGGAATTCTAATTAAAATTTGAAGCGCGGCTTTTTTGGGAAGTAAAAAATAAGTATGAGCTAAGCACACGATGCGTTGCGGTGGCGGTGCGACGCCGGAGCGGTGTCGTTGCGTCGTCTTACATCTATACTAATATTATAAATGCAGAAGTAACTGTCTGTCGCCGCGTCGCGTCGGCGAAATCTTTGCGATGCGGCGTCGCAACGCATCGTGTGCGTTGGCTCTATATTAACAACTTCTTGGTTCTTTTATATTTTATGATGATAAATGCTGAGATTTTTATATACGATGCTACCATGGCTGGCATAAGACTTGGTTGTCAGTCTAATTAGTAGATAAGTCTAAAACAAGAAGCGAAGACTGAAACCGGTTGTGCTGCATGTTTGGCAATGGATGATGAAATATGAAATTTATTTACTAAGCCCAAAAATTAAACATTGAAANGATTGAAAGTATTTTTTTCTAAATGAGGTCACACAATTTGAAATTAAAGATTTCCAAAAAAAAGTTAACACTTGTGTGAGTGTCATTACATCTACATAAAAAACTCTGACACAAAACAAGTAACATCTTATTGTATTGAAAATTTAGATTACTCTAACGCTAAATAAACCGCATTTGTCAGAGTATGTCGAAACTGTTAAAAAAACGTTTTTGAAAGACGCATTAATACCTATACTTATGTAGATTAGCGTTGGTAAGATGGTAACACAATGGGCACATAGTTGAAGTAGGTGCAGTAAGTACTGTTTAAAAAACATTCACAGCTGGTTAAAGTCTTCGAAGGATTTCCACGACTGGTTCTGCGCTGCTCGCATCCAAAATAACTATTAAGAAGTACTTCATGTACATCCCAAGAGGGGCTTAACATAAATAATTCGTGATTGAATCAAAATTGGAAAAAATCCGATAATTATTAATCACAACTTTGCCTGCAGCATTATCTACTAGCTCAATTATTATGACTGGTTAGTTTGGTACTAATGTATTGTCAGATATCATTATCTCGTTGACAGTCTTGTTGTCGGTGTTTCATCATCAATTTAAAAAGTATTGTGTCAAAACTAGTCTGTAATTTCCTAACCAAACGACAACTATGTCTCAACAGAAAAGCTTGTATGGTTTGACAGCTGTTTTTTATCTGTGGTCCTGTTTCGCGCGCGTTCAATTTGACAGCTATTTTTGGTCTGTGGCCGTTCTTGTAGTATTTTTTATCTGTGTAACGTGTTCTCGCGGTAATTTTGAAGCGGCGTTACTGTGTCTTGTTCCAGTATGACGTATGTTAACATACGGTTTGATAATTTGTGTTACATAAGTCGTGCATGAATGCTCGATTGTAATGATAGAGTTCCAGAGAGAGTTCATTATTAATGAAGCACAGATCACTTGTTTCGGCGAAGTTTGGAGCGATAATGGATCACGATTTTTTACGATTGCGCGAAATAGACACGGATTTAGCATTGTTAGGTATAATCCGGCTTATTATAATTTATAGTTACGCCCGAGGTGATATTTGTCCTT
This sequence comes from Ostrinia furnacalis, assembly GCF_004193835.3. Lineage (NCBI taxonomy): Eukaryota > Metazoa > Arthropoda > Insecta > Lepidoptera > Crambidae > Ostrinia > Ostrinia furnacalis. The sequence goes on from NW_021130448.1 coordinate 79,705, forward strand.
ATTAAGCCAGCTTTAAACTTTCTTTATTAGTTTTTAAAATATTATTTTAATTGGCACAATAAAATCAACTAAAATAGACAGTAACAGTCAATTAAAAGTTTATAATCTCATATCTTTTGGCATCAAATAATTCCTAAATTAGAGAATCAATAAATCGAAAATCAATATTGATGCTCTACATATTAATAATAAAACAGATGGTCCCGTCTGTCTGTTTAGGTTTTCAAAACGTTGCGATTTTAATGTGGTTTTAACAAATGAAATAGAGTGATACAAGAGGAAGGTTTAGATCTAGGTACAATAAGTTTCTAAGTCGCCATTAGTAATAAAATGTTATTGATCTTTAAAGACCATCACAGGACGAATTTACGCGAGCAAAGGAATTTTCTTTGAAAATATAAGTAATTTGCTTCTCTTGAAAATATACCGAAAATTCCCATGACTGCCGCGAACACCATACAAACCCCCAAAAGAGCCACAATGAAACCAGTTACATATCTAATTCCAGCCGAATTGACTGATCCTAAGACCCTGGTATTTGTGGACGAAGAAACACAAAAAGACAATGGCGGTCGGGACGAATCTGATAATGTTCGACATAATATGCATTTATAATGCGATGGTGGTTTTTTCGGAAATTTCGTAAGATATTGTGTTGGCTCATTCAGCCGAAACAATGGGGTCCATATAATGGGTTTTTGAACCCATTCAATGGAACCTCGATGGATGAAAGTAAAACGTATGGGATTTATGATTCGGAGAATCAAGGTGCGCGACTTCCTCTCGGTGTTTACTAAACAATGCGTTGCAGATGTATAATCAGCTTTGATTGCGCAGTTGCTGTCCAAGATTCGGTTCCTTGACAGATCAAATAAAATGTTCATAGAACTAAAGCAGAAGTGAATAAAGCTAGAATTAGGCATCTAAAGAAGAATAGAAGATACCAATAAATATAAAGTTGGGAGGATTATGATCGTATCAGTATAGTAAAATATTAATAGAACGAAACTGGCAGAAGTTAATATGGACCTAGAAATATGCATCTAAAGAAGAACATAAGAAAACAATGACTGGATAGTTTAACTACAAAATAGAGTGGATATTTACCTATCAGATTAAATCAGCGTAAGGCAACAAAAACAGAAAAAATACCCAGAATTAGGCGTCTAAAGAAAAATAAATCAATGGTACTGAAGTTGTAAGATTCGGTTTTTTGTTTTAATTATTATTTCTGTGTGCTCCAAATGACTTGATCTTTTTAAATACGAGATCAAATCTGTAATGCGAGTCTAATAAGACCTTCTGGTATAATGGCGTGTTAATAACTTCCGTGTTCTTGGAATGCTAAATCCAAATCAATAGCAATTATTAGCATAGTTAGTTACAAATATTAATAAATCAACAACAATGGCTTTTAATCCTAAACTTGCTGTGCCCGCGACTTCGTACGCGTGAAAATAGTTTTAATAATATTTCCCGTTTTTGCCACATTTTTCTTTACTGCTCCGTTCCTATTGGTCTAAGCGTGATGATTAGACTATAGTCTTCCTCCATAAATGGGCTTTCTAACACTGAAAGAATTTTTCAAATCGGACCAGTAATTTCTGAAATAAGTACATTAAAGATACTGTTGATAAAACCAATCTCACGAATTTAGAAATACCAAACCACACATTTCTGCAAAAATAAAAGATCATCATACTTCTCACGGATCAGTGTGACAGTGGTGACCACTGCATTCTCAAAACCTTATAATCCTCTCCTGACATTTATAAGGAAAACCAGCAAATGTCAATAGTATTACTTTTTAGACCGCATTTACTGTTCTGTGGCTAATTGAAATTAAATGTCACTCGAGATTTAGATAACCCAGATTTAATAAGCTTTGGAAGATTGAATATTTACCGAAACCCATTAAGTTTACTGTTGTCTAAATATAGGTCGTTACCATAAATGGGAACTTCTCAATAATTCCCGATTGCAAAAACGCGATTAATTGGCAAGAATCACAATCTAGATGAGTGCCAGTCACTGCATCCTTTTAATATTTGATTAAAACAAAAAACTAGTTCTTAAAAAAACTAATTCTGACTTTTTCGCTTTTCAGCCAAAACAACATCCTGCATTCACGGCCAAAAGCAAGTGGCCATAAATAATGTGACTTTTTAATCATCAGCAGAACCAACATCGATGTTAACAAGATTGATCATTCTATCCATCGAGAATAGGGCCGAGAGAGTTCAATAACAGCATCAATCCCTTGCCTCAACACTCTGCCATCTAAATTGACATTTACTCTGCGCAAGTATCTCTAAAATGTAAATGCGGTTACACACACAAATTCACTACACGCTCATTTGCTTCAACAAAGTCAACTGCCATTCAATTGTGAATCTTACAACCTTGACGATAAGGAACTACCAAGTTTTGCTCCTTGTAGAGACGTGTGTCCGCTTACCATGTATGCCCAACGTAACTTGATATGTAATGCTGATTGCTTTATTAATGGTTTTTATTGAAATGAGGGCTCTGATCTTTCTGGTGCCGGCCGGAGGAGGCTGTGTATCGTATTGAGGAGGTAATGAGGCGGGGCAATGGGTGTACGTACGAACAAAGATCTAGCTATTGACAACACGTAAGTATAGTTAAAAATTGTAAGCTTATTAACAAACTTTATACGACAAGGTATGGAAATAAGAAATGATTAGTCATCATCGGAAACTAACCAAATGTGAGACGAACATGTGTTATCCAAAAAAATGTTTCTGAATACCATTACTTATGGAAGTTCCTGCATATCTAATTGAGTTAAAATTGAATCTCATTCTTCATTTGTACGGACACCGAAACGAGATGAATCATATTCCTTCCATTCCATATTCATTGCGTCAATGTATGTGATGGCAACACCGCTTTTGCGGTCGAAACAGACATTTTGGATGATACCAATCCCTATGATAATGTGGATAAGGCTTCAAATGAAGCAGAAAAATTCTTTTGGACGCACAACACTCATTGCATCGATCTACGTACTTTTTATTACAATATTTCGTTTTAAGATATACCGATAAGGAGCAACGTGTCTAGTTTTATTTTTCCGTCGATCGATTAGGCATTGTTGCCAAGAGATTGGGAATATGTTTTTAAGTTTTCCTGTGTAGATAGTAATGTGTCTTATTGTTATTTGTGCGAACCGTGGGATCAACTTATTCTATCTTTAGGAACTTGTACGTCATATTTTTTACGTTTGTATTTATAAAAGATCTACTGGTAGAGAATTGAGGATAACTAGAATCAATCGATGGTTCGGGGAGTTCACCAGGGTTCAACTTTAAGGCCGCTGCTGTTTCTTCTCAAAACTAGACTATATCATTAGTAACGGTGAAGTCTACTTAAACTAACTCGTTGCACTGCCTTCGGTAATGTTTGAGCTGTAATTAAACTGTGTATACAAAGCAGTATGAGCATTAATTAATCGGGGATATGATTTGAGACGTTTACATGCCGCACGGGCGGCCATAACTAAAGTCGGCGAATGAAAGAGCGCAGATAATTATGAACTTACGCATGCGTAGATCAAATCGGGATCCATCGATCGATAAGGGATCTAGATATGTTGCCATCATTCGTCGGTTACATGTACTGATGGCAACTGCATGTTACTATTGGGACGAAATTTATGGATCCGACGTTACATTGCTCCGGAATGATAATACGATTAATTAAACGGTGATTAATTGACTAGCCGGAGCTGAAATTAAAAGACATACAGAATGTTGTTGATAATAAATGTCCGTGTTACAAATGAAATGTGTGTAATTAAATAACACGTGAAATCATTAGTACTTTTTAAAATATCTGTAGCAAACTTTCTAATTCTAGTTGGAATGCCAAAATATTTATCCTTTTTCTGTTAAGTAGTTGTTTCTCTCGTTTTTACATCCGTTATTGCATATCCGATACATTAGTTGTCCATTAAAACAGTAATCAGTCTTAAGGAGACCACCCGAACGAAATCGCCTTGCGAAAATTATATGGCAACTGCAAAAGTTAGATGGCGACCGCTCCATCGGGATGGCATCTGCTGACATCTAATCGAGCCGTCTTTGTTCGTGTATCTCCGTCTCGACCATCAACTGTGCCGATTGGAGTAAATGATTCCGCATGATCTCTTTTACTTTTTAACCCTTTTACTCAGCTCACTCTTGCTCACTTTTTACTCGTCTGATGGATGGGTTTTATTTGTTTTAAGTCAATTAGATGGAGTTGAATGACAAAGGAGAAGTTGTCTAGGCTGATGTGGATGGTAATGAAGGCGTTTTGTTAATTTGTGTTCTCATAAATTACTTTCTAGAATGTAATTCCGTTTTGTATCTAGGCTTTGGTTACGTGTTATGTATTTTGAATTGTAAACTTATTGCGTATGTATCCAAATAAAAACTCTTCAAAATAATCTAGGGGTTAAAGATTTTGAAGTTGTTAATATCCTCTTATGACGCAACAAAATTAGATCTGTGTGAATTGCTACTTACTTACTATGTTTCTGGATTAAATTTGAATTTACTTGGGTTCATTTATGGTCCTTCAAGCCGGATATTCTGTATTTTGCCTTATCAAACCTATTAGCAAAGAAAAAGATCAATGGGTATGATCGATAAGCCCGGAGCTACCGCGACATCAAACGATTACGGATTAATGTCCCGATATCGATACTTCTCGGTCCAGCTTTTGTTTTGTTTATCGTGAGCAGGTGATCTTGTTACAATCGATTAATTTAATTTCCACTGTGAAGGTAACGAATTTAAGATTGTAAATCGATTTAAGTAGCTGGACTCAGGTAGCTTTAAATTGCGGTGCATTTTAGATAGAATATCATTTCCATTTGTATTTTGTGGCATTTATAGTCAACTAACACTATTTTACAAGCTTTTATTTTATTATTGTTGTGTACTTGAATTTGTTACTTTATTTCATTCAAACAATCGCCTTGGTGAACGTCTTCTTTCTATCGAATTTTTATTTCAATCCACACCTCTTTCACGTTTTATTCATATAAATTCCAAGAAACCCAACCAAACACCAGTAGCGTTCCGGAAAGCATAAAATAAAGATTACCAACAATATCCCCATTCCCTACTCGTAAAGTGGCCGCCATAGACAACCATAGTCCATGGGTCATAGAGAATCCGAACACGTACAAAATATAAAGCCTCCATAACTTTTGGATTCAAAGGGACATACAGAACTGCCAAATAAGTCTGCGTACAATAAATTATATACGATTGTTCTTAGGTTTTAAGTTTCCGCACGATTTTGCATATCGTAATTCTTTTTTGGGAATAACTTATCAGGTTTTTAAAAGGGCAATAAAAACACTTAAGCCAAGACTTTACTAAACAATGTAGTAAAGTTTTTAGAATTCTAATTGATTTATGTACCTGTACAAAGGATTTTCAAATTACGCTCGTTGTTGATCTTAACTTGAGATGTATTCGAAAAGCTTTCAATTTTTTATTTGCTGATTGATCTCCAGTTGGATCTACTTTGTTTACTACACTTTAGGTTATGAAACAAAAAGAGCGAGTCATTTACAACAGCGATGCTTTAAGCTTGTGTGAGCTTTCGCAATTTTAGCGGCAATCGTTAAAAAGCGAGATATTTACGATTCGATCGGACAAGCGATCTAAAGCTCGACTTTCGCAATACATTAAAATGTCGATAAAGCTCGCTAAGTCGGCGCAAAAACTTGATACTTTTGAGTTTTATTAAGTAAAAACGGCGGGCGAGTCATAATGCATTATAATTTTATACAAAGATACAAAACGCGAATGAATATGCAACGATGTGCGTGTGTTGCGATTGAGTTATAGTGCGCGCGCGCGTGTGCGTGGCGCTGCGCTTGCGCATGTGTGAGTTAGGGCTGTCGATTGAGTGGGAGAGGGAAACTATTTTCCCAAATCTTAATGTCATTACTTTGTGAAAAAGAGCCTTTTTTGTAAGATTTTAATGAAATTGTGTTATTAGATTAAATTTCACATTATTTTTATTTGTCAGTATCAGACTGTCAGATATTATTGTCATCAAAATCCGGTCCCTTTACAGGAATGTAAAGTAGGAAAATAATATCATTTAGGTCTTTGCCTATAAAATTATTTTTCATCAAAGATAATCTTAACTAATTTTTGTGGATTACACAACTCCTGATTTCATAATCAAATCAGGTTTAAAAACATCAACAAATACTTAAGTAAAATTATAACATTATAAATCCAATCAAAACACAAGAGCCAGCCCTAAATCCATATAAGCACGCGAAGAAATGCATATTTTATGACGTCGGCGCATTCTGCGCGGTGCCACAAAGAAATTATACGCACATTAAATCCGTGGAGGTGCCACTTTTTTGCACACCTTTTTTTAACGAGTATTTTAGATAGGCTTTGATTTTTTAATGTTGTACAAACGACGGAAGGTCAAGCTAAACAGAAACTAAACAGAGGGTTCTTATATGGTTGCAATAGTAGCGATTTTGCAACAAAAATGTTGGCCGTCGAATGTGCATGTATGCGACATGGCTGGTAATGATTTTGTGAAAGAAAATTAGAAATGAAAAATATTTTTTAAAATGATTTAAAATGAAAAACATTGATTTCATTTTGATGTTATTCTTCACTATATTAATTTTAGATTTACGTCTCTAGGAAGTAGAGATCGAAAAATCTAAGTATTTTTGTAGTCACCAGTGAAGCGTCCAACGTGTGAAGGAATAAAATGCTTTGAAAAGAAATAATTTACCTAGACAATAAATAACTTTCGGATTTATAATCAAAAATAACGAAGCAAAAAAAATGACAACTTTATAACTTCGAAAGTAAAAATAAAATGCCCAATGTCAACTCCACGCCTTCCCTGTGCCATCCTCGGGAGGATATGCAGGCAACTCCTAAGTTAATTAACAAAAGCTGATGCGACCGCGATGGACGGTCGCGGCTTCGATTCCCGACCCGGTCTAGTGTTTAGATCGCAGATAATTTAGACCGATCCAGATAAAGATCGATATAAATATTTATCAGTGACGGTATTGATTTTAATTATGTTTTTAGTAATTAAGAATTTGTGGACTGATAAGACAAGTATGGGTTTGTTCACGGTTGTTTAATATTCAATGTCACTGGAACTTTATGATTTTTTTGTAAGTGACTAGCTGTGCCCGCAACTTTATAAAGTACGCGTGAAAATCTTTTTTGACCAGACTTGACCTTCACTTAGTGGGTTTTTATTGGCGGTCAAGCTGTAGATCCTGGCTACACAGGAGTTGCAGCGGTGGTAACGAGAGGTGGGAATAGGCCCGTAATCCTTTTAGACCAAGTCCTTTTATTTATGTTTGCTCTTGTTTTTTGCTGTGGCAACCAATTTTATCTTTCTTTAACATTTTACACGTTTTTTTCTGTGAAATTGATGATAATATGGTCGTAATTTAGCAACAATACCGTTACCAATCTAAGTACGTGGAAACAAAGGAAGCCGAAATGACGAATTCGATAAAATTTAGATCAATCGTAAAACCGAACTTACTTCAAAGTCTTCAAACTAATCAATTTCGACGTAAACTGGTTTGTCAAAATACGGTTTTTATTACACCTAAACCGATAGGATATTTGTAGCGCAAAGAGAAAAGCCATTTTTGCAAATAAATAAATAATAAATAAATAAATAACGATCTGGTAAAGGTCGCGGGAAGAACCTGGACGCGGGCAGCGCAGGACCGTTTATTGTGAAAAACCTTGGGGGAGGCCTTTGTCCAGCAGTGGACGTCATTTGGCTGAAACGAACGAACGAACGAACGAACGAAATAAAAAACGTTTATTGCTTTTTGACACAATAGATACTTTGATATGGGCCAAAACAATCTCTATTACCTTCTTACTATGTATGGCTTTATCGATATTAAGTATTTAATTTAATTTATAGAGTTGAATTTTTTTTTGTTATTCCAAAAAATCTGATTTTTATGTATAATATTTGGGCAATGATTAGAAGTTGTTTCCACATTAGCCAGATAGTTTTGACAGTTCCAAATCCTTGCCAGACAGTTTTTTTAGGATAGCTGCCAAAGCCACGATGACCCAAACTTCATGATTCACCAGCATTCTAACCTATATTGGGAGCATACGCTGACAAACTTTCAGCTTTTATAAAATGACGTAGGTCTGGCGTTCACTAGCTCTTAGTCAATATCGTTATGTGCAGGTAAACAGGCAGGTAAAGCTCACTCGCCTTCGTGAGTTGCAAGAATTATAATAAGTTTATCTGAAAACAGCCTGACCTATTTTAACTACATCAGAAATTGAGTGGTAAAGACAGAATACGAAACGTAATTAGATTTGAATCGATCCAATCGATACTTAATCGATTAAATGAACTGATTTGAGTTGTCTACAAAATTATAACGTTGGCTGCATTCACGGGAACTGGAATCGGTGAAGCGTGGAACGAGTTATGTGCTGAGGGTTCCGGATGATGTTGTTTCTTTGTAATTCGGTGGAGGTTTTTTTTTATTTTATTTTTTGAAGAGGCTGTTTGCGTCTCGGTACTATAATTATTAGAATTCTACACAAAATAATAATAAAATTACAGTTGATAATGTGCGCAAAAATGTTCATTACGTGTAGTGCTATGTCTATGTCGTTTTACTAGCTTTATATGCTTTTCTTATTCATTTCGCAGAAAACTTCAAGCTGCAGAATATTGTTATAAAGCCTATTTGTTTCCCGCGTAAATTACTTTAAATATTAAACATAATTAAAGTAAGACACAGCTACCAAAGTCGCGCTCCTCTAGTGTGAAAAAATCCTAAATATGTTTTTATTCATCTTTGAAAATACAAATGTTTAAAAGGTTTATCTCTCCCGCTTGCGGACCCCAAAATATAACTCCGAATACGTAATCGGATATAATATTGATAAATTCACAAAACACGCTATAAACAACGAAACCATCGAAAGAAGCCGATTTTTAATTGCTATAATTAAGCTATTTTCAAATATATTACATCTCTATTGCCTTAGGGGCGCGATGTGTAATAAAAATTACTAGAAAGAGACGGCGGTATGTTTTTGAAGGTGTTAGAGTGAGATGCAAGATTTGGAATATGATAATCGACGATTTTATCTAACAATCGATGTGTCATTCGATATTAATTTATATGGGAGGTTGGATTGTAGAGATCATATTATTAGGGTTCCATAGAAGGAAAACAGACCCTTACATAATCGGTAAGATTGTTTTAATCGCATCTCAGAGAAAACCTTGATTTGTTTAAAAGGATTTGATAGCTCAAAGAAAAGAAAGTTTGATAAATAGGCAAAATGAAAAAAATATATATTATTGTCATATTTGCCATACAAAGAGATTTTTAGAAAGAAAATCTTTATTCGGTTTAAACAAAATAATTATGGACTTATGTCTGAAATAAATAAAGTTTAGTTTTCATTTTAATTACTTTTTAATTTGTACTAGCGACCCGCCCTGGCTTCGCACGGGTGCTAAAGTATACACATAAATCTTCCTCTTGAATCACTCTATCTATTAGAACAAAACCGCATCAAAATCCATTGCGGAGTTTTTAATATCTAAGCATACATAGGGACAGACAGCGGAAAGCGACTTTGTTGTATACTATGTAGTGATTACATTTTTCAATAATAAAAATCTACGGAACCCACGGTACGCGAGGACTCTCACATTTTCAGCAGTAACGCCCTCTACTTTGATTCGCGTAAATCAGTACATTATTGACGAGTTTAAAGACCTATTAACAATGTGATTATGTTTTAAAGGTGTCACGCATGTGTTTGATAATTAGTTAAAGCTTGAGAATAGGCTGAGAGTTACATAAATATATAAATTATTATATCAACTACAGCAGGGTTTCTCAAACTTTCGGCTCCACTAACCCCTGGTAAAGTTTCCGGGTGACAGCGAACCCCTCTAACTAAAACCCATCCCCAAAGAAAATAATAAAATTTACTATTGAAGGAAACAAGCTTTTAATTTCATTAAAAGGTACCAAAGAAGTCTTTTTAATATTAGTGTAAAGGGTGTGCTTGATTCTTTTCGCAAATGGAGTCAATTTTAGATGTAATTTGGTCAATTTTAATCATAACTGAACTAGAGAATGTAAGTTTATGAAAACATGACTCTAGGTTTAAATACTCGTGCACAACATTTGTCTCCAGTGGGATTCGAATCCGCTAACGCTGCTGCATTTCATTATTCTAAAGCCATCAATTCAGCCGATCATAAGTAAAGTGTGTAAAAATAACTAAACATTACTTTTTAGTTATAATCACTACCATAATTTCCTAGTGCCTGAGGTATGGAAGCGGCACGGGAGGGGTGACAATGACATTTATGACGCGACAGAGCATACAATGTCAGTCACTCTGGTTCTCCTGCGGATCTCCTCATTTCTGATTCGATCACGCAGGGAAACTCCGAGCATAGCCCGCTCCATCGCTCTTTGGGTGACCTTGAGCCTTCTTATGAGGCCCATAGTAGCCCGCAGAATTGCTAAAATCAAGTGGCAGTGGGCGGGGCACATAGCTCGTAGAGACGATGGCCGTTGGGGCAGAAAAGTTCTCGAGTGGCGACCACGGACTGGAAGACGTAGCGTGGGCAGGCCTCTTACTAGGTGGACCGACGATCTGGTAAAGGTCGCGGGAAGAGCCTGGATGCGGGCAGCGCAGGACCGTGCATTGTGGAAAACCTTGGAGGAGGCCTTTGTCCAGCAGCTGGTTTTAGTGTCACGCGGACTGTCAGTGCGGATCGCTCCGCACAGCCGATCTGTATGAACTGCTAGGGAGCGAGCGGTTCCTCCGGACCGCATTACTCTAAAACGCTCCCTAGAAGTTCATACAGATTGGCCGTGCGGAGCGATCCGCATTGACAGTCCGCGTGACGCTAAAACCAGCCTTAGGCTTATCAGTTAGTGCCTGAGGTATGGGACTTGCACGGGAGGGGTGACAATGACATTTATGACGCGACAGAGCATACAATCTGAAGGAGATCTGAAGTCTCGCTGACGTTTGACGTTACAAAAACACCACCATTTTTATACCTCAGGGACTGACGTCCGTATTCACAAACGATGCTTGCTTAAGTGAAGCAGTAAATCGAACAGCGTTGATTAAGACTCTGTGATTGGTTCGTGTGTCACCCTGTGCGTCCACACGCACTGTGAGACCTCATAGTAATGTTTGTGAATACGAACGTGACTGAGTTAAGCGTTAGAACCATAGTATTTATTATATTAACAGCCATACAAATACCTCTATTTTACCTCATTCAAAGCGGTTCTGAGCACAGGACGTATATTTTATCGGTGTAATCCACTATATCCTGTATATTATGTCGTTATATCCATTTTTTGACGAGAACCAGCGAGTTTAACAGTCTCGTAACGACAAGGTTTTAACTGCGGTACGTGTTAGTTTTATTACTACTACATTTATTGTAAAATGTGGGAATTTCCGAAAGTAATGATTTTGTACAAAAACGCCTTCGAGGTTGAGGGATGAGATTGCGACTCAGTCAACTTACAAATTTTGATGTTTCAATTTTTGTTAAGTAGTTCGTTCGTTCGTTTCAGCAGCCAAATGACGTCCACTGCTGGACAAAGGCCTCTCCCAAGGTTTTCCACAATGAACGGTCCTGCGCTGCCCGCATCCAGGCTCTTCCCGCGACCTTTACCAAACAAATCGTCGGTCCACCTAGTAGGAGGCCTGCCGACGCTACGTCTTCCAGCCCGTGGTCGCCGTGTTAAGTAGTACTTAATTCAAATTGGAAATGTTAGGGCTCGTTCTCACGGCAATCCAGTTTTGCGGGATTCCGAAAAACTGGACTGGTCTTGTGAAATTCGAATTCCAGATTCGAAAGGTTCACTTTTTTGCGGGACCCTGCAAACGGGATGTTCATGTGAACGTTAGACATATACTACTAAACAGGAAAATGCAAACGTAGTCGCCTCAAGCAAACTTGACGGCGCACAGTAGCAGACGAGGCGAAGAAAATCGGCAAGACTTGGAGCGTGATCAAACGCGAAGCTCAAGACCGAACGCGATGGAGGACTGTTGTGACCGCCCTCTGCCCCATCTAGGGGACATAGAACCTTAAGTCAAGTAGGTCAAACTAAACGGAATCCTGCAAAAAACGGGATGTCTCCGTGATAACGAGCCCAAAGAAGGTCTTTTTCAGGACATTTTTAAACGTTTCAATTATAGCTTTTCCTACCATTTTAGACGAATACATTATTTATTAATGAAATGAAGTACCTGCCTTTAACTCAGTAGGTAAGGTATAAATTATGTATTACACTTGAGGTAAAGTTGTATTATGATGCGCAACGGACATAGTTGTGCCGTGGCATTAATTTGTATGGAACTGTCATTTGGTTCGGGATATATGCAAATTGTATGATAAGTTAATAGCTGTTAAATGTGGTAAAACTATTTATTACATAATTTTTAATGAACTAAAATCTCATATTTTTTTTCCTAATTAAAATTATTGTAAACGAATGAAAATATAGGTGATCATATTTTGAAACTGGCCACCTGTAATAAAAAAAATATTGAAATTAAAATCTACTAACCAATTGACTCATCTTTCAATAATTCAAATTTTAAATTTCGAACGGGCCTTTAATTCAAAATTTGAACATTCAAATTTTCATGGGTACTTCTCATTTACACTCAAATTTGATGGTCACACAATAATAGTTCATAAACGGTATAAGTTAGAACAATAACTTTGAATTCAGGTGATAACATATCTATTTAGCTACATACAAAACAAATTTTATCGTAATAGAAGCAAAAATAATACGAAAACATCACATGAAACGATACAAAACGGGGTCATTTTTCGCGTTCTCATCGTGTCACACCTTCGGTTGCAATGAAACATTTGGTTACTGCNTGTATATCTGTTTAAAACCGCATAAAAATCCATTGCGTACTTAGTTTTTAAGATCTAAGCATACATAGGAGCGACTTTGTTTTATATTATGTAGTGATTACATTTTTAAATAATAAAAATCTACGGAACCCACGGTACGCGTTGACTCTCACATTTTCAGCAGTAACGCCCTCTACTTTGATTCGCATAAATCAGTACATTATTGAAGAGTTTAAGGACCTATTAACAAATGTGATTATGTTTTAAAGGTGTCACGCGTGTGTTTGATAATTAGTAAAGTCAAAAGAAGATATTTTTTTCGCAGCTTGAGAATAGGCTGAGAGCTACATAAATAAATTATTATATCAACTACAGCAGGGTTTCTCTTACTTTCGGCTCCACTAACCCCTGGTAAAGTTTCCAGGTGACAGTGAACCCCTCTAACTAAAACCCATCCCCAAAGAAAATAATAAAATTATTATCGAAGGAAACAAGCTTTTAATTTCAATAAAAGATACAAAAGAAGTCTTTTTAATATTAGTGTAAAGGGTGTGCTTGATTCTTTTCGCAAATGGAGTCAATTTTAGATGTAATTTGGTCAATTTTAATCATAACTGAACTAGAGAATGTACGTTTATGAAAACATGACTCTAGGTTTAAATACTCGTGCACAACATTTGTCCCCAGTGGCATTCGAATCCGCTAACGCTGCTGCATGTCATTATTCTAAAGCCATCAATTCAGCCGATCATAGTGAAGTGTGTTAAAATAACTAAGCATTACTTTTTAGTTACAATCACTACCATAATTTCCTAGTTATAGGTTTAAGACTTAACTCAGCCCGTGCCTGAGGTATGGAAGCGGCACGGAAGGGGTGACAATGACATTTATTACGCGACAGAGCATACAATGTCAGTCACTCTGGTTCTCCTGCGGATCTCCTCATTTCTGATTCGATCACGCAGGGAAACTCCGAGCATAGCACGCTCCATCGCTCTTTGGGTGACCTTGAGCCTTCTTATGAGGCCCATAGTAGCCCGCAGAATTGCTAAAATCAAGTGGCAGTGGGCGGGGCACATAGCTCGTAGAGACGATGGCCGTTGGGGCAGAAAAGTTCTCGAGTGGCGACCACGGACTGGAAGACGTAGCGTGGGCAGGCCTCTTACTAGGTGGACCGACGATCTGGTAAAGGTCGCGGGAAGAGCCTGGATGCGGGCAGCGCAGGACCGTGCATTGTGGAAAACCTTGGAGGAGGCCTTTGTCCAGCAGCTGGTTTTAGTGTCACGCGGACTGTCAGTGCGGATCGCTCCGCACAGCCGATCTGTATGAACTGCTAGGGAGCGGAGCGGTTCCTCCGGACCGCATTACTCTAAAACGCTCCCTAGAAGTTCATACAGATTGGCCGTGCGGAGCGATCCGCATTGACAGTCCGCGTGACGCTAAAACCAGCCTTAGGCTTATCAGTTAGTGCCTGAGGTATGGGACTTGCACGGGAGGGGTGACAATGACATTTATGACGCGACAGAGCATACAATCTGAAGGAGATCTGAAGTCTCGCTGACGTTTGACGTTACAAAAATACCACCATTTTTATACCTCAGGGACTGACGTCCGTATTCACAAACGATGCTTGCTTAAGTGAAGCAGTAAATCGAACAGCGTTGATTAAGACTCTGTGATTGGTTCGTGTGTCACCCTGTGCGTCCACACGCACTGTGAGACCTCATAGTAATGTTTGTGAATACGAACGTGACTGAGTTAAGCGTTAGAACCATANAAGAGCGGTGCGTCCTCGCCGTCACTTAAATCAGAAATCACTGCTCCGCAGCGGATACGTACCCGAAGCAGTGTCGCAAGCGCGGTCGCACGACAATAATCGGCAAATAGTCCACCGGACGGACTGAAACTAGACCATTATGGGTAAATGGGAAACGCGTTTTGCCTATTTGAAGACCCCTTAAAAGGGTGATGAATGGTACAAAAATATTAGGCCACTGACGTTTTTGTATTGGGTAATTTATGTAGAAAAATGTTCACAAGTAACACTAACTACAACTACTTATTTGTCAGTTATTTTGGTGTTAAATTGCCAATGTTTTATTTAAACTGAAGTCCCCTTCCAAAATAACAAAAACAAGTTGTTGCTTTATTTACGAATTCAGTAATTAATAACATCAATAAATCAATGTTTACATCGTCTACGTCGATAACATTTCAGCTGAAGTCACGTGCAAAAGCTAGTGATGTAATATTTTTAGATCGATACACCAAGCTCGCAGATATTCAAAAGTGTGATGCACGGAAATAGACCAATTTAATAGAGTGGAATTGATTCGTCACAATTCTGTTCTGATGGCGTTGGAACTCAATTGTTGGTTTTGTATAGTATGGTTTTTAACTGCGAAGAAAGATTATTGGTTTTACCATTTAATTTTACTTGATGAAATTGTGATAATGGCTTTCGAGCTGTGTCGGCCAATTATTGAAGCAATTGCATCAATAATAAAACTAGCAATTAAAATAATAAAGTCAGTTAAGGTGTAGTAACAGTTGCCCTATAATTTTATTAGCTTTATACAATCGAAATCGTCATTTCTACACCTTTTTACTACTAGGCCTTTTTAGCGAATTAAACTATTTTCTAATGAAAAATCGTAAACAAACAAACAGTAACAAAAACAAAGAACCCTAAATAGAAAATCATTCCTCGCCAGTTAGCTCCCGCTCCCAGCGTCCTGCTCAATTGAGTAAATTTGCCCCTATTGAGCAAGATTAGAGCGGCCGAGGTTTGTACAATTACTGGAGGGGCCGCGAGGGAAGTAGGGAACTGATTGTTACCTAAAACTAGACGGAATTGCCTGGGTGCGTATTGGGTGGCATGCGCAATGAATTGTATCTTAACACAATTTTTCGCGTACGCAAATAAAACAGCTAAGTATCTCGTATGCATCCATGATTTAGACCTATAGAATGACAAAACGTGTATTTGGACATTTATTCTCAGTAAATGTATTGAAAAGATAGAAACTATTAGGTAGGTACGCGTCCGATGTAACAGTTATACTTACATTAAATGTACTGACATAATAACAGTTCCTGATTGCATTAAAAACACAAGTACCTAATCAAATTACCGTGACGAGAGTTGACATACATTTTTCTAATAAAACAAACTGAAAAAATATCTCATTACAATGACGTGATTTTGGAACAGCCAAATTAATAAGTGACTGTGATACCATTCATGGCCCACACTAATGGTTTGAAATTTAAATTTTTGAATTTCGAACGTAAGACGAAAACTCTACGAAAGAGTACTTAATCAATAAAAAAGTATTCAAGCAAGCAGTCGCGTACAGCCAAATCGTAATGTAAATAAAAATATTTATTAAACTAGTTACCATTCATATTTTGGATCACTTGTTTACCTTTCACATATTTTGTAACGGAGTTGAATGCACCACTAATTAAGTTCGTCCGCCATGTCCGATTTCTCACTCCACTTGCCCAGTTCAATGTACAGAAAACTAATATTTGTGAATTGTTAATTATGAAATAGCCGAAATATCGGTATAAATTAGTGCAGTGTCACTTTTGACAGGCACGTGCAAAGAATCTACGATTTTGTGGAGAAATGCTAGTAATCTTTCATTAATTCAAATTTTGTTTGTTTATGCGTATAACAGTGACATTGTTGACAGATATCGGTTTTCGATGAACCGTATGTTATTTTTGTGTTTAAAAAGTTAAATAAAACTACTTTCAAGAATGCTAAGAGTACACTCGAGAACATTATAATTTCCGAAAAGAAACGATTTTGTTATGGACAGCTGAACCGATTCCGATAAGATGAATTGTCATGGCTTTCAAACTGGTACTGCAGTTATAATAATAAAGGAGACTAGCGGGAATCGAACCAGGATCCTCTAGAATCGGCAGTCCAATACTTAAACTTAGTATTGTCGCGTACAGACAGATTGATCTAAAAACACTGATTTTGCCGTTAACCGAAATAAGGCCGGCCGCACACGACACCGCAAAAACATATTGGCTCTTCAAGCTCAACACTGTAGGACCTTATGCCGTTGCTATAGGGTTGAGTTTGCTACAAAAATGTACAGTCTGATATATTACGACGTGTCTAGTAATTTTCGACAATTTACGTGTCAACGCCTAACGGACTATAATGGGCTTATAAATTAAGCTCAAATGCGCTCAGATACGTTTTGTAAGCAATACGGAAAATAACTGGTACGTTTTGGTGGTTATTGGTGATTAGATTGCATTGTGGTAGAATTTGTAGAGATTTCACCGATATCTTAGTTTTGCCTTTTAACTGAATATGGATGAAGGTTATGAAATCGATGAAACTAAAACAGATTGAAGCTTAAGTTTGGTTAAAATACATTAAATTAAATTGTCCCAAGGATGTGTAAAAGCGTTTTTAACAGCCTAATTACAAAAAAGAACGAGTTTTATGATTTTTTATTCATGAAACATAATGTTTAAAAGCAGCTGCGACAAACGGAAGATAGAGCTTATTAGAGAGCAGATTGAAAAAGAACCAGCAAATTATTTTCATGCATTTCATTTATGATTCTGCTCATAAGACCTATATCTTGTATGTATACACATACGACTAAGTCGCACCCCCCCTGCGTAAAGTCGCCCGTGTGCAGACGCACTAACTAGCGTTCCGAAACGGACACTAACTGTCAGTGATTAGTAGCCTGCTGAGAAACGGCGCGTTTAGCGAAAACGTCTCTACTGAGCTGAAACTGACCTGTTTATTACCTACATAAGTGGTTAAGGTGTAATGGACAGATTTAAATATTCCACCACAGTGTTGAAATACACAATGTGTTTCATGTCATGAAAAAAGTCATGATTTTTTACCGAGTTGCCATTCGGGACTATTCCTACCTCTCGTTCCCACCGCTGCAACTCCTGTGTAGCCAGGATCTACAGCTTGACCGCCAATAAAAACCCAACCAGTGAAGGCCAATTTGGTCAAGAAAGTTAAACTGTCATTGTCATTCGGAACTGCAAGACCCAAGGAAATCAATCAGAATTTTTGAGTTGCCGTGCCATAGAGGCACGAAACATTTTCGTTTTTCATGTCTACATGAAAAACGAAAATGATACGTTTCGTTTTTCAAAAAACTAAACAAATGCATTGAAATTCGAATGATTTTTAACTGATTCTTTTATCGTTGGTTGTCTGTTAATATTATATCAAAGATTAGTAAACGGATAAAAAAGAAAAGTTATCATCATCATCATCATCATCATTTCAGCCACAGGACGTCCACTGCTGAACATAGGCCTCCCCCAATGCTTTCCATCAAAGTTAAAGTTATCAAAATCTCAATAAATCAAGAGTGAGTGAAGTGAAGTGAGCTTAAAACAAACTTCTATTCCATATCTAGAGCTAAAATATCAGAGAACGTTTCATCGACTCGAGAAATCTTTTAATAAAGGACTGATCGCTTTTTAACATTATCTGTATAAGGGCTTAATATGACATACGTTTGGTTATGCCACAGTATAATAAAACGCCAGTATACTTGTTATAAGTACTATAAATCATTATTATATCATATTTTGGTCTCCAGTGCGTGGGATCTCGAAGATAACCTAAAAGTTACACCCCAAAATGCATGGCTAGATGGATTTTTGGTCCATGTCCATTCTATAATATGTAGTAATCCAAAAATCCAATAAAACTGGGGGAAAATTAGTCAGAACCTAACACTGCTTTAAGGTTTCAAAGCTGCTGAGGACTTGACAAAAGAAATCTTTAAAAACACTACAAAACCCGTTAGTATCATATTTTTAACCACCCTAACCTGATCTATCTACATGNCACACAATGTGTTTCATGTCATGAAAAATGTCATGATTTTTTACCGAGTTGCCATTCGGGACTATTCCTACCTCTCGTTCCCACCGCTGCAACTCCTGTGTAGCCAGGATCAACAGCTTGACCGCCAATAAAAACCCAACCAGTGAAGGCCAAGTTGGTCAAGAAAGTTAAACTGTCATTGTCATTCGGACCCGCAAGGAAATTCAGAATTTTTGAGTTGCCATAGACATTAAAAACGAAAACGTTTTGTTTCGAAAAATATAAATTCGAATGATTATCTGTTATGGAATGGTGAATGGTTATCTGTTAATATTAATCAACGATAAATAAACAATTAAAAAAAGAAAAGTTAACAAAAACTCAATAAATCAAGAGTGAGTGAAGTGAAGTGAGTTAAAACAAACTTCTATTCCATATCTAGAGCTAAGATATCAGAGACCGTTTCATCGACTCGAGAAATCTTTTAATAAAGGACTGATCGCTTTTTAACATTATCTGTATAAGGGCTTAATATGACGTACGTTTGGTTATACCACAGTGTAATAAAACGCCAGTATACTTGGTATAAGTACTATAAATCATTATATCATATTTTGGTCTCCAGTGCAGGAGGGATCTTGAAGATAACCTAAAGTTACCCCCCACAATGCATGGCCAGATGGATTTTTGGTCCATGTCCATTCTATATGTAGTAATACAAAAATCCAATAAAACTGGGGGAAAATTAGTCAGAACCTAACACCGCTTTAAGGTTTTAAAGCTGCTGAGACTTGATAAAAGAAATCTTTAAAAACACTACAAACCCGTTAGTATCATATTTTTAACCACCCTAACCTGATCTCTCTACATGGTGGGACATAATATCCATGCTGTGTTTTTGATTTTGTGGCAGCAGCTCGAGAACAATCCTTCCCAAGCAGTTCACATACAAACAGAGTTACTTTCCCATTCTACACTGTGGTGATACCCTAGACTGATGATCAGGGAGGGTCATAAAAGGGTATACGAGGCAAAAACTTGCTCATATGACTTATTCTGTATTCCCATCGCTTTCCGACGCGATGTATAAGTAGTTCGCAATGTTATAATTGTGCAAAACTGATTTTTTGGAATTTGAATCGTAATTATAACCATTTATGGGTATTTTTTGTTTTGATAACGTACGAATGATACGTGCATGGTGGATGATGATAATTAATGGTGTAAAAACTCACCACTCGCTTGTAGCTTTCTTTCTTGAGAGTCGTCGTCCATCGATGGTTTGTTTTGGAAGAATCCCTGTGAATATAAAGATGATTAAATTTGTGAAATGGAAATAAAGCTGTATTGATTTGCGTACGATCAATTATGGAAAAGTAACACCAAATAAAGCTACAAATTATAATGATAAATGAAACTAAAGAAGATTAATGAATTAGCATCTACTTTGCGAGGGATTTGAACCCATTATGCAGTTCAAAAACAAATACAATGCTACTAGGAATTATAAAACTACTTTTGAACTAACCTGCATTTGTAAATTGGCTAAATCTTCTAAATTTTTCCTCATTAGTAAGTTTTGTTGTTCGAATTCTGACACGCTATTACCAGCGCTTGACGTCGTAGACTGTTCCTGACAAAAAACAAATACTCAGTTTTATGTATGGAACATCTAACATCATAACGAATTTCTCATTTACTAGTTCACTTAGGGCTAGTTTTTGGTCCGTAGTTAAACCATTGTCAAATCCAGAAAACTCATGTCACTGATATTTTACCACTTGTAATAGACACTTTCACCCGTATTCACAAACGATGCTTGCTTAAGTGAAGCAGCAAGTCAAACGCACAGCGTTGAAGCTCTGTCATTGCGTCGTATGTGATGTCATAGTAATGTTTGTGAATACCGGCGTTTAACTACGGATCAAGAAACTGGCCTCTAAACATATCACCGATCATTGATTACCTGTCCGTCAGTATCTCTAGAAACACTTAGGTCCAGGGTCTGCTCTCCATCATCAGAACCGCTGCAGTCTTCATCTTGAGCTTGAGATCGCCCAAACAACCTCATAGATTGTTGGTTAATTATTTGTAACGCCCTTTGCCTAGAACAAAAAATATAATGTCATCGACGTAAAGCAACAGTAAAGTAGGTACAGCAATTCAATGCAAATTCTTTATTTTGTAGGCACTTATACACGTCCCAATATAGCTTGCCCTACCACTACAGCTGGACAACATTTATTGTCTGGTGCTGAGATGAAGTGATGGAAAAAACTCAGGTACCTTTAGCATCTAAACGGGATTATTCTCACCTCTCGTTCCCACCGCTGCAACTCCTGTGTAGCCAGGATCTACAGCTTGACCGCCAATAAAAACCCAATCAGTGAAGGTCAAGTTTGTTCCGGGGAAAAGTAGGCATTTTAGTAAACTTATATGATAACTAGCGGTCGCCCGCGACATCGTACGCGTGGATCGACTCCACGCCCATAAAGGTGGATTTTTGCAAAATTCCTTCTTAGTGAGCACCTACGTTTTAAAAGGAACCCCCATGCAAAATTTGAGACTCCTAGCACATGTAGTTTTTGAGATATCGTGATGAGTGAGTCAGTCAATCAGTGGCCTTTCTTACCTCTGAGCTTCAATGTCATTATCAGGTGTCTTAGGCGGAGTAATGTTGGTGGAACCCTCATCTTCAGTAGCTGAGGAGGACCTTCGGAGACTTCTCTCAGTCCCATCTTCTAGTCCAGAGTTGTGCCTTCTCTTCAAACTGAGAGGCAGTTGTGTGAATGGTTTGCCTGGTGAAAGAAAATGGGATTAAAACTCTACTGAAGAATAAGTAAATTACTTAACAAGCCGCAAACTAAATACATTAACTAGCCGGAAACTAAATGGAGCTCGTATTAATCAAATGAATAATTAAATTAAAAGGTAAAACCAACCTTGAAGTGCTTCTAAAGCTCTGATTTGGCCACTAATGGCATCAGCTACTTCATTCGACGATAAACCGTAAATTCCAAGTAGTTCCTTCATTGTATTCATAGCGTAATCTCTCAAGATTCTATTGGTTGCATTAGATGCGTCTCCATTCTGTTGAGTCTCAGCAGTCTCCATGGGCTCCTGGCTTTCACCTAACCTATCGTTTGCATTAATATCCTGCCCCTTATTCTCCTCATCAGACTCCGATTCCCTTCTTCTAGGAGGCGAATTGGTTTTGATAAGTTGAGATATTGCAAAAGGATTTTTGGCACAAAAGGTTTTGTTTTGTAAATTACTAAAATTTAAAACGGTCCGATCCCGTTCATTAACGTGGTTCTGCAAGCTGCGGATGTAAGACCTCTGGAAGGAGTCGGACTTCTTGTCTTCGGGTAACCTGTTTTGGTAATTTGAGTCTATGTTTTCGTTTGAGTCCGTGCTCAGTCTTCTGCTGAGGTCGACGGCGCCTTTCATCAGGTTGAAGTTTTTGACGCCGATTTTGCCGTAGTTGACGTCTTTGTCGTCATCGTTGACGTCGGGGGTGGTTCTGTCGTTGCCGTTGAGGGGGCTGGCTGCGTCATCGTTGACGGGGCCGTTGGAGTCGTCTGAGAAGGT
Organism: Ostrinia furnacalis; assembly: GCF_004193835.3. Lineage (NCBI taxonomy): Eukaryota > Metazoa > Arthropoda > Insecta > Lepidoptera > Crambidae > Ostrinia > Ostrinia furnacalis. Next base: position 102,098 of record NW_021130448.1, read on the forward strand.
GGTAGCGTTGGGAGCGCATCTGGGCTTGAAGTTCTTCCGTTTGTTGCGCTTCGGCATGTTGTAGTACGGAGACATATCAGCGCTGTGCTCCTCCTGATGATCAGCTGGCTCAGGCCACGCTGCCGCCCCATGGTGAAGAAACAGGGGCTCCTCCGGCGCCGGTTGCAGTCTCTCGTGGATAGATTCTTGATGAGCAGCCATCGCGGTAGTCATTGCAGTATATGGACTCTTTCGAGGATCACAACCTGAAACGAGCCCGACCTGCAAACAATAAGCATTAGTTTAATAACCAATCAAAATCGACTCAATACATTTTAGTGTCGAATCATAACAACAGTGATTCATTTTCGATTTAAATGTAACAATGTATCGCGAGAGACAATAGTCCTTTGTTGCAAGAAAGATTAGCTGAATACTGTGGAATGTTTTGAATTTAAATATTCTCTTCATTGTTTGGAAATATTAAAATTGTATTGTTTAATACATATTGGTGCATTTACCGAGGTAGAAACTTCATGGATCGATCATTTCTTATTTGGCTTCATAAATATTGTAATCAGTCTTCGAAGTCAGCCAATTATTGTTGATCATCTGGAACAAATGAAAGAATCCGTTAGTTCCATTTATTTTTGGGTAAAAAAACAAACTATGAACGTGTGTGTTTCGACTTCAATTTAAAGAACATGGTTCTATGCGATTAAACCGAAATTATCGATATTAAATGAATAAGGCCGGCACGGCAACCTCAGAACTTATCCAAACATGCGAATTTCGCGTAAAATAATTTGAAGCAAAAACGTTGTTCCGTTTCTAGTCGAATTGACGTAATACACTATAATTTAAAAATAATGATACAAAAAAGTCACGGCAAGTAACACGCATCGATCAACCGAGTCGGTATAAAATTAATTATATTCAACATATTAGATCTATTTTCGAGAAAACGAGATTGCTCGGAGCGAGGCGAGAAAAAAAATAACGTGTATTCATGTCGAAATTGGTAACGTGGTGTACAATTACTTATTAAAGCTAATACAAAGATGTGGCCTTCGCTCTCGCGGGTCACAATAAGTATCGATCTCCGGTTATCGTGAATTGGAACGTCTCAAAATCGTTGCGTTTACCCTACTTACATTTTCGAACACTTAATTTTTAAAACGTTTTATTCATAAACCAACTAGAGTTATTTTTTTTTAGAAAGTTTGACAAACATCAAGGAAACGGCCAGTAGTTTTTTGAACAAAAAGAGGTTTGCATTACGAAAAAGAATCAAACTAGTGAGAGTCTGTAGTTGTGTTAGAAAGTTAAGCTCTTCCACAGATTTGAAGGCATTAATTTTGGTGAACAAATTTTAACGGCCACCATCCGGTTTTGTTATAATGTAAGTGAATGATCTAATAAGTAATAAGAGCATGATCTGATGGAGTAAACCGACAAAAACAGCTCGCTCTGTTCATGTCATTACGTGGGCAGCTTGTTTGTATTATGGATTTTTTGACTTGAGATTACGACTTATTCTCGGACGGAAGATTGCGGTAGAGTCAGTATTCGAAACTTGTTACATTTATTATTACGGTGTTGTTTATGTTATAAGTATTGAGATAATTATAACTATTTGCCCATTTGCCAAATAGTTTGTAGAGCAGGTATTAATGTTTAAGTTACATAATATTTTGAGGTGTGTAACAATTATTTTATCTGATGAAGGAATAAAAAAAATAAAAGCATTACCCACTAACTAGGGCCAACGAAAAAGGAATAGAGTGAAAACGTTTTAAAGTTTAAAAAACAGGCAAAGACATAAAAAATAAACTGCCGTTTTCTAATTTCAAAAATCGAACGCATTAATTTCAAACTTTATCAAAGTTACGAAATTCAAAAAAAGACTTTGTAATAAAAAAAGAAAGAATGTCCATTTCGTACAGTTCAATCTCCGGTCACTATTTCAAAGCCTTGAGCAGAAAGAATTTAGTTCAATGAAAACAAGCTATTGTTATTTGGGCACAAATAAAAAATCTCTTTGTCTAATTATCAACTTGATTAAAGTTTTTAGTTTCCATGGTGGAAAAGGTCAGAAGTTTAATTACAATTAAGTAAGACTTTTAGAAACTGATCACTGATAGTTGTTGCGAAATTGATTGTTGATGATAGAGCTGATAAGGATCCGAAGAGTTAATGTATTGCTATATGAGGGTAGGTAAGTATTGACCTGATTGTCTTGTTTCATCATAAGCTGAAAGCTGGTTTAAAACAGTTCATTATTCCTTTGGTAATAAAACCAGTTGCAATAACGCACCTAATATCACCGTTCAAGATGCAACAGCTTTGGGCTAGAAGCACAGAAAATATAATAGTATGTACAATTCTTNAAATAACTTGAAAAAATCGAACTGCCTAAGGCGGGAACTGAACCCACGATGCCTTAGGCAGTTCAATTTTTTTCAAGTTATTTATAATTTTCAAATTAGTTTGAGATGCGACTCTTAACGCTAAAAATTAAATAACTATATAATGTGTCATAATTTATAAATAAAACAATTTGCTAAATATTTTCATGGCTTTATTTAAGATTTGGATTATAAAAAATATATATTTATGTAAGCAACTACTTGTATAGATTGACGAATCGTATGATTGGGCTTTATACGTAGCGTAGTTTTGCACATACGCCTATTTGCCTAAAATTTTATTTTGTATCTTATGGAAAAAAAAAATTTTTTTCTTACTGACGTTATAGATTAGAGCAAAATGAAATCATTGCTTAAATAATTGGAAAAAGGCGTAAGCGGCAGTTTCGCCTTTATACGTAGGAGCCATCGCAGTAGCGAGCTACCACACGTAAAGCTCACTCGCCTTCGTGAATTACAACAACTATACTGCATTTGGTAAAATGTCATTTTGTATTGGAAAAACAAATGAAAGAAAAACAATTGAAATAAAAGGTTTCTCTGACGCTGTACTAATTCTAAATTTGAGTTTACCGTCACCAGTACATCAGACTTTGTTACAAAATCAGACCTATTACAACTACATAAAGTTGCCTTCGCCTTAAATAACTTTTTATTGAATACCTATACAATTAAAAATATCACTTATCTGTGCCCCACACTGGACAATTCGCCAAGATTTGAATTACAATCATGGATTTCATAACCGTAATAATTAAAGATCACTTCCGTCGTCCTTCGTCCGCCATCTTGGATCCGATCAATATTAATAATGCGCGAGCGCATGTAATTGTCTGTTTTATTGTTATTATTGGATATTGTTCCGTCGAAGGCTCGACCGAAAATGGTGAGATACTCTATAAGGCATGTATTCGAGTTTTTTAGTTTTAATAACATGCAAACGGATATTGTAATGATTGATTGGTTTTGATTTAAATATGTGTGATTATTACGATACTAAATATGTATTTGGAATATTTTTTGTTTGGCTTTGCACGTTATGTTGCGTAAGATTTCCATATTAAAATAAACGTAAATAAAATACAGTCTGCGACAAAAAAATGGTACAAAATAACTTAATACAAGTGCTCTACTAATTTACTTAGTCCCCAGACTTTCTCATAGATTTTATTTGAACTTTATGTTATTAAGATAAGATCAATTGGAAAAGTTATCTGAAAGGTGTGTCCACTGCCTGTACAAATGAGTTAATTTATGCCTGTAACACAAAAAAACATAAAGTCAATGGAATATCATAACTCCTTTTTCTCTTATTTATAAACAGAAAAATATTGCATCGCGTACAATGATGATTTATCACTATAATAAACGTGTCATTATAGGCTGTAATTAATATAAAGAGAAAACGTCCGTCTGTATGTTTCTTTGCAATTACTACTATAAGTAGGTATCCTTGACTTTTTCTATTCATTTGTTTTTTGTAAAAAGTGTTGCTAATATTCAAGTAAGTAATTGATTTGAGCAATGATCCGAATACAAATAAGTATTAATTGAATAGAAAAGAAAGAGTAAACAAAATTGTTTTTGTTTTGTGTTTAACGGTTTTGAATCGAGTCCATGTCAAGTCGTCAGTGTTGCTAGACTCTATTTTAATTAAAATACGCATGCGATATACCAATTACTTACTTTGGATCAACGAATAATACTCGAATAACTTTTAATAACATTGTACTTAGTATTAGATTTGTATCATAACAGAAATATAATTTTTAATTTCATATTTTAGTTCAATATTGTGAAAATCATTGGGGGAGGCCGAAGTTCAGTAGTGGACGTCCTATGGCTGAAATGATGATGAAGATGATTTTAGTCTACTTTATTAACAGCCTAATAATATCCTTTTTGAATCACCATCTAGTCCCATACTTAAACAACGTCGATTTTTATTCATGGCTGAATATTACCATACTCTTGACAATCATTATAGTGTTTATCCCACATCCATTAAACTACTTTTATCAAGGCCGAAATCACAAACCCAAAAAGTATCAAACATAAAAATATCAAAATATTACACCAAATAATTGGTACGTAATGTTTTTTGTTACTTCCTACACCGGACAAGCTGTTATTAAAATGTTAAGTAAAACAAAAAATAGCCGCGAGCTAAATAATAAATTATAGAAAACTCGCCGATTCCAAATTACTCGCTGTATGGAAAAGATAAGACAAACGCCCACAAATTAACGAGGAAAGCATAGATACTGTTTATTTCTTTATTCATTTGTTTTGAAATTCGAACAGAAGTCAGATATTTCAAAAATGGAACCCCAGTTTGTACGCATAATCTTACATGATACAGTGAAAATTCGTACTTGAATGCATTCGTACTTAAAATCTAAGTGCTAATTTTCATTGTACCTAAATGAGTTATGACCAATGGGTGCTAGGGGCAACTCCTGAATAACTTCTGACTCTACACTATGGGCAGGCAGGATGGTAGAAACATTAAGTTTTTCCTGAAATGTGCTCATTCTAAGCTTTTGTCTTTTCCGCCCACGAATAAAACTCAATAAAACCGATCTAATTTGATTATAACCCATTCCGAAACTGTGGCCATAAAACAAGTTTGCGTTTAATTTCTTAACGATTACACATAAAAATAAGGTTTAACGCAGCTTCTAATTAAATTAAGCAATCGGTGCTTAAAAGCCTTCAAAGTTAATAGTCTGTAAATAAAACTACAATTTAAGTTTTATCAACCAGAATCTCAGTTACAAGGTCCTTAAAAATATTCTTAATTGTTATAATCACAATCATTATTTTTATTTCATGTTTACTTACTTAATAAACTTGTCATTTATCTATAACTTTTTCTTAATAAGTTAAGGCCTAAAGCCACACTTGTTAAAAAAAAGTAATAAAATGACAAACGGAAACGGAAACTGGCGTGAGTCTAACATTACAACTTTTTTCTTTTCGGCCAGTTGCGATGAAATAAAATAAACAAAATAGTTTCTATTCTATTATTCGGAAGTCGGTGGAATAACTCAAAGCGCGCGTATTCTAAACGGTCATTATAGGCCGTAAAGTCACCAATAAAAGCGATTAGCGCCATATTTGAATATTTAAATATCGAACGGAACGGGCCCAAAATGTGAATGGAGTCGTTTGTTTGGATTCAGTGAAGGTTTAGAGGTGACAGTATAGTTTAGTTTGTTGATTTAGAACTCAATATCGTTTTCAACATTATTTTCTCGTGGACATTAGTTTCGTTTTTTGTATTTGACTTAATATTTGGTTCACTTATGTCTATTTCAATTATTTTTTACAATCGAAATATAAATGTCAGTTATTACCCAAATAAGAGCCGTTGTAACACTCATTGCGTTAATGAATTTAATTTATATATTTATACTTTAATGCCACGCCATGAAAGAAATTACTCAATAATAAATAAAGTAGGTAAACCTTCTCAGTTATGTAAGAATGACAGTTTTTTGGATTATAATTTATAATGCGCTACGAACTCTACGTAGCGTAGCGTCTACGACATTCGTAGGTCTACAATCTATATGCGCGCGCGCCGAGAGCCGAACAAATCACGAGCTTCCTAATTTGTTTACGGTGACGCATTTTGTCTTAATAACATAATTTCTTGTTCGTACGGATGTAAAGGTTAAACGGGACCATTCTAGAGATAGACGATAAGTTTTTATCGGTGAAAAAGTAATTATAAGACACGGTCATTTGGATGTATCTTGTGTTAGAATCTTCATTTATAAATGTTAGAAATAGTAACATATTATTCTTAGGTTGCAAAATATTTATTTATTGTCTAACAGAAATATTTAAAGATTCTTGGTAAATATACCAATTTTTGCTGTGTATAAGACATTGATCGTCGACAATAATTTACAAAATACCGTTAAATAAGTTAAGAAACATGCTGAAAACAGCGAAATATTTATGTTATCAAAGCGACTACGAAAACAAGGCGTATACCTCGTCTTCCTTAAAGTTATTTAATAATTTCGTAATCAAATTGAAGTACACACACCTACTCTAAAATTACATATTACGTAAATATGTATCAACATGCACAGAACTCATTCCAACCAGGAAAAAATGGCGTACCATTTACAATATTCGAGGTCGAAAACGTAACTCTAATACAAACTGTTAAAAACGTCTTAATGCCTCACAATTAAACATTGAGTGTAATAACCGCCATTAAGCTCTTTCATCTACATCTAATTGGCTAACTGTCCATACCGAGAAGGAATTAATCTTTTGAAAGCTCCACAAAATTACGTTTGCCGATATTAATGGCACCACCTAAGCGAATTCATTAATCCAAAAAACATCTCCTTAGTTCCAATTTTCACCGTCATTACCCTAAGACGAACAAAAAAGTTTGTATCAAAAAGTTCGAATTCTAAAACCAGTAGTTACCACCTCTATTCTGTTATCTAGTAAAAAACCTTTCTAGTTTTAAAAAAAGTCGACGTTCTAAATTCAAAACAGGCGTTCGAAATATGATTTAAAACGTGTTCCGGAGAAACTGGATGTTTCTAAAAACGTACATCTAGCGACCGCCATCATTATACATACGGGTAATGAGGGACTAACACGGGAGCGATGCGGACACTTTGTTAAACATTCGATTAGTTCTAATTTAAGAATGAAGCATCGTTTGGAAAATGGATCATTATTCCATTCTAACTAGCTATCAAATTATTTTTATTAAGACTATTGCATGATTATGAATGTATTTTTTTTGTACTTTAAATGCTACTTCACATTTGATGTCTTGATCTAACACAAATAATCACGAAGTACTGAAAAGAATTGTATTATTATAAATAAATAAATAAATAAATAAATCTAGCTAGCTTAACGGATATACTACTTATAATATACTTTTTTTTAAATACATACATATTATACATAGGAACATCCAGACCCGTCACAGAAATTAAAATTCATCATTTCAATTTCTGCTCGGCCGGGAATCGAACCCGGGACCTCTCGGCATAGTAGTCCGTTCTGAACCACTACACCAAACGGCCGACAAATTACTGCTAAATGATCGAGCCTACAAAAACATATTCTCTCTAAAATTTTCCGTTTTATTTCAATAACAAAACGTCCCATTTGCTCATTAGTCAAACGAAGATAGTGTACTTTATAATAATATAATGTTTCAAATATTTCAAGGTTAACCGTTCTCAGCTGTCAATCATAATAAGCTATCTATCTTTGTCCGATTTACATGTACGGCTTTACATTCGTCTCGCTCTAACATACGCGCCCAATCGGCCGCCACGAGTTCTTTATTTGAAAATTTGATTTTAAATGTGGAATGAATAAGCATTATCTTAAGGAATCCGTTCTTTTATTTGAATTTTAATTTATTTTTTCGGGCTGACTACCGGCTTCGATTTTTTCGTTTTAATCATTTTCGGCCAGGATTTTTGTTTTCAAAAGATTTATTGGATGTAAACTTTTGTTATTCGAGTGGTAAGATGCGGGATGGTTTTGTTGTTTTTGGATTTGCTTTTCGGGCGTTTCGAGAAATCAGTGGATTCGAAATCTTTTAAAAGATGAATATTTAGTTGAATGATTATCTTTTGGACCCTTTTCAAACGTCCTTGCTTGGGTTATTAGTAGAGATGAAACGGATAGTTGTTTGGCCGGATACCGGATACCGGATATCCGGCCAGCTGCTAGGCCGGATAGCCGGATATCCGGCGGCCGGATAGTTGACCCATTGTCTGTCGTGACGAGTTTAGCGCCGCACAGGTGCTTCGAACGCGATCAGTGGGTATATTAGTAGACAAGACTAGTCACACTTTTCGAAAATCGAATCCGTCCGAATAGAATGTCAGAGTTTGCGACTTGTCTAGGATCAATTCGGGCGATTTCGATTGCTATCGTGAGTGTGTGATTGAATAGCGAAAATTAAATTAGTTTACTTGTTGCGTAATCTGACTGAACTGCATGCATCATGTCACCAGACCATCAGTGAATAAAAAGATCGCCTTTTTTGGCAATATTTCGACATTAACAGATATTTACTATTTATGTATTCGTCATTAGAGTGAATAGCCCAGAAAAAGAAATTGGTTTTTTGAAAGGCCTTAGAGTAAGCGCACACCGTTGATTTTTCGTCGGCCGACAGTTTAGTCGGGCAGTTGATCAGTATGGGCATGTATGGGAGTGCGCACACTACGCCGATTCGATTTGGCCGATTCTTCATACAAATTAAAATCGGGCACAACTATCGGCCAACTAAAAATCAACGGTGTACGCCTACTCTTAATATGGCTTTTTTGTAACTTTTTGGACTTTAAATAAAAGCCGTCATTATTATTAGCCATTTTATTGATATTTACTTCAAAGATTAATGTATTTCATTTTATTAATAGGAAATTTTCGTAGTTTTTTAATATCCGGTATCCGGCCGGATAGTGAGTTACTATCCGGTATCCGGCCGGATAGTAAATTTAGGCCGGATATCCGGCCTACCGGATAGTTACCGGATATCCGTTTCATCTCTAGTTATTAGCGAAGAAATAAATTTTGAATACAATGATACAACTGTAATCAAAGTATTTGAGAGCTATTATGATATTTGGATAGTACAAAACGTTAATGTCACGCATCCGTGCGTTTGAATGTGTTAATAATGATGTGAAATAGAACGCCATTGCACGCGGCTCCGAATGATGTTTGCTTTCTTAAATCAATATTTATTATTAGTAGATACTATACTTATAGCTATAACTTAGTAAATTAATAGTAAAACTTTAAGACAAAGCAAAGCCACGGGCTCCTGTTAGTTCGCCGATAAAATTCGTTTTGTTTTGTTTATGATATTGGATACGGCGTGTGTTAATGCAAAAGGAATTCTTTCAAGAATTTGTCGAGTTTGTTATTGTAAGACAACGCTCTAGACGGCCATTGCAGAATCAGCGTCTGGGAGAGCCCACGTTTGTTAATTTTGCGAATGTGGTATTATTTGGAAGTTATTTTATCGTTCAATGTAAAGATGACTCATTATTAAGTAGTTGCTAAGCCAACATCATTGAAGAGTAACTAAAGGTCGGTTTCAGTTAAAAGATTTACTAAAGGACACAAACGTAAATTGTCAAAGAGACATTTAAAAAGGGCCGCGATTATAAGTAGAGGACGAACTGTAACAATTTTAATGCAAATGTCTCATATAGTCTAATAAAGATCAAAGGTTATGTAAAAAGACCTGTCAGTTTAAAGGGGCTCACTTAAAGAGGGTAAGACGACCCCTTTTGACCGCGGTTATCAACATAGCAACAACAGGTAGAGTTAAGACGAAGTCGTTCTAAAGGCATTATTAGTATTAAGAACAAAAGACCACCTGAATGAGAGACCTACCACCGCATTCGCAATAACAAGTCCTACGCACGGATCCTCGAAACCACATCACTACAGTAACACAACACTCGTACGACGCAAAATACCATCAAACAACATACGCTCGCTTAGAAGACCATAGTTTCTTCTCGGAATCATTCCCCATATCAAAACATCACTCGCAAACTTACCTCCACACCCAACTACTTAATTCAAACCTTATTATGTAACCACTAAGGTACACACTAAAACAATTGACGACTCAATTCGAATTGTCTTAATAAAGATTTGAATAAATGGAAACATTTGAAATTGGAACGGGTGCGTCGACAAGAATGCGCGAGTTAATCGCATCTTTAATTACGAATGGCTAAGGTCGAGATTGCAACAGCTTGGCAACGATCAAATGTTCAGTTGCTAAGTTATTTTTTATGGCGGCACTGAAAGCTTGCGCGTCGTTTTTCTGCCAGCACCAAATATTTTTAGTGTTTTCAAGAATTATTTTAGGCTTGTAACCAGACCGAGCAATAGAATCCGTCTATACTTAAAAGGAAGTTGAAACTTTGTAACTAAGCGAATAAAGACTGTTTTGCTGTCGTTAACATAGTTAATACTTAAGTTTGACTAACTACTTAGTATCTTTAACAATATCCAATTGAAATTTTCCACCTTGTGCCTACGCCATTTTCCTGTCGTCAAAGGACAGACGGACATGTTGAAATGCGTTGGTCTATGCTATCTGTGTGCGGAATATCTAATGATAAACTGACATATTAATGATTATTGTATATTAATAACAGACACTTTAGTCATATTAAGGCGGTAAATATGTTAATGGTTTTTCTTAGAATTACTAGGTAAAGACGTCTACAGGTTTTTGGCGAAGAACTATAATTAAATACATTAACTTTTATAGTTTATTTTTACTTTTTAAATGTATCTAGCAGAATATTTTGGACAACGATCAAAACACAATGACCTCTTTAACAATTTTGCAATAAAATACTTATATTGCCAAAATTAAAACACACCGGATATTTGATTCGAGTTCGCTACACCTGTTTTTAATTTAAAATCTATAAAACGCGCGCCTTCAAACCGAAAGGTGCTTTAATTGAACATTTTATAATGTACGTTAGTTGTTTGCTACGTAAGATTTCTAGGTCACAATTGGGCAACCGTTATTGATATATTTACGTAATTTGAGTAGACATGCCAAGCGGAATTTATCTCAAAAGATCTCCATTCAATATTTTGCAAAACGAACTATCATTTGTACCAGCTCCGTTCCAAAAATGAGTCCACACAACAAAGAAACTTATTTGAACCATAAATCAATGTTCTCGCGGGTCCACCAACACTGGCCAGTTGCATAGGTAACAATGTACGCAACATTTTTACAATGAATTCCATTTGCTACACAATAGAGCACACACGATTCCAAATTCAAATTTCAATTTTAAAAAAGAACAGCCTACGCTCGCCGCCGCGTGAATTTCAAATATGGAACGCATTATATTCTGATTTCTTATTCTTAATTCGAATTCAATTATTATTTTCAATTACCGTGGGCCGCGTAGTATTGTCCTAGTTTTTGAAGGAACATTGTTTATGGTAATGTTGGTGTTCGCAGAATTTGAATAAGCCAGCGCTCGAGCGCACGAGGCAGAATGTAAAAACATTACGTTTCGTGCGCACCAATTTATGATTTTGTAAGTTTTACAGCTTTGTGTCTAACTTTCTAATAAGAGTGTTAAAAATGAACCACAGTATTACGTTACCGTCTAAGAGCTTTATTTGGTACTTAGAGACGACTCTGCTTTTGTAAACATGCCTGTTTCTGTAGCGCCAAAAACAATAATAACAAAGTCGAAATTCGAATGACCAATAAGAAAGGCCGAAACAACGGATGAAGAAATTCCAAGCAAGTTCCGAGATTACAATTTCGACCGGCTAGATAATTCGCTATTAGCATACAAAGGAGAATTACCGTCGCTGTGCGTCCGTATGTCATAGCACTTATATTATAGAGGCCACGCCTCGTGTTGCTGTCATATGTACCCTAATTAGGTATGGTTACGTTACGAAGTACTTTGTTTGCATTATGTGCAATGATGAACCGAAAAGTAAATAAGCTGTTGGAAAGGTTAAAGATGCTCTAGTTTTGTTGAGTCATAGGCAAATTATTCTTAATTGTATAGTTTTACTGAAATATCATTATTCTATCTTCTACATGGCTTTATATAGCTATGAAGATAAAAATGCCAAAATGTCAAAAAATTTCATCGAAAACGTAACACAACGAGGTATACAAACGTAGCAAACTGCGGAACGATACAGTTTCAGCCGAAGCTTTGAATATGTTGGAATATGTAAACCTTTCAAAATAACAAAGACAATTAACAAAAATGGAACGACAAAATCGTACTGGCACGTAACAAAAAAGTGCGGAAGCTCTCCCAATTAAAAAGCGTAGAATATTGTCTATGCGCGACCGTTAACGGACAGTAAAACAATTGGACGTTTATGTAAGAAATGACCAGGAAACAGTGGTGGGGTTTACTTAGAAGTTTGACATTAAATTCTTGACACTTTCTCGGTGGATTCATAAATTTCCGGTGAGTTGTATTACTACCACGATCACGTTTGACCGATTGCGTACGCACACATGCGAGAGGTCCCTAAGGCATACTTTTTGATATGCAAGTTTCTATGTCGCGAACGATCGTAGGAATGCGCGGGAGTGTAATGCTTAATCCTTAAGGATTGCATAATAGTTGTAAAGTACTGGTATTTGATTCCCAATCAGGTTCAAAGCTCTGATCATTCATAATTTCAGTGAAACAAGGAGAAAGCATAAATTATGAAACTAGCCACACTGCCAGCTATTATTCTTACTCTAAAGCCTCTTAAATACCTACTGATAAGTTAACGTCAACTTAAAAAAACACCGTTATTAAAAGCTATTTTAATTGCTCAATCGCAATCGAATTTCAAATGTGGGTGGAGAAATTTTGAAAATAGAATTGTTTACGGTCGCAATAAGCTGATTGTCGCTTGATAGCTCGCGTGCGCGAGGAATTAAAATATTGTCAGTGTCTATGGTTTATAGGCCAGTTCTACACTGTGTAATAAAATTATTAATTATACATAATAATCAAATAACCTCTTTTTTATCGACATCGAGGAAGATCTTGGCCTGCATCTCACCTGATGGAAATTAATTATCAGGCTGAAGGTGGAAGCGAGCTTCACCCGGAATCCTCAACCACAGAGAAACTGGCTATTTTACCTCTAACTTTCGGAACACAACAATGCTGATAATATTTATGCTGAAGTAGTATTTGTTTTACCGAATCAAATAATTCATGTATCTAGCAAAACCTTCACACTTAATATCGAAATGCAGTTATTAAATTGATTTCCTGATAACGAATTCGGGTGTAACTGATTCAAATATGAATCACCGTGACATTCCTACCAATCTTTTGTTTTATAGTGTCACCACAGCTTATACTTGTCATTCCATATTCAGAAACCATAGCGAGAATGATGTCCCACGTCATCTATATATATAAAAATGAAACCCGTTTCGCGTTGTCACGGCATCACGTGTGAACGGCTGAACCAATTTCGATAATTCTTTTTTTTAAATGTTTGTGGAAGTCCAAGGATGGTTCTTACGGAAAAAAATATTAAGAAAATCTCTACGCTAAGGCGGTACGAAGTTCGCCGGGTCAGCTAGCAAGCACATTGTTTATAAATCCAACCTCTTGAAAGTCATTTGTGAATAATAACCACTTTGGATTACTTGACAGAAATATTTGAGTTCTGTTGAAATCAACATAACTAAGATGTACCTATGTGTACCTATGTGAACAGTATGAACGTGTCTAAGTTCTGTTCTGAACGTTTATCTATACTAATATTATAAATGCGAAAGTAAGTCTGTCTGTCTCTCTTTCACGCCTAAACCACTGAACCGATTTTTATGAAATTTGGCATAGAGATAGTTTGAGTCCCGGGAAAGGACATAGGATAGTTTTTATCCCGGTATGTAAAACAGGAACGCGCGCGATAAAGTTTTTATGTGACAGACAAAATTCCACGCGGACGAAGCCGCGGGCGGAAAGCTAGTAGCTTAATAATCTGAGGGCTTGTTCCCACAGAGACATCCCGTTTTTGCAGGATCCCGTTTAGTAGTAGGTATACGTGTTTTGATATTAACGTACACACAACATCCCGTTTGCAGTGTCCCGCAAAAAACCGATCCGTTTAAATTTGGAATTCGAATTTCAAACACACAATTCGATTCTGCGTTACTGAATCCTGTAAAACTGGATTGCCGTGGAAATTAGCCTTAATGTGAAGTTGTGTTGATCATAATGCTTTCATTTGTAGCTTAGATTTCTTAATCATCTGACACATACATCCATCACTGTATAGCTTATCTTTAATTGTATATTTTGACCATTATTTTAAAAACTAAACTTGTTACCTTTCAAAACATTACCTAACATGAAATTAAATTGCGTAAAAGCCGACTTTTCGCTTTGACAAAGCCTAGAGTAATTACACAGTGACGTCATCAGTCCAGTTCGTTTTAAAACAGACAGTTTCGGATCGAGAAAGATTTACGACTCACTAACTGACTAACTGTACTCAAATTTGGCAGTCCGCGCGAATTGCTTAAAATGTTAAAATGTTTTTGTAATAAACAATTTGTTTTACTTTTCAAATGTAGAGCGGTTTCAAAATGATGTATTGCAGAGTTAAATGCGTCCACCATTTACCGGAACGTAATGGGTTATCGAAAATTTAGTAATTAGTTGTCAAAGGTTTTTTATTCCTGAAAACGGGCACCTAGAGGCGTGGTTTGCTTATAGGGATTGCTTAAATTAGAATTACAATTCATTTATTTTTCAAGCATGCTTTTAAAAAGCTCTTTTACACGTTCCAGTATTACTTTAATCCTACCACTGCTTCGGGAGTACAAATCATCATCATCATGTCAGCCATAGGACGTCCACTGCTGAACATAGGCCTCCCCCAATGCTTTCCATGTTGCTCGTAGCGGCCTGCGTCCAGCGCCTTCCTGCTACCTTTACGATGTCATCGGTCCATCTAGTAGGTGGACGTCCCAATGTGGGAGCACAAATGGGCCAGTGCAACAAACTCAGTTATTTAAACTCTTAAATGGTGCTTTATTTTTGAAAATTATTGTTCTAATGTTTGTAAGTACCACTGTCTACTCTTAAGAAAAACTAATGCCAGCTGTATACTCCCTAACCAGAGCTTTTATGATAGTAAAAAACATACAGGCCATTGCCCCCACAATGTTCCCAGATACTCGAGTGTTTTATAGTGAAAACACTTCAAAACGTATATTACTATTTCCATACATTAATTACATACACCCACACACGCATAACGCGTACATGTGTATGAGTAATTATAAGATAAACATGTGGCTTGAAGAGTCGGATACCTACTTTAGGAATATTGAGATGGTTGGCTTGTATTTACTTGAACTTAGTTATTTGACTTTATCAGTACATAAAATACATTTTAATAATAATTGTTACAAATTTATGGTGACTTCGAAAACCAGCTGTAGCTATATGCAATAAAAAGAATACGTGGCATTGCGCACGTATGACCGATGCTTTATTGAATAATAAAATGAGCAAGTTTCAAACGAAAACCCATTTTAAAAATATAATTGCTTATTGTATCGTAGTCTATGGAAATGTTACTGGCAGCACGCGTCGCGTAGCAGGAAAAAAACCCGTTCCACATTCAAATTTGTTCGAATTTGAATATGTACGCGATTGTCATTGGCTGACAATCAATCATTACAATTTTCGAATTTCGAACGTCACGAACGTTTGATTTCAATCAGTAACTAGAGCTAAGGAATCCGAGTGCGACATTTTTTCTGTGAACCGTAATCATGTTTTTATTTATTTTTGTTAACTACATTATTTTTTATTAACATTCATTTACCTACTAATTTTGTTCTTTGAAATAAGTTTGTAACAGGCAGAATAACAAATTTAAAACAAAGATCTATCAGTCGTTTTTAAACAACTAATAAAATCAATAAAACTGTCGAGTAACCGAAATTAGAAGTAGGTACCTTCAAAATATTCCGTCAAAGTACTTTTGTGTTGTTTTTAAGCATTCAACAGTTCCGGAGTTGAGTATGGGACATACAGACAAACACTCAGACTCAACAGAATTTACATTATTTCGAGTATTGACTTACGGATTTGGGAATCTTAGATGTGAGATGTGGGAGAAAATATTGATTTTCGGATCTTTTGAGAGGCTCTGTTAAGATATTATACTCTTACTATGGGAAAGTATATGAAGTTATTAAGTAAATATTTAATAGAGACACTTTACGTGTGAAATCAATAAAAAATTTGCTATAATATTCATATTTTTATTTTCATTTGATATTGTAAGGCTAATTTACTTGAAAATTAATAGTTATTATAAATTTAATGTAGTCATAAAATTTTAAACTCTATTCTCAAACCGCCTGCGTGGCAAAGAGTAAAAAAAAACAAACCTACCTCCCAAAATAGAGCGATCATGAAATCAAAGCTACAATATCCAAAGTCGAAATCAATTTTTTTTATTTACATAGGCTATCAAAATAATGCTTAACAAAACATCAAATATAAAGAAAAAAAAGTAAGTTTTCCAACCAATTATTTTCCATTCAAAACTTAAAATCTCACAATTATATTCAGATCTCACGAAATCCTAAAACAAAGATATTAATTAACATTTACCGGGTCCGATAATGGCGATAATGACCGCTTTCCGTCAAACCCGAATTTGTAATAGAAATCTGACGAACAGACAAGTAAAAGTACCGTAAAAGCCCCCGGCTATTCGACTTAGCTTAATAATGTATTTAATTCCGAGCAATTGTAATAAGAGGCCAATTTCGCAATGAGTAGGTAGTTACAGAAGCGACAGTAGGCATAATATTATCCGCGGGGGACGTCAAGTTTGATCGAGTGTTCGTCACACGCTTGTTTGGGTTTGATTTAAACATTTTTTTTAATAGTGATTAAGTAGAGTTATAATGGATCTTATAATATAGTTTACTGCGTACTGCTTATATTCGCTATCGATTTCGATTCGATATATAATGTCTTGGGGCGTAAGGAAGTAAAATAAAATTAATATGTAGGTAATTACTCAAATGTTACAATTTACATCGATTTGATAAAGTGGATTAATTACTAAATTCTAAAATTTGAATATTTAAAGCAGATACTAATAATATCGGCGACGATCAAAGAAATAACACGAGCATATTATGACATTCGACCACAAAAAACTTGTGATTATAATTTAACACGTAATTAATTAAAATTGTAGTCAAATGTACCAAAATTGGGAAAGCGCCGCGGGCGCAAATTCAAATAACAACTTATTGATTATGTAAATCGATTTCGGTGTCTGTCGGTTTTAATTTATCGATCGATATTCGGTATCGATGTTGACAAAATCTTTATATTTGTGCCTAATGGCTGCGAGCGAGTGCCGCATTGTGAGAACACGTGGCTATGGGGTAGCGACAGCAAAATACTATTCATAGTTTCTTTTTTTTATTCAAATCTTTTTCATATTCCTTATTGAGGAAGAAGTTGTGAAGAAAGTAAAAGCAACATACATACAAGAATAAAGTAAAAAAAAGACTGCACTTTGATTAAACTGAGTCAAATTAAAGTAGTTTCATTTACTCAAGTGACTCGAAACTATTTTATTTGTATCTCATAAATGTAAAGAAATACTATTTGTAATCAAAAAGTAACAATAATGTTCATGTCAAACTTGAACTATTATTGTACAAGATAAAGGTGCCTGAAAATACAATAAAAACAAATTAAAACATTCCCAAAAACACGGGGCCACGTAACTCATTGTTTAAACACTCGTGCCATTTCCAAACACAGCGATCAATCCCAGATTGTATCAAATGTTCAATGTTGCAAACATGTACTTTAAGACGTGCCAGAATTGATATCATTAATCATAATACCCACGGAGTGAGTTATGTCACAGAGATGTCAACGCACACAAAGGTTACGTCATGTACCACGAACATACACGTACATATGTGTCAGATATCTTTGATGTGTGCGGCAAATCCCGTGTGATCGATCCGAAAATTAATTAAACGTAACTTAGAACATTGACCAACCGCAGATCTGTCAGATTGCACCGTAGGCAATTAACCGGAGTGGGCCTACTGGTTTTCTTTTGAGCTATGACATTCGTAACTCAGCAAGTAGCTGTGCCGACCGTACTGGTTTTATCAGAGTCGTGCATCAGAGTTAGCATTATTTTGAGAAGTAATTATTAATGTTAAGTTACCGAATTTCAGGTCGTTGCAGCACAGTCGTCCGGGTACGCAACAATGGGCTAATGAATAGAAAACTGGACAGTCCAAGTAGCCGATATCTCGCCCAGATAAATGATGAATGCGTTTTCGGTAGATCATTTTTTTGGGTGTAATTAAAAACGGAATGCAGAGGTTTTATTGCTTGAGAGGGCAAACAGGCGCGCCCGTTCTGATTTACTCGTACATCGGCTGCGATCTTCAAAATCTGACATAATATCGCTAACTTCAACCAACCACAGTTCTGATTTGATTGTTAAACGCCCGTGAGAATTTGAGGCCATCTGGTATTATTACCTCGTTATTGGAAAGCGAAAAATATTTTAGCGGACATAATAACTGGCAGAAAAACGGCGTAGACGATGATTTCGGTAAAGAATTCGGCGGTTGTTCGCTCGTCCATTTTATTCGGAACTCCGACGTAAATTTGACAAAAGAATTTTATGAACGTATAAATTCGGGATGTCTGGGGCTTCATCCGATCGGTACACTTTAATACGTCGGCCAGTTTCTGGGAAACGTACTTTTTGCGGGCAACAGATCGCAAGTTGTTCAATTACAGTCGAAATTAATGATTGAACACAATTTAAAAGTGTGCGATGATGTGTACACACGGGAACACGTACAGGACCTTACAATAGGATTACATCGCCGTAAATGGTGCTGAATAACCAGTTGAAGCCAGTTATGACCGCTTATGATTCCCTTATAGTTGCTGCATACATTTTTGTAGCTTTTGTTTCGAATAGAACTGTGTCCGCGCATTTTAATTCGGTCTTAGGACGGCTAATGTCGTGAGTCACATGAATTTTATTTTAATGCAAATTGATCTTTGTGTGTAATCCAATACGTATTAATTTTATTAACTTGGACATTATTATATCATTGTATTCATATAGTAATTGCTTCTGTATAGATTCATAAAATATATTATTAGGTAGAAGACATCAATTGATGACCATGAAACCGCATTTAAGTAAAAACCATTTATTTATTATCTTGTCAAAAGCAAGAAGTAAAATCAATTGTGTTGTAAAAAGTCGCATCTACAAACTAATCTCTTCTTCTCAAGATTACATTTAACAAGAACTAAACAAATTGCCGCATTTTACAAGGAAAAGCTTACAATACAGAAGTTCAGAGATAGGCATTCGCCATAATTGGAGTTATCGGATCGTAAATAAAGTCCCGACCATAGAGTCTAGACCGGATGCCTTTCTGTGGCGTTGTAGAAACGCCGACGCGTAACGAAACGCCAGAAATGATAGCGACCAGTTGCTTTTTGAACTCTTTGTGGAATAAAGACGATTATGAAACAGACTTTAAGCTGCTTTTAAATATACACACTCGTAAATAGAAAATGATAAACCTAGAGGTAGGTGACAGAAAATACAGTGACTCACTGAAGGAGATCTGAGTCCGGGCAGTACAGGACCAGTCATTATGGAAATACTTGAGGAGGGTTTTGTCCAGCAGTGGACGTCATTTGGTTGAAAAGAACGAAAAAAGTCGTAGAGTTTCAGTTGGGACAGTGAATAATACTGATTCCTTTGTATATCCTATGACCTGTCAAAGTTAGAGTTTCTACTTTAGTAAAGGCTTGTAGAAAGCGTTATTTGCAGTTGACTTCACGGCGATATTATGCGTTTGCGCATCATCAAACAAAAAGTGGGCAATCACAATTGCTTACAAGCTATTAGGTTCTTTCTTACATATTTTTTGAATAGGTACAGTCTGAGTACTAAGTAATTTTTAATAATAAATTTAATTTATTTTGAAAATGTTATTTAAATAATTTATATAAATAGAACCGGGCCCTTATAATAACCCCTTATTCAGTGAAGAATACACTAGTATAATTTTTCGCTGATTTTCTTCTTAATGAGCTCTGCACTCTATGCGTTTTCCTTTTCAAAGATAGTTTAAAAAATTATGACATCATTTGACATATTCATAAATACCTACTATTCATGAATCAAGTCAACAATACTACCAATCAATAAAAACGTAAAAAGTTCAAAGCTTCAAAAGTTAAAACTTCCCAGTTTTCTTTGCGGAACACCGAATTGAACCAATCACTATTTAGCCGCGTCTCGATTACTATCAATCTTTGTAAAGACATAAAATCGTCTAACGATGTCTTACCTCCGTTTGCTCGTCTTTTATGGATTACTCAAGCCATTAGCCACGAACGGAAGCCAAGAATACGCATCACACATAAATTTTAATGAACCATGGATTGAAAAAAGTAGCATATTATAAAAATTCGGCGGTCGAGCGAGTCAATATTTCAAATTAGGAACAATTCAAATCAAATCATCGAATTCTCGTTAGACAGGGACGCGTATAGGGTTGATGACCCGATGAAATGTCAGCATATGACCGTCCTGCTCACACTACCCACATCAGCGACTCACCATCCCGCTCTCTCTATGAGATGTTGATCTTGATACGTCACATTTTTAATAAACGAACTCCGTATGACATGGCGCACGGAAATTCGTTCCAATGATTAATATGGCGGCCGCGTCAGAATGAGAAACTAATACACTTTGTTTTTAAACGTTATTAGAAATATTGATAGTTCCATGTCATTGCTCGTGTTTGTGATCGGACGATAAACGTTTCGGAGATAGAAAGTTTGACAGCGAGTAAAATTGAATGCACGATGGAACATGATATGTAGGCAGAATACGCAAAAAACTGGACAGTCTGAACTTTGCTACTCACGTAAATGGGATTTCTTTTTTTTAGAATCTATTGGTAACAGAACAGCTAATTGTATTTAGATGCCTCTGTATATATTTCGCGTCATTGACTATTAATTGGGTCGAATTCTCAGTTGAGCGCTCCGTAATAACGTAATAATCTTGTCGCCGAAGGCGTTTTGAATTGGTATTCTTATTTTAATTTTGACATTAATAAGTATGGCGGAGTTGGATGTACGAACGAAACCCGACCGACACAAAAAGCCACAAAGATGTGTACTAGACATCACACTGAGCGTTTCATTACAACGGAAATAAAAAGTTCATATTTGACGTTTAACAAATTGTTCCTTTTTCAAATCGACCAATGAGACCATTGTGTTCGGTCCTAATGGCGTGTTCTATTTTCAAATCTCATTCTCTTTTCAAATCGCTCGCCTTTCAGATTCATTCGGATTTGGAATGCGTCAGATACGTGTACGTTTTCCCACACGTCTTTTTCTAGTTGTTTGTCTTTGAAATGAGTTGATTAATAGGATGTTGCGCTGCTCTTGCGCATTATGGCCGTGTCGTGTTCTAAGGCCCATATTTAGACACTGATCTCGATTTTGGGAGTGATTTTAAATGTTCCGCCTTTTATACTAATCTAAGCTTCCNAAACTTCCTTATAGGACAATAACTAATGATAACTTTAATGCGTATGTTTGAACAATGTCTGCCTTTTCTACTAATGTGTAATTTGTTTGTGTCTCTACACTTCCATAAAAGATAATAACTAATGTTAAACTTTAATGTACAAATTTTTACTAATTCTGTGGGCTAAGTGTGAGTTAAAAAAATGTATGAAAAGTTTAGTTTTTGAAAGTTTCCCGCTAGGGGCGCTGTACAAACCATCATACATTTAATGTCATTTTTGACGCGCTCACTAGTGAGCGCGTTTGAAAAAAACTCACATTATGCCCTCTGGCTTCAAACTTGCGTTTTGCAAAATGGTATTGCGTCTATTGCCATTCATATTTTCAAGTTTTAATCTCAAATATGCATCAAGCAAATCCTCGAAACAGCCAAATGTCGTATTTGCCAAAACGCATACATCAAAGGGTTTTGTCCGAAAGATTTAAAATTGGAGGGCGCGGGCCCTAGTCAAAATGGCGTAGATTATAATAACGATTTTAAAGCACCCCTCACGGGTTTTATTTTTAGTTTTTTTGGAAGGGTTGCGAGTGGACGAGGAAAATCTGACACTATCGCAGTTTTTTGAATGGGGTGAAACTTTTAATGCATTCGGACTCAAAAATGGCGACGATTTTGATTAATATCGCAACATTGTGCGAGGGTTTTGGTGGGTTTATAGTTTTTTAGGGTCTATGAATGTATTGATCGAGGCTTAGGTTGATATTTTGTATTAAGCGACACACTTAATTCATAACATAAAGTACCTACATAGGTACTATTTAACAATAGTTACATAGGGTAATATATTCTGAAATTACTAAAAATCAAATAAGAAAGATTGTAAAGCCTGTAAAAAAATGATTTTTCGTATGCCAGTTTTGTTTTCACAAGAGTGCTTTTCCTACATAAGAAAAGAACCTATAGTATGTAAATACCCATATAGAAATCTTAAGTAATAACGAATGGAAAAGCACTCTTCTGAAAAGAAAACTGGCATACGAGAAATTAATCTTTTTTACAGTCTTTAAAATCTTTGATTTTCAGTAATTTCAGAATATATCACCCTATGTAACTATTGTTAAATCCAAGCTCGTCCATCTGCCGCCATTCACTATAACTATGTTGGCGGTGTGCTCAGATGATGCCTTCAATGTGCGAGGGGGCTTGCCGCGAAGATCGGCTACGTACCTAAGTTATCTTTGGGCACACCGATGTGTGTGTTAATGTACCTACTACTGCTATTTCTATTTTTTTTTTATTTTTTTTATTTATTTATATTAACCGGCAGACAGTGGTGACTGAGTTTGTTGCGGCGCTTCTTCTCAGCACTTGCCAAATGTTGGTCTCGAAGCGCTGGTAGGGTAAAAAGATTATGAGACATGTAGAGGCTCCTTAAGAGCAAAATGACGATTTGTAAGAACTATTTATTAGTCTAAACAAATAAAGAAATTTTGACTTTGACTTTGACCAGCGTGGCAGCGCCGCCAAGACAGCTAGGAGTCGGAGTGGTCACCATGGCTGAAATCGGTCATCCGACCGATTGGTCATAATTGTTAAATACAGACAACATCACATCAAGGAACACTAACACCTTATGTAGTTGAAATAAGTGCGTGATTTGTATCAAAATACAGTACATGCTTACTAAATAGCCCTAAATGAAGTCCCACCACTTAATTCCAATTCAAGTCCAAATCTTTACCAATTGTCGTTTTATCAATAAAAATAAAAATACCAAGGAAGTCGGCAATTTGTGGACATCTCGCTCACATCTCTCAAACTATATCCAACCTTATATGAACGATGTAGAGTCGGTTTTCAGTTGTACTGTGTAGATGTATTGTGAAATCAATTATATTAGTCCTTTCGTACAAGCAATGAGTGTTATTTTATTTCTTTTACTTCGATAAATGTTGAAAAGCAATTGAGTTTTTCTTATAAAGCTTTTACTTAATAATAACGAGTATAGAGCATAGTATTTTTAAACAAACTGTTAAATAATGTGTCCAGGTATCATTATAGTTAAATTAAACTAGCTCTTTCCCTAATTTTCGCGCCTAAAGTTTTGAAAAAGGTTGAAATGTAGGAATTCAACCAGGGTGTCCACTGCAAATGTTCGAAAAAATTCCCTGACTTTTCCCTGACTTTCCCTGACAATTTTTTCAAAATTCCCTGACCAACTATGTATACAACGTGTCCCGAAATTCAAGGATAAGCCGACGCCACAGGATGGACATAGTCATGACTACTTTAGGAAAAATAAGGAAAAAAATCTATCTCAATTATTTTTTAACTTACACAATAAACTATGAAATTCGACGAAAATTTACACCCCTTATGATATTTTACATTACCACGACCACAATTTTTCAATTATTCCTGGTTTTCTGTTTATATCCCCCAGAATCCTTGCAGTTTTTACACAAAAGTTAATCAAAATATGTTATTTCCTTAAAATTTTGAACGATTTTTACTTTCACTCCACTTTAGACTCATCGTTTTGTAAAAAAAAAAGTATGAACACTACTGCGGCAAGTTTTTTATAAAGTTCAACTATCCAAGATTCCAAAATGGTATTATAATACTCTAAGAAACCTAGTCGCAAAAAAGATATGCGTATCATTTTTACAAGCACTTCGCTTGTTAGTTAGTATGGGATAAATCTTACAACTGAATTTAAAACCAGTTCTCCTTAATCAATTGAGCTGAAATTTGGTATACTTGTGTAAGTACGATGACAATGCAATATTATGGTACCATTGAGCTGAATGGAGACTGGAGGTGGCCACAGGAACTTCTAAACGAAACGGCGGAATTGCATCTACTTTGGAATCTTGGATAGTTGCGTCAACTTTATAAAAAACTTGCCGCAGTAGTGTTCATACTTTTTTTTTACAAAACGATGAGTCAAAGTGGAGTGAAAGTAAAAATCGTTCAAAATTTTAAGGAAATAAAATATTTTGATTAACTTTTGTGTAAAAACTGCAAGGATTCTGGGGGTTTTAAGAGTTGGGGTGGACAGCAACACTACTTAAGTTGCCGATACAAATAAAAAAACAGAAATATTTGAAAAATAGTGGTCGTGGTAATGTAAAATATCATAAGGGGTGNAAGCTTCCTTATAGGCAATAACTAATGATAACTTTAATGCGTATGTTTGAACAATGTCTGCCTTTTCTACTAATGGTTAAATTTGTAACTTCTTGTCTCTACGTTTCCTTATAAGACACAAGTATGTTTGTGCCAATCTCACTGATTTTTCCTTCAAATTTTGCATTTTACAAAATGTTATTACGACAACGAAATTGTCATTCATTTTCAAGTTTTAATCTCAAATATGCATCAAGCAAATCCTCGAAACAGCCAAATGTCGTATTTGCCAAAACGCATACATCAAAGGGTTTTGTCCGAAAGATTTAAAATTGGAGGGCGCGGGCCCTAGTCAAAATGGCGTAGATTATAATAACGATTTTAAAGCACCCCTCACGGGTTTTATTTTTAGTTTTTTTGGAAGGGTTGCGAGTGGACGAGGAAAATCTGACACTATCGCAGTTTTTTGAATGGGGTGAAAGTTTTAATGCATTCGGACTCAAAAATGGCGACGATTTTGATTAATATCGCAACATTGTGCGAGGGTTTTGGCGGGTTTATAGTTTTTTAGGGTCTATGAATGTATTGATCGGTCAGGCTTAGGTTGATATTTTGTATTAAATGACACACCTTCATAACATAAAGTATATAAAAAAGAACGTATAAATACCTACATAGAGATCGTAAATAAGCATGGTTAAACTTTGGTTCAAGATATCGCTGGCTACAAAGAGAAAAGCACTCTTCTGAAAATAAAACTGGCATACGACAAATCCAGATAAATGAACATTTACGACATAACGAAAACCTTTTTTTGATTTTCAGCAATTTCAGTGAAAATCAACCTAACGTAATATTGATAAATACAGATGGTACATACATACAGACAGAAAAGTACAGTCAGAAAAGAAAAATAAGTTGGAAAAGAAAAAGTAACCAAATAGGTCGCGACACGTCTTTGTTTCAATGAGGGCTATCGTTTTTATACTTAACAGTTGGCACCCCTGGCGATTGACAGGACCTTACTCTACAGTGGCGCCATCTTGATGAGTGCAAATGCGATAGTCCTCCTACCACTTTAGCGCTCACCAGTTGGTGCCACTGTCTTCGCTACTAGCAAGTGACAGGACCTTACTCTACAGTGGCGCTAACTGGTGAGCGCTAAAACGATAGCCCTCATTGGAATAAGGTTGTGTTGTCAACTTTTTGGCCACTTTGGGTGTCACGAACTATTTGTCGTTGACTGTACCTAATTGTAACAAAATGTAACATTAACCGCCTCTGTGGTCTAGTGGTAAGACCACCTGCTTCAGACGCAGAGGTCCCGGGTTCGATTCCCAGTGGGGGCAGATTTTTCTGTTCGGTTTGGTTAGTGGTTGGGCTTGTTCTAAGTCCGCCTGGCTAGCTACCACCATCTTACCTAAGTCTGTCGCCATAACAACAGCATTGTTGTGTTCCGGCAGTTAGAGGTAAGATAGCCAGTTTCTCCGTGGTTGAGGATTCCGGGTGAAGCTCGCTTCCACCTTCGGCCTGATCGTCACTTACCATCAGGTGAGATACAGGCCAAGAGCTTCCTCGTTGTGGGTAAAAAAATAAAATGCTTACTAAATAGCCCTAAATGAAGTCCCACCACTTAATTCCAATTCAAGTCCAAATCTTTACCAATTGTCGTTTTATCAATAAAAATAAAAATACCAAGGAAGTCGGCAATTTGTGGACATCTCGCTCACATCTCTCAAACTATATCCAACCTTATATTGAACGATGTAGAGTCGGTTTTCAGTTGTACTGTGTAGATGTATTGTGAAATCAATTATATTAGTCCTTTCGTACAAACAATGAGTGTTATTTTATTTCTTTTACTTCGATAAATGTTGAGAAGCAATTGAGTTTCTCTTTATAAAGCTTTTACTAAATAATAATAAGTATAGAGCAAAGTATTTTTAACTAATTAATGTGTCTAGGTATCATTATTATTAAACTAACTTCTTCTCTACATTTCAACCTTCTTCAGACTTTAGGTGCGAAAATATTTTTTTAAAGATTTTTAGTAATTTGTTTTTCACTAATAGTCCCGTTAGCCCCTCGTGGTAAGCTAAACATGCTTGGGTTACGAATGGGCTCACCACAATAGTCCAGCGGCTGTGGGATTCAAACCCACGTTCCTCGGATCTCGAGTCGGCCAGTCCAACCCCTTCACCGTTCGGCTATCGTGGCTTGTCAAAGACAAAGATGCCTTCACATATAAAATTAAGTAGTTCATAGAATACTCAATACTTAATTATTCATGGAATACTCCACCACTAAACCAAAATATCTTTTCTACCCACCTTTTTCCCCACTACAGTGAACTATTTTCCGTCTCACTTCCTCTGCCACCTTTTTAAAGACACAGCACGTCAAACTAAATGTTAGAGTAATCGAATTTAGTGGTATTTACTTTGAAATAATAACAGTTATAAAGTACAACAACTGTCTTTTATTGATGCCCACAGAGTAGATAGAAGTAACAAGCTTTAGAAAAAGGCGCGAATTTTACCATAGAGTACAAACATACACAGAATAAAACTAATATTTTAACACTAAACAATACGGGGTGGAATCACACTGAAATATTTCTAAACTATATAAGATATTTAATATTGTGTGGCTGGCAAACATTTAGTATGGAACCTGGAAACATTGAATTTCGGATAGATAGAGTTTATTCTATAACTTATCATTCATACCGTTTGATAGAGCTCATGAAGCAATTTCAGGATCAGTAACTTGTTTTTCAATATCTTGTATAGTTTAGAAATAATCGAGTGAGATCACTTTTTTTTTTTTTTTTTTTTTTTTNTATAATTCTTGCAACTCACGAAGGCGAGTGAGCTTTACTTGTGTGTGTACGTGTACATGCACCATGACGATAGTGTAATGTCTATCAAAACTTTTGAAAAACGAACACGATGGCTCCTACGTATACTGGCGTAAGTGAAAAAAGTAAATTTTACAGGAGAGCCATTTTAGTGGCCAGAACCATATTTTTGGGTCATATCTTCTGACCTACTAAAACGAATTTAATGAAATTTCACATTTAGCCTTAACATGTAATGCTTTTGCTACTGCTGTTATAAATTTTTATATTTTTCTTATATATTTTGAGATTTTACGCATTGCCCTTTTACGTCGTCACATTTCTATAATTTCATGTATATTATTCAACGTAAAGAGGCTTAAATGACAACGTAAATATAATATTTTAAGCGATTNTAATTTTGATTTTGATTTAATTTTGATTTTGATTTTAGAATACTCAATACTCAATTATTCATGAAATATTCCACCACTAGACCAAAATATATTTTCTACCCACCTTTTTCCCCACTACTGGGAACTATTTTCCGTCTCACTTCCTCAGCCACCTTTATAAAGACACAGCACGTCAAACTAAACAATACGGGGTGGATCACACTGGAATATTTCTAAACTATAAATAAGATATTTAATATTGTGTGGCTGGCAAACATTTAGTATGGAACCTGGAAACATTGGATTTAGGATAGATCGAGTTTATTCTGTAACTTATCGTTGATACGGTTTGATAGAGTTCATGAAGCAATTTCAGGATCAGTAACTTGTTTTTCAATATCTTGTATAGTTTAGAAATAATCGAGTGAGATCACTTATCATTTCCACCCTGTATAGCATCTATCTAGTTGTAACAGGTGCTATTTTTTAACAACAATGTAAAGCTTAATATGCTGCTGTACTAATAAATACTTAACGTGAACTACATTACAAAGAATTAACACAAAGGGCGGTACAACTTAATAAATTCCTCCCTACTTATTGGCATGTTCCTTATTAGCAATTTCATTTGAAACACCACGACAAATGACGATAGCATTACATTTGATATTTTAAATGAAGCGACACAAATACCTTTATGTAATTAAGTAGTTCTCATAAGAAATTTCAAATGTCACGAGCTTAACGTCGTAGATGTGAGAGATAACTAAGCGAAGGCTTTAATGCTGTTAGCTTTAAGAGCTTTTAGATTTTTAGTTAGCCGATTGCTGAAGTGATTTAGCTTTAGTCTTTGGATTTTTAGCTAACAGTTCAATATCATCATCAGTTCATTTGATCATCACTGCAGGAACACGACCCTTTCTTTACCAGAGGCAAATGGAAGATTTGGCTTACACTTCGTCCAAGCGCATTTTAATATCTGTAGTATGGAAATAGTAGTTGTAGTAGACCAAATTCTCCATTTGCATCTGAAGGTCTGAAGTCCATGAATAAAAGAATTTTGATGATGATGAAATAAGCAATCATTCGCTTAGGCCCGATTCGACCAAAATTGTATCCGAGAATAACTCCTGGTATAAATGACACATAGACAGTTTCAGTATGGAAAATATGTCAAAACTGACGATTAATTCTGAGATTAATATTTATTTACTCTTGTTTGGTCGAATCCACCCTTAGTAGACGTTAAACGCCAGTATTTTACAAACGTTTTCTTTAAATAAAAGTATCTCAATTGACTTTTTTGTCTGATTGTATCTTCATAGGCATAAAATAAGACAAATATTTTCCATTTCACTTCTGTCCTACAAATATTCTTTGTCAATAACACTTAATTATAATGCAACTTAATGCAGGCGCTAGTAATAAAACAAAACAGATTGCTTGCTACTCAATAATATTATTGCATCATGTGAGAATCGAACCCGGGTCCTTATGTCTAAACCATTACCCCGAATGGGTCATCAAGTACCGATTTATGGTTACATTTAATTATATATTATCGTATCTGTATTCAGTAGTAGTCCGTTGCGTAATAAATGTCCATTGCAACCCGAAAATGGACACGGTTCTATTTCCAACCATTTTTAGTTAACTTACAGTTTGTTCTAAATACTAATAGCGGTGAAATTTTTAAATACTCGAGTATCATTTGAAAACTAGCTGTGCCCGCGACTTCGTATGCGTGAAAATAGTTTGAATAATAATAATATTTCCTGTTTTGCAACATTTTTCTTACGACGACATCATAAAGGTAGCAGGGAAGCACTGGACGCAGGCCGCTACCAATCGATCAACATGGAAAGCATTGGGGGAGGCCTATGTTCAGCAGTGGACGTCCTATGGCTGAAATGATGATGATGAACATTTTCCTTTACTGTTCCGCCCCTATTGGCTGTAGAGGAAATAGGCTATGCAACACAAAAAGAGATTTTCAAATCGGACCAATAGTTCCTGAGATTAGCGTGTTCAAAAACAAAACGATAAGGCGAGAGTGAATAGGAACTTACAGGGCAGTTATGTAGCATCCTAGCTAGACAACTCTCTTAATGTCAGGTGTGATTGCAGTCAAATTTGTACCTGCTTTGTTTTTCATAAAAAAGATGGCTCTATTATTTTCAGGACTAACAAAGAATCTAAGCAAAACTTATCTTAAGAGCAAGTATCAATACTAAATTAACGCCCGTATTCACAAACATTACTATGGGGTTCCACAGTGCGCGTGGACGCACAGGGTGACACACGAACCAATCACAGAGCTCTATTCAACGCTGTGCGTTCGATTTGCTGCTTCACTTAAGCAAGCATCGTTTGTGAATACGGGCGTAAATTATTACCTAAATCTTCAACTTAACACTTTTGGATACCGTAGGCATTAACTTGACTTACATCAATACTAAAATCTTTAGGTATATTAACTAGAGATGAAACGGATATCCGGTAACTATCCGGTAGGCCGGATATCCGGCCTAAATTTACTATCCGGCCGGATACCGGATAGTAACTCACTATCCGGCCGGATACCGGATATTAAAAAACTACGACAATTTCCTATTAATAAAATGAAATACATTAATCTTTAAGGTAAACATCAATAAAATGGCTTATTATAATGACGGCTTTTATTTAAAGTTCAAAAAGTTACAAAAAGCCATATTAAGGCCTTTAAAAAAACTAATTTCTTTTTCTGGGCTATTCACTCTAATGACGAATACATAAATAGTAAATATCTGTTAAGTCGAAATATTGCCAAATAAAATAGGCGATCTTTTTTCACTGATGGTCTGATGTCATGATGACGAGATATACCTGACATAAAATATATGTATCAAAACGCAACAATTAACCTAGAAATTAGCACGGCACTAAAGAAATATATTCAAAACTGCCACGCGGTCTCGTGCTAGATGGGCGTCTTAAAGGCCACCTTCTATCAACGGGAGCGCGTGGTAAGTAACTTGCTTCTGAATGTATGTAACTTCCTACTTTTTTATATTTTTTTATATTTTTAAACCGGCAGACAGTGGTGACTGAGTTTGTTGCGGCGCTTCTTCTCAGCAATTGCCAAATCTTTGTCTCGAAGCGCTGGTAGGGCAAAAAAAGAATGAGACATGTATAGGCTCCTTAAGAGCATTTGACGATTTGCAAGAACTAATTTAATTAGTCTAAACAAATAAAGATAATTTTGATTTTGATGCAGTTCAGTCAGATTACGCAGCAAGTAAACTAATTTAAGGACATCATCCATTTTGGTCCAAAATCAAAAGTGCCGGCCAAAAAATAAAAGTGCTGTATTCTGATAGAACACGTCTTAGCATTTGTTACTATGGCACCAAAGCTGTAACTCCACTGTAAAACAAATGATGTCTTGAGTGAATCTTGCCAAAACATGGCATTTATAAATGGCTTGGCATGACTTTGGTGCCATAGTGACAAATGCTAAGGCAGACGTGTTCTGTCAGAATACAGCACTTTTTTTTTGGCCGGCACTTTAGATTTTGAACCAAAAATGTATGAATCGTGGATGATGTCCTTTTCGCTATTCAATCACACACTCACAATGGCAACCGAAATCGCCCGAATTGATATGCCTCCTAGACAAGNTCATTCATACCGTTTGATAGAGCTCATGAAGCAATTTCAGGATCAGTAACTTGTTTTTCAATATCTTGTATAGTTTAGAAATAATCGAGTGAGATCACTTTTTTTTTTTTTTTTTTTTTTTTCATTTATTGGGGTCAACAAACAGCTTACACAATTAATCATTTCCACCCTGTATAACATCTTTCTAGTTGTAACAGGTGCTATATTTTAACAACAATGTAAAGCTTAATATGCCGCTGTACTAATAAATACTTAACGTGAACTACATTACAAAGAATTAACACAAAGGGCGGTACAACTTAATAAATTCCTTCCTACTTATTGGCATGTTCCTTATTAGCAATTTCATTTGAAACACCACGACAAATGACGATAGCATTACATTTGATATTTTAAATGAAGCGACACAAATACCTTTATGTAATTAAGTAGTTCTCATAAGAAATTTAAAATGTCACGAGCTTAACGTCGTAGATGAGAGAGATAACTAAGCGAAGGCTTTAATGCTGTTATTTAGCTTTTAGATTTTTAGTAAACTGATTGCTGAAGTGATTTAGCTTTGGATTGTACTTAAGAAAGCTTCTTATTTTTAGCTAACAGTTCATTATCATCATCAGTTCATTTGATCATCACTGCAGGAACACGGCCCTTTCTTTACTAGAGGTAAATGGAAGATTTGGCTTACATTTCGTCCAAGCGCATTTTAATATCTGTAGTATGGAAATAGTAGTTGTAGTAGACCAAATTCTCCATTTGCATCTGAAGGTCTGAAGTCCATGAATAAAAAAATTTTGATGATGATGAAATAAGCAATCATTCGCTTAGGCTCGATTCGACCAAAATTTTATCCGAGAATAACTCCTGGTATAAATGACACATAGACAGTTTCAGTATGGAAAATATATCAAAACTGACGATTAATTCTGAGATTAATATTTATTTACTCTTGTTTGGTCGAATCCACCCTTAGTAGACGTTAAACGCCAGTATTTTACAAACGTTTTCTTTAAATAAAAGTATCTCAATTGACTATTTTTGTCCAATTGGATATTCATAGGCATAAAATAAGACAAATATTATCCATTTCACTTCTGTCCTAAAAATATTCTTTGTCAATAACACTTAATTATAATGCAACTTAATGCAGGCGCTAGTAATAAAACAAAACAGATTGCTACTCAATAATATTATTGCATCATGTGAGAATCGAACCCGGGTCCTTATGTCTAAACCATTACCCCGAATGGGTCATCAAGTACCGATTTATGGTTACATTTAATTATATATTATCGTATTTGTATTCAATAGTTGTTCGTTGCGTAATAAATGTCCATTGCAACCCGAAAATGGACACGGTTCTATTTCCAACCATTTTTAGTTAACTTACAGTTTGTTCTAAATACTAATAGCGGTGAAATTTTTAAAGACTCGAGTATCATTTGAAAACTAGCTGTTCCCGCGACGTTTAAATAGTTTGATTAATATTTTCTGTTATTGCAACATTTTTCTTTACTGCTCCGCCCCTATTGGCTGTAGGATGATGTTTATAGCTTAAAGCCTTCCTCAATAAATGGGCTATCCAACACATTTTTTTCTAATTAGGCCAGTAGTTAGTTCCTGAGATTAGCACGTTCAAGCAAACAAACTCTCCAGCTTTTTATTATTTGATGAAAATATGCTAAGGCGAGAGTGAATAGGCACTTACCGTATCTTAATATCAAGTAAAACTTATCTTACGAACAGGTATCAATACCATACTGAATTAAATTACTACTTTAATCTTCAACTTAACACTTTTGGATACCGCATTAACTACATCCCTAGAAAGGTACTAATACCTTGACTTAAATAAATATTAAATTGCAGTACATAATAAACTTAAATATTTTAACTAATTCCTAATAAGTAGGTAGCTGGTAGGTGTATTAATAATGGCATTAAGTTCGCCTTTTGTACCGCTTTTTTGTGTGTGCAATGAAGATAAATAAATGAACAAACAAATACCTACAATATTAAACGTTCCGAATTCTATAATATTATTCTGAATACCACGTCCATTAAAGCATAATCGAAGAACCAAAGTCCATCCAAACCAAAAACGTTGTAGAAAGTTATAATAATACATTATTTGACGTCCAACGAATATTTTCACCTGTACGTGACGCGGAATCGAACCCGGGCCCTGCATACTGATAGGCTCGCTTATTACCACTTTTCCAAGTACCAGGAGTTTCTTATACCATACCGTTTTCTATGGAAACGGTTTTGCCGAGTGCAAATTGAATGAATATTTGCATGGTGTGCAGACCAGCTGTTTAATAGATCCTGCAGGGCCTGCAATAGGGCGTATAGAAGCGTAAGGTCGTATGTCAACCATTTACTGTATAAGGCACTGTAAAATACATTAAAAGCCTATAGGTAGGTAGTCTACTTTGCTTGACTATGGCACTGTCCAAGCAGTTTGTATTTTGAAAATAAGCTCCAGGGATAGATTTGGGACCCGCACAGGAGGAAAAAGGATGTATTAGATTTTCATCAATCTGGTAGATAATGCATCTGCATCTTCAAGAAACTGAAGCATAAATAAAGGCACATAGTAAATGGTCTCTATGGCCTAAAATGAAGGAACGAGAGGAAGAAGGAATAAAAAAAAAGGTTTTAAACTCTAGAAAATTTATAAAATGTATCGACAATGTTCGTCTTTTCGAGTATCACTAAGGTCTGTCTTTAAGGTCTCTACAGCATAAGCTGTCTGCAATAAGGACGGCAGAATGCTGGATGAAGCCAGCTCTATTGATTTGTATTAGTGTTATGCTGATTTCTTGGCTGTCTTCATGGCGCTTATATCTTAAGTGTTGTGAGAATGGGAAAATTTTGTTTCCATCTCGGAATCCTTATGGAAACCCTGAAAAATTCTGAAAAATATATCACTGTTTCACGCAACAAGCAAGATGTATTATTTGTTGGACATAGTGACAAGAATCAAATCACCCATCCACGTACAATCAAGTCACCTATTCACGTTACCTAAATAACGTAAAACTGGACGGAAGTATTAAAATTATGGAATGTCGGATCCTTTGTTTCCATACGAGGTGCGACCGTTACGAAACCTCCTTGGACCCGATTCACGAATAAACGGATATCATAATAGTCCCCGTTCGAAATTTGAAAAGAACAATCGGGAAACGCCAACACGTCTTAGCGATAACGCAACGGATTCGAAATTTTAAATAGTTCCATATTCAAACGTCGCTTTTCAAATATGGCGCGCCGATTGTTTCCCCTTTTCGCCCGTAGTTAGTTTAGTCGGATGGTTTTTAATATGCGGGTTACGCATGCGCGTTATTGGAGTTTCACAATGGAATCAAGTGGCAATATGGCGACTAGAATCGCTGTCATATTGTTGTGGTTTCTTTTTTTATTGATCATCGCCGCCGCTACTGGCCAGTGGTCACTGTTTATTTGTTAAAAAAAATAAGGAAAATACGTTTTGCAAGTACAATAGGTAGCTCAGATCTAAATGATATCTATAGTCTACGTGAGTTTTTTTTGTCATTACATAATACTCAAATATAGGTCATTTTTATTTTTTATCTGTACAAAGACTCTACATAAGTTAATAAATGTAGTTGCATACAATGTACGAAATATTTCAAGTCCAATCAACTTCGAATTCGTACGAAACTTCTTATTTCGTTCCGTCCACTAAATATGGTATTCATAAAAATCACGGGTTTTTCGTAAAACATCGGTTGCGCTCGTAAAACATCGTGCGCAAACGCAAAGCTGTTGATTTGTTTTCGAAATTCGAATCGAAATGAATTATAGTTTTGATTTACTTTTTTGTTTGGGGTGATGACTTATATGGCCAGTAAGTTTTTTGTAAGAAAGGTTAATAAGTAAACTCAAAACTCTACCCTTCTCAAAACAGGGAAAGCCATTTCGTTTTCCTTATTTCTTTTTTTATTTCAAAAAGAATGAAGTTTCTATAACTCATTTCTTTTTTAGGGAGCGTTTTTGTAAACTTTGAGTCAAGCCATCAAAATTGCGAAACAAAAACAGCAAAGTAACAGTTGGACAATAAGTATTATTCTATTCCATTTTCTGCGTATGTCCAGCACCCGGGCACGACATAAATAATGTTAATGCCGAATAAAAGGCGTT
Source organism: Ostrinia furnacalis (assembly GCF_004193835.3). Classification (NCBI taxonomy): domain Eukaryota; kingdom Metazoa; phylum Arthropoda; class Insecta; order Lepidoptera; family Crambidae; genus Ostrinia; species Ostrinia furnacalis. Next base: position 137,863 of record NW_021130448.1, read on the forward strand.
TTTCGATGAATTTATACCCAAAAACGGACCGCTTTTGCGGCCAACCCGGCCCGGGAAGTATAAAGTTGTTCATAAATTATTCATACCAGTACACTTTTGGGACTTAGTCATGATAAAATAAACTTTTGGAAACTGTGTTGCCACTTTTTAATTTTTCAACAGACACCGTATAAGGCAATCATTAGTCTCACAAGAGAAATACTTTTTCGTTAATACAATGTTACAATCGATCCGATCTCCGAGTACAATTATTACGACAATTAACTTAGGAAATCGTGTAGAAAAAAAATTAAATACATCGTTTTGTGTGTACGGACAGACAAAGCGGCCGCTAAACGCAAGTCACTTCATACGAATTACCGCGGCTTTGTTTCAGCTATTGAACAAAAACGCATTTTTAATATCAATACCGATTCGTAATTACACACTGGGTTGTGATTGTGTTCACAGTTCTAATTATGCCGACTGTCTGTACGAGTTCAATTAAAACGTTCATTTATTAAGCGTTAGATGGGTATCCTGTTTGGCCGGTAACTAGCCACTTTCATGTAAATTGTTCTAATTACTTTTTATCGTTCGATTTTTAAATCGAATGTCATTGGCTTGACGGATTTTTTCTTTTAAAATCTAATGTCCGTGAAATCTGTCGTGCAAACTTTTTGCTATAATAAATTATCTTTTAAAACTTTAATGTCACTTCGTAGTTTCGTACGCTCTCAGTTGCCAGTATGATATGCATTTTACGCTTACGGATTTACTTTTTAAACAATGTGCGCTGAACCCTCAACGAGATTACGAAAGGGTGAGTCCAGTTCCATCAATTATTTCTGTGAACGCGCTCGGCTTTCCATTTTTAAAATAAACTTATGCTTTATAGGAAGGGGATTCTAATAAAATTACACATGGGGACGAGGGGATCTCAAACAAAAAACGCGCTTTTTGAACTTTTTATACATCCTTTTTTGAAGCAATAGTTTGTCCTATTGGATTCTTACTTGCTAGAATGATGTTTGAATTCTCATGGTGAAAATTCTAGCTCAGCTCTCATCAGTACCTGGAAAGAAAAATAAACAATGTAAAACATCTACTTTAAATTAATACATGCGTGTAACTGCAATTAAGTTTCAAATTTAAATTTCGAGCCCAATAAGAATCGGATCGATCACTTCCAAATTTAAAATCTGATAGCAACCGTATTGGTAGGTACAAAGGAATAGAGCATGACGGTTCAAATATTTTCGAAAATGGAATATTAAGTGAAGCCATTATACGCCGGCGATTACTATTCGAAACGTGTTATTAAAACTAAAGTTAGTGTCGGACTTAATACATAATTACTCGCTCGATCGAGGCTTTTGAGGTATTGTTCGATATTGGGATATCGATGATTCGTAAGCTCATTCAGTGAACAAAAAAAAGTAGATTGATTTTACACATTTAGAACTTAATAAAGCTAAGGTTATTGCAATTTTACCGAATAAGCAGCCATAATTTTCGACACTCAGGCTGAGTTGCACCACTTAACTTTGACCGTAACTATGACGTTAACCGGTGTTTTTTGTATGGAGTTCGACAGATTTTTGACGTTAGTCAAAGTTAAAGTTTATAAAATCGTGAATCGGATCTATTGTTAATATCGATGCGTATCGATTATAAGTATCGATTATATATCGTTTGCGTATCGGGGTCGTCGACTTCGTATGCTGCGCGCGAGTGACCCCTTAATGCCAGTTATTGGTTACTCATTTAAAGTGCACACGATGACACCAGGGCTGACAGAGTCGTCGTAACTGGCTCAATTGCTTCTACAACACTAGTTATTGGCGGTAGGTCAGAATCGGTATAACTATTAGATTCGGTCAGACACGAGATCAGAGAGAAAATCGAATCCTGTGTGGTGTATGATGGAGCTTTCGTATGAAATCCGCCATAATTCTTTTTCCTAAATGCTGCCCTATAGGCATTTATCTCATAATAAAGACATGACTATGGTTTTGACTAGGCTTTGGTTCTACTCACTTATTGTTCTGACTGTTTTAACATGGTTTTAACCAAAAAAGTTAGTATTGTTTTAATTTTCTCTGAAGCAAGTAAAAGGAACGTGTAAAGAAGAAGTTATACTCAAGTATCCTACAATTTAAAAAAAAATCTATGAGAAACCTCAATATATCACTATTAGATGAAAAGCTCCATAATTGCGTTTTCAGTCGCAGTCATAAAATTACGAGAACTTCATCGACTCTACATTTTCTACAGCTCAATCAAACTAAACGTCTTATTTGCTGTGTAATCTTAGACATCTAGGTAGCCCTGCCATAACGCTACAAACTACGCAATAAACGCATTATTGACACTGCGCATCCAGCCCATTTGTAGGACGATCGCGCTATGCCTTATTGGATACCAAAGGGCTCACTGTCATTCCAACAACACAGATTGCCAGCCGATAAAAACCACAGTTAGACACTTATACCATCATTGTCTCTTATTAAGGTCAATGCGCTTAACTTAACATACTATCGCATAGAAAGACTGATCGACCCAACTAACCGATAAATAATCCATACACTTAATCTTAGATGTGGAAATACAATGTCATTGAATCAGTCTATACGCGCCCACGCGCACAAAAACAGATCGCGAGTTCCACAAAACATCATTAAATTCAATATTTCGTTTAAAAAGCATTCCACATATCTCCACCATTAATCACTAAAACTACCGACCTTCAAGGAGAACATCGGAATAAAATCGGCAATCGAAATAAAGCACTTAAAGCGAAACGTCATTATCGCACAACATAAATAAAAAAGTAAGAATCGAACGCAAAAATTGAATATCGAAGTCGATTTAAAACAGAATACGAATTTTAAAAATACGAGCACGGCCGAGCGGCATTAATTAAAAATTCTCGGTAGAATATTCAAAAATAGAATTCGCATTCGCTCCTCCTTGTACGGATCTGGAGTTTGAATTTGGAAGGAACAAAAGGAGGACGGGTGCAACCCTTTTAGCGCTGATAATCTGTTCCTTGGCCGTGTTGTGTTTTCTTTTTTATTTGTTGTCACTTTTTTGTCCGAAGCGAGATTGTACACAACATTCTTTACTCCGAAACGAAGCTTTTTAAACTCGCCTCGAGATTTATTTCTTTTTTATTCGCTTTAATAACGAGCCCTCCGTCCGTTTTAATTGATGAATGGTCACGAATGTTCAAATAATTTTAGAGGTCAATTTCAAATTGACATTTCAAGCTTAACAAAACGATAACGTATAACAGTCTCAATACATAGTCGCACCTTTGTATAGAAAATCTTTTGCAAAATTACATACGGGGACTGGCACACATTATTCAAAATTGGATTTTAAAAAAGGAACGTGAAATACAAAGAGACTGGTTGTTCCACGGTTAAATTGCTTCGAAATATAAAAATTTAAAAATAGAACGCAATCCTTCCGCCCTCGGTCGGGCGGTTAGTGCTTTACATGAAATATTATTTTATGGAATCAACATCTGCGTTTGTTTTCGGTGTGTGAGTGTGTATTATTCCAAGTGAATGTGTGGTTATGGTAGTGTGTGTGTTATTCGATGTGAGCGAGAGGGGTTTATGTACACAAGTGAAATTACTTAAAAAGTTATAACGCTTCAAGTGGATGGGAACAGTTCCCGACTGTTTTCTGTGTTTTACTTTTTCAAGTTTATATTTATAGAGAGTACTCGGTATTGAAGAGGAATTTATGGTTGGCGTGTTTCGAAATTGTTTTGGTTATTGAGGTAGGTACGACAGTTAAATAATTCATGAAAGTAATACTTGCCTATTTTAAGTTTTTATTGTTTCTGTTGAATGGATTGTTAATGAACTCTACAATTTTCGGGAAACTCAGAGACGTTTCAGAAAAACACTGTAAAATAAGTTTTTTTCAGTTGCTACGAAAATTTATGGCTTATCGTAAAATGTAAGAATGTTATAAATAGCTGCACATAAAAATGTCGATTGTTATAAATATTTCCGATAAAAGTAAGTAATCAATTTAAAACATTACTAGTTCCCTCTCGCGCCATAACATCCGTTTTACAATCCGTCCGAATCGTCAAATCACTCGTCGCGGGTCCATTTTTTAAAATTGGTCTGAAAAGCGAAACCCTTCCATTTTTAAATTGCTTTCGTCATGGCGCTCCCTTACCACTACGAGCCAGTGACAACAAAACGCGTTTTGTGTCTTGTCCATTTATAATCTGTGAAGGATTCAAATTTTTAATTTGGAACATGGAACATGATCCGTGATAACCATTTATTTAATTCATCTTCATTTGTTTTTGTTAAACTTCTTGCTTTTTAAACGTTACGAAAACTGTTGTTACTTGTTATTCGTATTTTTATACGAAAACTAAATATGAAAAAAGTAGTTTCCCAAAGCTTTGTAAGCTCGCATCGCTCGAATCCCTCCAACTAGTTTATTGTGAGGTTCAGCTGTGTTAGTTTTGGGATTACGCTTTTTTGTGACTACCCTCCATTTTAAATTTAACTCTTTTGACTATTTTAATATTTCTGGAACAATTTTTAGCTTGGGGCGAGGGTGTGGATGTTCTACACAAAGGGTTATATTTTTGTCGTTACTCAGATGCGGGCGTCTGTATTAAATTTTTGAATTGATTGAATTGAATTCTAAAAAAAGGTCCGTCCTTTAGTTATGGTATTTGAAGCGCTATTTAAAGCTGGGCGTTAATCGATTTTTATCGGTTCCATTTTTGTTCGAGTTAAAGTTTTATGGTGACATTACAATCGTTGGAAATGTATGTAGTTTNAGTAGTTTGTTATTATGGAACAAACATTAATGTACCTATATTTTTAATATTATTATATCCGTTCAACAGCCTTCTTTCTAATAGGTATAGCCTGAGTATTCAAACATTAACTACTCCCTCTAATTATTTTATAAGTACCTACATAATACTTTATTAGTAAAATTTTCAGTAATATCAAAAGTTTTACAATCTCAAAACAATGGATTGCTTTTTTATAAAAAAATCCTTCCATCAAAGGATTCAGATCAGAATGGATATCAAAAGCCGTCGAAATTAAAACAATTAATCGAAATGACTCGTCAAATATGGAAGCAACCCTCACAATTAGGCCCCAAAAAACCGAAAAAAGGAAGCGATTTGATCTTCGAAGAAAAAAATGCCGAAAAAAGTGGGGTGAACGTCCTTGTAGGGAAAGAGAACATGTGTGTTCGAAATTCGAACTACCTCTGATGAAAACGGATTAGACAGCGTACAATGCTGGCCGGGTATAAAAAAACTCTTGTCATCCCGAACAAAAACGGCAATGGACGTGGAATATAAAGGAAGTTTCGTAAAGGGTGAAGAGAAGACACACGTCAACTTATTTACACAATTATGAACGACGGAATGTTTATTTGTATGACGTTATCTAGGAATCGGGAACTGATTTTTAAATATTCACGTTTAGATTTATGTAAACAGTACGATTCAGTTTATCATTGAACTAAATAAATTAAGTTTACAATGGGTGTGTTAAAAGTCTAATCTAATAAAAACGTTATCTAATTTGTGAAGATTATCTTGTAAAATGAATCATATAAATGTAACTAGCGACTATAACATAGCAATGATATATTATGCATATTTTGAACCTTCCTTTTAAACCACTCTAAGTACTATAGATCTATTGCTGAAAACTGCATTAAAATCCGTTGAGTAGGTAGTTTAAAAGATCTAAACAAACAGACAGCGGAAGCCACTTAATTTTAACAATGTAAAGATAAAAACGGACGTTATTTGTTTTGCAAATATTAGTCAAAATCAAAATACCTACGTTTATTCGTGGAACATAGATCTATAGGTAAATTAATTACATATTACAGGTGTTAAAAATTAAGTAGTCGGTATCACTATGTTTGGCCCAAGCCTTATGTTTATCCCACAATATTCAGTTACATTCAGTCAAACACTAATTCCGTTATTATTAACTGTCAATAAACTCGTCGCCAACTAAACTAAAGTTAGTCGAGCAGTTTACTGGATACACCGAGTAGTTGTTAACGCGTTTTATTGCTTACCACAGTAATAAACAGACCGATTTACACAATATCACTGTCTGAACGAATAAGATATTGTGTTAGATGCCCATCGGGTGCGAAAACGTCATTGCGGATGAAAAGCGAGGAAAACCTATTTATTGGCTGTAAATATTTGCTTTGTAATGATTAAATCTAGTATTAAAATTAATATCTTTTAATATCTCTTGTTAGAGAAAAAACTTAAATTGTTTAAGACTATAATCTGCACTTATTAATTTTCGAATACACACGCATACACACACACACACACACACACACACACACACACACACACACACACACACACACACACACATACACACACACACACACATGATAATATAGTGGTAATTTCTCTTATCTAATCAAAATTTTCAATAATAAGACTATTAATAATGTTACTTAACTAGTATTATATAAACTCCATTTAACCTAATTAGTATAACACAGGGTGGAAAGCGCTGGCAGCTGTGACACAGTTTATACTAGTACAGCTGTCAACGTGTACCTCTTGTTAAGTTATGTGGGTACGTAAGTACTTATCCATTATTTATCTGAGATGTTCTGCGTTGTGTTGCCCACTGCTGGGCTTGAGGCCCAGCTCTCGTACTGAGCTCTCCCGCTGTGAAGGCTTCGTCAAGCTGGTGGTATACTCACAAGAGTCCGCTGCGTTGTGTTGCCCACTGCTGGGCGGCGAGCGCGTGAGGCCCAGCTCTCGTACTGAGCTCTCGCTTTCTTGTGAAGGTAGCGGCTTGCGGAGCGGCTTCGTCGTCAACCTGGTGGTATATCGTCAGGCATCAATTATACATACTGATATAAATGGGTAGCCAATAAATATAATTGCATTCCTACTAAACTCTGGTCGCCGAGCACGTATAATTTCGTCCAATGACCCCAAGATACCCATCCGAATCGCTCGCGCGTAATTATATTCCTGTCGCGCTCGCACACTCACTGTGGCCGCCCGTCGCACAGTCGTGACAGCAATATAATTACACGCGAGCGATAAGGATGGGTAGCTTGGGGTCATTGGACGAAATTCTACATGCTCGAGGGCCGGACTTTAGTATTATTCAGACATATTAGTGGATAATCAATACCCTTGAACATTTTACATAATAAAATGAAGTACTATTGATATCAGTTTACGGAGACCTTAAGGCTTTTATTTTATTAAGCTTTGTNTTTATCTGAGATGTTTAATTGTAAATTACACTTTACTTATAAGAGGAATTCTTGTACTTACTTGAAAGTTCAATAAATATATTATTATTATTATTACTTAAATTGTTCGAATTTATCATTTTATTTTTCTGTTAAAAAGCAAGCAGCAGGTATTACACGAATAAAATTAATTTTATTTAATTTTATTTTGTTCGGAAAACATACAGTGAAACAATAACAGACTAAAAATAACAACAACAGAAACTTTACGATGAACAAAAAAATTCATAAAGAATTTAATAATTAACGACTCTACATTTTTAAACGTCGAACTGCATTTATTTAAATTTCGGAATACAGCTAACCATAGAGACGATCAGAAATCATTTTCAAATCTAGAATACGATTGAAACGCGTTCCTAATAAAAGGTACAAAAGCATTCCTATAGGAACCTCAGCAACGAGGAACACATTCTAAATTCAAATCGCAGTTTTAACACTAGNAAACGGAAGCGTGTCTAATAGCCGATGCGTACGCGTTTGGTTTTTGCAAGTGCACAGACGTCTGGCTATTTGTGTTCTGCGTTTTGTTGTTCCAAACTTATCACAATTCGCGTATTACGTAGCCGGTCAGCGTTAATGACGCGACGCAAGATTAACATTCGTTATAATGAACTTTATTATGAGTTATGCAAGATTTAAATTGGAGTGCCAGTGAGTTATGCCAGAATAGCACCCCTTAGATTTATTTTGTCTACAAATTGTCTAATATTAATTGCGATCGTAGACAACGGTGACGTCGCTACTAAATTTCTATCATCGCTGTTAATAAATGCATGCATTATGTTCGTGGAATTTCTTTTTCATACATCTTCCGGCAACATAGCTGATCAAAAAAGGGTTAAGACAAATTTAAGCGATAAATTTCAACAATAATTTAGCTGAGCACGTCGTCAAATTGAAGCTACGCCTATCTACACTGTGACAAACATTAAAAGCTGATCATAAATCAAATTTAGCGTAAATCAGTGTAGCAATACACAAAGCGGCATAGTTTTGTGCAAAACTGTGCGTAGACGCATAAATAACCACAATATTTCGTTGGCTGGATAGTGTATTAATAATTAACCTGCGCGACTGTCATTTTGATTCGCGCGCTCGCGTATGCGCGTACGCACCTGTCCCGCACTCTGTTACGCGAGCCGCATGCGTTAGGTTATTGTCATGAGCTTTTTTATTGTGACACGACTGAGCTTTTCCTGGTTTAGCTGTGAGCTTAACTGGACAGTTAAATAATGCATCCTTTTGTATTGAGAGAGTGCATTGGGATGGTAATTGTAGGTTTTCTAACCAAAATAGGCAGTATCTTGCTGTCAGAAAATATTATAAATAATTTGCTAATTAAAAACTTTTGTAAGCATTACTATTGCCTTAAAATATAAAAAAATGAATTGCATTTTAATTCGGTTTAATTATTTTTATTGAGTTTTCATTTTCAGTTAAATAGAGTTAAGCCAAATAGAATACTTTATGCGAAAGATAAATTATTTTAAGGTCTTTAAGAGTTTAAACATAAGATAATCAAAAGCTCTATGTTAATTAAGACCGTTAAATTAAAATAATGGAACAGTTTCAGTTGTCGCGGCCCTCGATAATAGATTACGCGGAAAGTTAGACTATAAATCGGGACATTTTTCCCAAACGCATAAAATCCGAACGCACTTATTGAATCGAAAAACAACGGAGGGAAATAGTACTGTCTCACTTTGCTCCGATACGCGTGTCTCCCTCGGCCGGCGCACGCGCCGCTATTGTGTCTGGCGAGGCTCCGCGATCGTCGCCCGTCTCGCTCGCTTTGTAGAGCGCCGTCCCGCTCCACCACATGTCAATGCGGTTTATTGTAGACGTTAATGGTTCTTATTACAAATGTAAATTTTCAGCGCGCGACGGCGTTGGTCGACTTTTTTCTGTTCGATTTCTCTCTATGGTATTAAATTGTTGCAGAATCGTAGCAAACCTTTATCGCGACTCGTTTTTTTATTAACCTCTATTGTTTCACTTTATTGTTGACTAGTTTTACAACTTTGGCTGCTTGGTCCAGCACGGTTTCATTATAAATTGATGTTTTAATTACAAAAGACTCCGCGGACGGCGTGACAAAACTAGCAATAAAACTGCAGATTTATTTCACTGTTCGTTCGATAGAAATGCGCTGAAATTATTAACGATAAATATTCACAATTAATCCGGCAAACAAAGAGCCGGAGCCAATGCAAGTTAGACAAAAATAAAATAGCGAAGAGTGCAATACGCATCGAACGCACTGACGGGCAGACTTACCTATTATTCGCATATCAGGGCACTTTATTTATAAAACGCGTCCAGTTCTAATTGGTCCATCTTTATTAGCCCTTATTGTACCCGCCGAGGGCGCATCGCGGGTCTGGCTAGACTGGTCGGCGGTACAACGGTTTCTCAACCGAATACCGTTCGCAAAAGATCTCACACGGCTGCCAATTTTCAGAAAGACAGAGCTAAAATAATTGCTGCAAACGCGCCCTATTTCGAGCCGAGCACTACAGTTTAGATAGATTTAATTCTAGAACATTATTATTCAACCGACTGTTATTCTCGGCTATTGGCGGTAAAGGGGGAAATTGGAAACGCATGTTCCGATTTCAAAACTGCAGCATCATCTATACACTAAACAAATTCGAAATTCGAATTCGATTTTTAAAAAAGTGTTCCAATTTCAAAATCGGATTTCAATTGTTACTATCAGCCAGTATTATTGACAATGTATTTACTAAGTAAGAAGCCTTCTATGGGGCCGTCTGCTGACCCGCTATGCCAGGAAAGGCTATCGCTCATTACAATATTACTAGGAACTTAATGTTTATTTAAACACAGATGATTTTATTGAACGTCTACTTCGCACTTCGTCGTAAATCAACCGGTGATTTGCGTTGGCGTGATTGACTCGTTTTAGCGTACAAGTATTTTGTAATTAAATTCATTTGGAATGAGTATGTGCATTTTTAATTAATCACTTTTTTCTGCTGCTATTATTAATGCAATGAGACTTGCTTTACAAGATTCTGACAAAATACTGCGAGCACTAAATCTGGCAACGAGCATCATAAGCTCATAACGGAGGCTCCATCAAAACGCAGTAAAGGAGTAAAATAATCGTCACATTTACATCAAACAGAGATTGACTGTAAATCTACAAGGCAAAATTTGGCAGAACATTACTTGGCACTGCTACAATACGTTATACGGAATGCAATTTCTGTTTACTTGCATTCTTATGTCCCAATATGTCTCTCAATGTTATTAGGGATATTACGTATGCAATAAACACAAATACGAAATGGGTTTTGGAAGTAGCTAAAATTATTTTATGTAAGAACCGATCTTTTATTGCTCGAGAAACTACAAAAACACAAACTTACTCAAAACATATTTCCTCACTAAAGTTGTAAGCAGCAGGTAGGTATATTAAATAACTTGAAATTCAAGTAAATATTGAAGAACGAAAACTTACAAACTGCCAAAGATCCAAGCGCATAAAGTGTAAAAATGTCAACCATGAACGCTAATAAAGTGTATACAAACGACGTACGTCATCACGAACTCGCATTCAACGTCGTATCTTTATGGAGTCCCGATCCCGACGCGACGAGAAACTATCCGCTCATATTTACAACAATAACCAGAACCCAACAATTACATTTGCACACAATATAACCACAGAAAAGAAAGCAAAATAATCACCTTTTCTAAATTCGAATACAAAGAGACTTCGAAATACGAAAAGGTAACGGCCAATCGCGCTAGAGCGTATGCCAAAATGCCAACGGGCGACACAAACAATTAGGAATGCGTTCTATTCCAAATTCAAATACGACGAGCAATTTGAATTTAGAATAACTTATGATTCTGCGTAACAATCGAATCAGGTTTTAGCGTTTCAAAATCGAACCAATCGCGTGTGCGCGGTGATTTTAATTAAATTTATATTTAGGTGATAGAATTTGTTCGGCGGCGTATTTATACGTTCGGCTAAATGTCACGGGAACAATGGAGTGCCGTGTCTATTTAAGATTGATGAGTAACAAAGTAATCCTCCGTTGTTGTCGGAAGGCGGAAAGTCACTTGCGTAACCGAAAGACTCGTATGAGAATGTCAGATTACGGTCAGGTATTATTTTCGGTAAACGATACGTATCTCTGTCTATTCGAAACCGACGTAGCGTCTAATAGTTGAAGCCGTGTGTTCTAATCTTGACTGGCAACGATTTCACTTGGAGATCGTGGATCAACTTTTTTCATAAGAATGCTAAATGAAAATCGTGATTGGGTTTGGGATCGCATTGCGAAACACTCGAAATTCGCCGGCGCATTCATCAAAAATAAGAAAATAATTAATACCCGCTTCGGAACGAACGAAACATTTAGAACGGACATAACAATAAAACAATACGCCGTCCGCAAACCGAAACAAAACACAGAAAAATATGAATTCCGATCAGGACGGCCCACGGAAACAAAAGATTGTGGATTTAATGAAATGAAATAAAATATAAATTCCTTTTGCAAGCGAGAATTCTTACATTTTTAATTTGGTGCCGCGGAACGGAGCTAAAAACGGGCAAATTCCAGATTCATAAGAGCGAGGTGATTGAGCGGCGCTGTTCAGCGAAAAACGAATATTCATTTTTATTGAAAATCGATTCTGGTGAGGATTCGGCTGTGAATTTTTATCGGTGCTTACAGGTTCTAAATAAGTCGGTGCGTGAATTATTATGTTACGGCTTACGGACGATTATGGCGGTCAACCCTTCATATGGTTGGCAGTCGCTTTCGTTCTTGTGCTCACGTAGTTCTTCGCTGAAAGTTGCCTAAACTGTTCTTTTTTCAAAAACATTTTTAGAGTTCGAAATTTGAAAATCAATTGAATGAGTAAACGCCACACATGATATTCTAAATTCAAATTCTAAATTATTAAGAACTTTAATTCCTACTCAAGATCTTCCTGGTGCATCAATCTTCTAAGTTAAAAGGAATATTAAAAGGTTACATTCTGAAGAGGTTTGATACACTAATATAACTTATCCGAAACAACGCAGCCGCCCCAAACGGACGTAAACCAGACACACAAAATATGTTCACATTGATCAGTACGTGTTTGTTTACTGAGAGGAATATAGTTTATTTTCTCAACCGTTTATGAGTAAACGAAGGCAATGAATGGGGCTCTTAATTGATACCATAATTGAATTGTGGGATGAGAGACTACCAGAGCCATAATAGTTTAGAAGTGAGAGAAATCGCAGCTTCTAGTTTCAGTTAAACTGTTAATTAGTTGTTAGTTAATTAAAATCCATTCTGGAACATTTTAATTAAAAACTTTGGCGTAATAAACTTCTGCTAAAAATGATTCTTAATTCTAATAAAAGATAGGATAAGAGAAAAGGTAAGGTAAGATGTTTTAAATTTGGAACGCCTTTGAAGTTTGAAGAAGTCACAACAACACCGCGTGACAACACAAAAGGTTCCAAAATCAAATTTTGGAAAAGCCGCAAAGCTTTAAAAATCGAACGTCCAAACTGTTTTTGTGGGAATACGACTGACACAGAACGCAGAGCGCAAGTATTTTAAAACATCAATCCGGGAACGCGAAGCAATAAAATCAATCATTTTGTACGTAACGACTTCGGTAGATATGAAATTTTTACATTTGCCCCGCGTCCGACGGTTTAACCGTTTCAGTTTTGGCTTAAAAATAGATGTTTTGAGTGCTCATACCAAGATAAGTTAGATGGATGTGTTCAGAACAGACAAATACGCTTTTTGGGGTGCAGTAGGTACTTTATATTTCTTAATTACAATCTAATCCGGTGTATTTTTAGTTAACTTGAGAACACTCGTGTTTGACGGGCGATGCATCCTGAGAGTTTGAGTTATGAATACATTTTTTGTATCTAAAATTAAATAGACTAAAGGTTTAATAGACTCGCTTGTTTATTTATATCTTTAATGAAAAGATTATTAACGAATGGAGTGCGAATAATATCGGCGTAATTGAATTCGTCAAATTGGCCGAAACGTAAACATTCGCCATGACAGTTGTTATTGCTTCGTTGATGGCGGATTTGTGTAAACAAAACGCTATTCTTTTTGTAAACGATACGTTTTGATGTTCGGAACTTAATCTAAGTGCAGGCGCTTTTTAAACAGATTGGTTAAGATTTTCGTAGAACTACTTCAAATTGGATGAAATAAGCAATCTCATATCTTTTTTTACATTTCATTATCCTAGTTAGGTAGTTCGTAGTAAGATTAAGTATGTTTAACAGTGTAAAAATTCTAAGAATTGAAATAGTTCTTTCGGGGATTACCCTTACATTATCTAAGGTCTAAACTAACTTGATTATTGATCGAATTGGAAAATCGCGTACTCGAAATAATACATCTGTGATTTGAGTCTTCTTAATGATAAATGATTTTTTTATGCTAATTTAATTTTGAAAACCATAATCGGTTGCCCATAACTGTGTATATTCTATGAAGTTTTTTAATCAAAAATTCGAAACATCACCATTTTCGTTTCGATCTAAATTGAATTTGACATTGACTGAGCGTTGTGTGTAGCTATAAAACTTTATTCGTTCACATTCCATTAGTAAGAAGTATCTAGTAGGTTCATGATTAATTGATACGGAGAAATCTCGGACCAGTAATTATGTTTTCCAACTTTTTGCTTCAGTTTTTTAAGCCAACAGTTTTGACTTAAAACTTAGAACGTTTGTTCAATGATTAATTTCAATAATTTCAGATCGTATTGTATAGTTAAAAATATGGAATTATCTCAAAATTGGATAGTGTATTAATAATTAACCTGCGCGACTGTCATTTTGATTCGCGCGCTCGCGTATGCGCGTACGCACCTGTCCCGCACTCTGTTACGCGAGCCGCATGCGTTAGGTTATTGTCATGAGCTTTTTTATTGTGACACGACTGAGCTTTTCCTGGTTTAGCTGTGAGCTTAACTGGACAGTTAAATAATGCATCCTTTTGTATTGAGAGAGTGCATTGGGATGGTAATTGTAGGTTTTCTAACCAAAATAGGCAGTATGTTGCTGTCAGAAAATACTATGAATAATTTCTAATTTGCTTAAAAAAACTTTTGTTTTACTACTGCCTCAAAATGTAAAATTAATTGCATTTTAATTCGATTTAATTATTTTCATTGACTTTTCTTTCCAATTAAATAGAGTCAATCCAATAGAAAAATTTAAATGCAAAAGATAACTTATTTTAAGCTCTTTAAGAGTTTAAACATAAGATAATTAAAAGCTCNGATTTTCGTAGAACTACTTCAAATTGGATGAAATAAGCAATCTCATATCTTTTTTTACATTTCATTATTCTAGTTAGGTAGTTCGTAGTAAGATTAAGTATGTTTAACAGTGTAAAAATTCTAAGAATTGAAATAGTTCTTTCGGGGATTACCCTTACATTATCTAAGGTCTAAACTAACTTGATTATTGATCGAATTGGAAAATCGCGTACTCGAAATAATACATCTGTGATTTGAGTCTTCTTAATGATAAATGATTTTTTTATGCTAATTTAATTTTGAAAACCATAATCGGTTGCCCATAACTGTGTATATTCTATGAAGTTTTTTAATCGAAAATTCGAAACATCACCATTTTCGTTTCGATCTAAATTGAATTTGACATTGACTGAGCGTTGTGTGTAGCTATAAAACTTTATTCGTTCACATTCCATTAGTAAAAAGTATCTAGTAGGTTTATGATTAATTGATACGGAGAAATCTCGGACCAGTAATTATGTTTTCCAACTTTTTGCTTCAGTTTTTTACGCCAACAGTTTTGACTTAAAACTTAGAACGTTTGTTCAATGATTAATTTCAATAATTTCAGATTGTATTGTATAGTTAAAAATATGGAATTATCTCAAAATAAACGTTCACTTCACATAATAAACATCGTATCTAACTTGATCCGAGATCTATCCGTTATTGGCCGCGGGCAGCAGAAGTAATTCAAAGAACGTGTAATTCTTATTAGAAATATTACAACTAAATATGAACATTACGAACAACGGTACAATATGTCGATAAACGGTTTCCAAATTTCGTATTTGGAATGCTTTGAGTACGAATTCCAAATTTGAATTAAATTTAAAGCCAATTTTGTGTAGAATGTGTTCCATTCTGAGAACACATTTTACACAAAATCGGCTTGATACGTTCGAAATTCAAATTCCGAAATCCGTCCGTGTCAACGTATAACTAGTAATAAAAGCCCATATTTAGTACAATGGCGGGCGTGGTTCTCGGGCTAGCGTCGAATAATTATCCTCCCCCCTCCGAAGCCCCCTCCTTTTAGCGCGTGCCTTCATTGAGCATTGTCTTCGAGATGTGACCCTTGACGCGGTAACGTACTCAAATGATGTTCAACTAATTTATGTAGTCTTCCTCTGGCTTTCTCTATTGTATTTTAATATTAGTGCCGGATAGTGCGCCTAAGTGGGGGTAGAGATGTCAGGAAATAGTTTGACAGTGCGCCGTTTGAACTGAAGCGTTTAATTATGGCAGAAAAGCTCGTAGCTGTTTTGAGTCATCATTCTTTCTTTAGTTTTTACAGATGAAGGAAATGTCAGTTTTGTAAGAATTTGTCTTCATTGAAAGAGTCAAAAAGTTAAATCGATACTTCTTTCTTACTTAACAGCTCACTAGCAAATTAATATGCACCTCTCATCGCTCAACGAATTAAGGTAGAAAGTCAAGCTATCGCGAGGTGTGTTAATCTAAGGTTTCTACTTATTATACGCTAACAAATAGTTGTGTCTATGTGTTTATTGTTGAAGAATGTGATGACCTGCCACCGGCCACCCTGGCGGTTGCGAATACTGGTCAGCGCGTGCCGAGCGGACACAGGGCTGCCAACGTAAAACAACTTTATGGAGCTTTGAAAAAAGCGTGGATAGAAAAAAGATGGATGCATGGGTAGGAAGATTCTGTAATAAAAAAACGAAATGCATCAATTTTCGGATGGTAAATTGTAGTGGTAAGGAAAAGATTCTGTAAGACAAAAAAAAACAAAATGCAGCAATTTCCGGATGGTAAATGGGAGTGGTAAGGACAATAAATTTTAGATTCAGAATTTAAAGCAGCGATTGTAACAAATTTTCGAACAAAAGCAATGTTAATAGTATAATTAATTGTTTTTTATAAAAAATCATGAGGATGTCTTTTCTGTGTGGCTTTCTCTCTATTGTCTTATAAGACTCTGATTTGAACAGTTTCTAAGTATTTCAAAATAAAATAAATCGTGGTAAGTTCTACAACAGATCCAATAAGACTCGTATGTGACTCAGACTTGATATGGATGGTGAATGACGATAATTGCCTGTGGTAGCCCTACCCAGCCCCGACATACCTACACACACATCTTACATAACCCCACACGCGATCAGAATATCCGAATCGCGATTTCTCTATCACCTTTCATACACAACACTGGCAGCACAATGCCCACAATTTATTGCCCACTAAAACGCGTCTAGACAAAAAATGCGCGCCCAATTTTAAATTTCGAACGTCACTGGATTCTTATCTCGTCATTCTAAATTCAAAATATGAGTGAAGCAATTGAAAAACGAAACGGACCAAGTTCGTATTACCGGCGCGTTCCAAATTCGAGTATTCAAATATCGAAGCGAGATGGATTATGACGGGCGTTCGGGCGGGCACTGGAACACATCTTGATATGCCACAAATCATATTTTTTCTTTTTTCCTCTCCAATAGACGTAACTTTAATGCCAGCTACTCCATTATTCGATATTCAAAATGCATGTCAGTATCTCTACATAGAGCTTCGTAGTGGAAGTTGTTTTACTGTTTTCACACGGTTATATCAAAACTAATAAGACCAATTTTATTTAAATAGGTCTGATGAAAATATGATTACTAATCACATTACTTTACTTTAAATTTCAGCTAATTAATTGTGGTAACCTTGGTGCATCATGAAATATCCCGTTAACAGAAAAGTATGATGTATTAATACTTTGAATCCCATTAAAAACTCGACAGATGATTAAAAATATGTAACTCAATAGTCTTGACAGTCAAATATTTATAGCTCGACTCGTGTATTTTTTAAAACTTCCGACCCGAAACATTCAATCAACCGAAAATTTGAATAAAATATTACTCAAACTTATAAAATCATAATCTCGGCCGGAGCTAGTTTCGTTCGGCGGCGATATGATCCCATTGATCGATGGGTGACCACGCGGCGTGTGGATCCGACCAGACCACTTCATCCAGACCCCCCATCTCAATAAACACAAATACACTAACAGATCCGTAACTATTGGTCTTTATATTCTAAGTGTGTTGACCCCGGTCGACTAGAGCCATGTTTTGAACTTAATTAAAAATGTATAAAGTATTTATTGCGTGTCAAGAAACGCCCACCGTGTTTCACAAACATTTTTAATTGTGACCAATTGAAACTAATTGTCGGGAATCCGCGCCGACTTCTGACGAGATGTGGTGATTTTTCGTGGCATTCGTCTAATTTCCTGCCAGTGTCATATTCATGACGCAACGCGTCAGTCTTACTCACAGACTCAATAAAGGTTCTAATTTCGAATATTCTGCGTTCTATTTTCAATGGGAAATTTGAATAACCGAATGTAACCGCCCGGGATGGAATGCCCCCAGTGTTTGTTCGTTTGAAAATGGAACGTCTTGTTCTTATTATGAATAAGGATGCGCGAGAGCATGCGTCTGACGGTTTAGTAACTGATGCATTAATGCCTCGAATGATCTTTTTTTTGTTCGACCGGGAGATTGGTCATTACACATCTGAATATGTGCTCCTCACAAAAAGTTGGATCACGATTCTGTAAAAAGTCGAAACGAGTCTGATGTAAGTGGATAGCAAACGTGCTCTTTATGTTATTAGAATTTGAAGTTTCCGGATTGATTTGAAAGTTTTCGTAGATGCAAAGGCGATAGTAAATTGATTTGGGGCTTATTACGGGCCACAATGAGATCGCACTATAATAATTACGGCCATCACGTAACAGTTAATTTGTTGAACCGTGGCGAATCGTGAGGTCAAAACTAGATCTATAAATTTTTATTAATCATCTAATTTTTTGATGCAATAAATCTTCATAAAACATGTTTTCGAAACTTAATAAACTCGGTGAGTTGTAAAGCTTTCGGTCTTAACTTTCTTGACGTAATAATATGTTATACAGCAGCAATCAGTAACAATGTATCGTTTGGTTTACAAAATCGTGATCGAATCTCACCGTTTAACGTCAAAATGTCTTTGATGTTCAAGGAAAAAAATGACAATATCATCGATATAAGCAAGCAAACAATAACATCGGAAAACGTCATTGATATCGATACAGCGAGCGTCTCATAATTAAGCCTCATATTCCTCAAACTGGAGAATTAACCTCAATTGACGGAGGACTATTTAAATTGTCCAACTATTCAGCTTTCTGGAAGCGTGTGACACGTCACTTTAATCTATTCCACAGCTGAACAGCTGGAACGGACAAGCGTGAGTCGGTTTAACATCTGGTGTTCAATAGTCGCTAATTTTGAAAGCTGTTGGAAATTGGTGAAATTTCTCGATAAGGCCAAGAAAGAATAGTAACTGTCAAAAATTTGAACTTCATTCTGTAGGAAACAAATAAAATATTTTAAGAACTAATAAACGAAATTCGAACCGTAAAAAAACATTATCAGTTAGAATCAATGAATTTACTTCTTCTTGCTTTGCATGGCCCATTCCCATTTTATTTGGGGTCGGCCCTCCGTATCATGCGTCTCCAGGAGACTCGGTTCTGGGTTGAATGAAGTTACATCTACAAATATTATTTACAAAGCTTCATCCTATTTGGAGCAGATTTATTTTCAGACATGATATAATGTGGACTTTAAAAAAATCTTAACTTGGAAGCTCAGAAAAAAGCTTGAAAGTAAGCCTGCATTTCTAAAGTTCGTGACTGTGGAACCCTAAAACGATACGGTTATTGGTGTAATAAGTGGCGAGCAAACAGATCCCTCTACATTGTCGTAAGGACAATGTTTGATATTTTTTCCTTTTACTTTAGCAAGAAAAATTTATCTACTATACGACATTTTTTGTCCCCAATTAGTAATTAATCTATCAGTATTTATTCCAGTAATTAAATTACCACTTAAGTACCGCGAACAGTAATTTGTAAGATGTTCCATTGTGTTTGAAGGTTTTTTGTAATTCTGTAATTCTAGTAAGTTATTCCTTTATTGAACATATCCTGTCAGGAGGACACAAAACGGTTCTGCTTAAAAGCTCAAAAAAGTATACTATTATGAGCTTTCTTTAAACTTTCATGAAATTCTCAACCATTGAACTTATAAAAGACATCAAGGTTTTTTGATCTTAACCTTTTCATCTACAACCAGAATTTCAAGATGGATTTCCGTTTGACAACAATTTTGCATCAATATGACCCTCTTTTGTGCTTCGAGGCTATAAAATTATCATAAAACAGACACACAAGTAATAATCTCATATTTGAGCCCGTCCCGCCGCCATCTTTAAAAACAATGAACGTTATTGTCTCTTCTTAATTCCATTTTTGAAAAAATAATCCACTTCGCATTTCATCGAGAGAGGCTCATTGATTCACACGCGTACACGAGATTGAAGCCTATGTCTTTCGAATTAAAGCTCATAAGGGATTAACAGACTCAAGCGCAGCTGTATTCTTTAATTTTTATTTGCTTAACCTAAAAAGGATCTTATCTCTACGGGTAAAGAGTGGGAATTGCTTACTAATTGGTTTATATGGATTTAATGCGAGTGTGAGCGAGAGGGCCGAATAATGAACAGGGACAGAAGAAATGCACGATTCTGCAATGTTATTATGATAATTATGCGATGACAAAATTGAAACATATTGATATTGGTATTTACAATTATTTTATATTAATTTCTTTAGTGGTCGTCACAAATGATGTATCCAATTATATTGGCACAAAAAAGTTTGCAAAGTTATACAGTTCTCATTTATTGAAAGTGTTACTTTTATAACATACTTTTAAAGTTTTGTGTACTTTGCTCTACATTTATTATGAGCATAATGAATGACGTCGTAAGATTAAAATAACATAGACATAATAAACAATAGTTAAAAAAACTAGTACCAGTACCTATGTTTGTCGGGCTCATTAGGCAAGATTCGAAATGTCAAAAATAATTATATCCATCGGTGATCTCAAACAATTTTGCTGTAAATAAATTGCCTATTTACAATTTTAAATAAGACTTAATATACCCCTTACATGGCTAGCTATCGGACTATGTGACAGACAGACGTCAGATGATGGAGACCGAACCGGAAAACTATGAACTGTTTTCGAGATGAAACTTTATATGTCACTATTTTGAGTTCAATGTCTTTATTGTTTGTTTCTTTCTCTACACATGTCTTATTAATAAACTAGTAGTCAAGATAACTATTAATAAATAACTATAAGTTAACAAAACATGTAATAGAGACGACACTTTGAAATCGTCGTTCGTTTAGAGAAGACAAATCTTATAAGACTGTATAATCTCTGATTTTACACATTATACTAGATGGATTTAAGAATATGCCCGGAGATTTGTTACACATTCTAAAAAGCTTTCAATGGATTACTCAAATCTAACGTCGTAATAAAGCAGCCATTGAGTTAATATTAAAACAACGATGTAAACTGAAGTATTTACACGAGTAGGTTATTCACATCCACGAATCGTAAACAAGCTTTAGTTGTTAGAAAACACATTGTAAACACAGCTCAATTACGGAAACAATTTGTGATAAAAATGAAAATGGAACATTCCATGCCATTCAAAGAGGCCTTCGAAAATGGAATGCCGTTTTTAAATCCGACGCAAAACAATGAACAATTTAGAAAATGACCGCTTCAAAAATGGAACGCGGATTTGAAAATTGAAAAGTTCGAATTTTAATTTCGATGTTTGGGAATACCGCCGAAATTGCTGTCGGTTTATAGGGTTGCGATTATTGTAAAAATCGAGCTACTCATAATTCGATTGGTGATTCTGTAAATCGATTACAGTTTTATCGATATGGTTTAAGCGTCTGAATGAATCACGTTATGTGAGTCAAACTATTGTTCGCCACAATACTCGAGATTGCGTATGAGTAGTGGTTAAATTAGGAAATGTGTTTTTTATTGGTAAGGCATGTAGAATCACAATTGGGTGGGGTGTACTGACACACGTATTCGGTTCCAGTTATTGTGGGACGGTTTGAATATCGATAAACAATCTGTATTCATAATTTTAATTAAAAACATTTTATGGAAGTTAAAAATGTGTTCCACGAATTTTAAGTGATGTTCATTACGATCACGTAGAGCTTGCGTTTACGTTTTATTGTTCAATTTTATTGTAACCGACATCTTGTGGTCTCGGTTTTAATGTTTGTGTATTGTTAATAATTAGGTTTTTGAAACTATAAAGCTGTCATTTCTTGCCCCTTTTTACTGCTGAATTGCGAAACTTGAGCTCTTTTTTTAATTCACATATTAAATCTCAATTTCCAATGGCTGAAATGTTTTTCAGAGGGGTAAAATTGACCCACTNAAATTTCAAAGGGCTGAAATGTTTTTCAGAAGAGTAAAATTGACCCACTGAATTTTCCAAGTCTTCTATCCATTTAGCTAGTTCTTATAATTTTAAACAACTATCAAGGTATTGTCATCCATATGATTGTAATACCGCCAAATATTCACATCCCAATACAATGTCTCGATAAAACAATTATTAAAATCATCAACAATGGCCGATTCCACGCATACAAACTGTTTAAACATCTCGCCGTTTCCCTGTTTTCTTAAAAATATAAATATGATATTGTTTAACACGGCGGTCACGTCGCCCGCGCATTGTGACGTCACGTCCGTCGCCTGATAAGGGCCGTGTCCGGCAGCGCCAGGGCTGCCAACTTCAGGACAAAGCTATCAGTGCTACCAACACACTTATGGATTATTTGAATGAATGATGTTAATGTAAATGATTGAATGTAAAGCGTAAGTAACACAGTTAAATTAATTTAAAATTAAAGCCAAGGTAAGTTTAGTTGTATCTCAAATATTATTATGAAACGATCGCGAACTCAAATTATAACTTTGCAGCGTGGAGAAGAGAAGTTATTCATAAACTAAAAAAACATGCGACCACTATGATCATCCACCACCACCTTAAAATACCTAGTTAGTTTAATATTTAGAATAAATTGAAAAAAAAATGTCTTAAATTATAAAAAGTCAATTTTTTGACGCTCTTGTACATATTGTCATCCGTAATCGGCCAATCAGTATGAGAACTTTATTTATTCATCTGGATATTGTTCCTGTAGGAAAGTTGTTTAAGCAGTAGAATCAATCCTTTTTTGTTTGACCACCCGAAAATTGGTTATTCTGTTACTTTTAGGTATTAATATTTTTAGCAACCCTAGCGAGGACCCGGGAGAGAATGGTGACCGAATGAACGGACGACCTTACCGTGAGGACGAATTTTCCCGATCCCCATCTCCTACTGTATGGGGCTGATAAGAATGGCGTGTGGTGGCTTTTTTGTTTATGCTTTGTTGCTACTGAAAGAAAATGTCTTTTATTTACATTTTTTAAATAATGGTAAAGAAAATGTTTATTTACTAATAAAATATTATTTTAATTTACAAAATTAACTTTTATATCTCTGCTTCTAAAACCATGAATTTAGCTACTATTGAAAATTTGAATAGACCAAAGCTCTGAAAATAATTAACAATGTAACCGATTTTCATATAACTTTGCGAGAAACAATTTTATCTATTCCTTATTTATTGTCTTAAATAAATCTTTATAACCTGATTAAAACTTGATAGATCTTCGTTCAGATAAGACTAGAGATTTCAGGTAATAACTTTAGTATGTAATTACTTTAATTTATCGTTCAAAAAATTAAGAAAACCCTTACAAATTCAGCTCTACAGTTACTCTACATATTTTATTTTCACATCACTACACCTTATTAACATAAATAAAGATGTTATGCGAATTCATAGCAATCTTATTAGGATTATGATAAAAACGCCCGACGACTAATTTATTAATATTTATGGCATAATCAAAACGTTTTTTTAGTATAACTTCGCATAACTACAGCTTTATTCATATTTAGGTTCACACCTATACGCAGGTTGTTAATAAAATTATACGCATGTATAATTACTCAAAATTTGTGAAATATCGCCTGATTATCTTGATGATAATGTCAGATTTGAATGAGATTATGTTGTATGTATGGGTTTGTATTTGGGATGTTGATTTAGTGTTTTGTATGAAACTTATCTTTTTTTCTATTCTATCAGTCAGAAGACTATGAGCAGATTTGTGATTTTTGGAGATAAATCTTTTTATGAAGGCTTAATACATTTTTTTGCTTACAACATAAAAGCTTGGCCTGTATCTCATCTGGTAATCAGGCTGAAGGTGGAAGTGAGCTTTACATCGAAAGCTCAACTGGCTCTTTTTCTTCTTTTAAGGTAAAATTAGAAAAATCTTTAAAGTTTCTCCTTCATTATGACCGATTCGTGCATGTAAAGACAAGTAGGTATATTGTGTATTAAATTAAAAGAGGAATCCATTTTAAGGATTTATCATCTAACAAGAAAATGAAACTTGAAATTAATAAGTAACTACATAATAATATATTCTTATTGGACATAATAGTCATATTTTCTTATTAGACGATAAGTCCTTAATTCGAACGCACTGTGCCTTATGTCTTCTTTAGTAGAGTCAAAACGATCTCTATTTTGGCGCTTGCTTTTTTTTATATGCTAAGCGCTAGCTGGTAAAGGTCGCGGGAACAGCCTGGATGCGGGTAGTGCAGGACCGTGCATTGTGGAAAACCTTGGGGGAGGCCTTTGTCCAGCAGTGGACGTCATTTGGCTGAAACGAACGAACGAACGAACGAAGCGTTAGCAAAAACATACTTCAAAACTGACAGTCTGTTAAGAGTCTAGTCTGAGTTGCATCACCTTAACCTTAACTGTAACTATAACTCGTATGTAGTTTGACAGACTTTTGACGTTTGTTACAGTTAAATAAAGATGGGTTAACCCAGGGTTAGATTCATATTAAAATATTATATTTAATTTTTATCTCAAACATTGTCGTGTCTTGACACAACGTGAACATCTTTACCTTTTTAAACATATGTTTTAATAAACCAAAAAGGTTATAAATTACTGACGCCAACCATACGTTTACTTATCTCAGAAACATTACTTCTTTGAATGCTCACATTTGTCGTTAATAAAGACTTTTTGCTTCAGACGTGCATAAATTTGTCATACTAAAGGCTTGTTCCCACGAAGACATCCAGTATTTTGCAGGAACTGTTTTTTGCAGGATGCCGTTTAATAGTAACGCCCGTATTCACAATGCTTGCTTAAGTGAAGCAGCAAATCGAACGCACAGCGTTGAATAGAGCTATGTGATTGGTTCTTGTGTCAGCCTGTGCGTCCACGCGCACTGCGAGACCTCATAGTAATGTTTGTGAATAAGGGCGTAAGTATCTTCTTCTTTTTCCTCGATCCCTCACTGATGAGGATCGCGACCACATAATATAAAATAGTAATTAATTAGTAGCTTAAAATAGTAGGTAGTAGTTTTAATATTTGCGTTCACACGAACATTCCGTTCGCAATGTCCCGCAAAAAACCAATCCGTTCGAATGTATGTAATTCAAACACTACTCATTTTTTTTTGTAAAAAGGCTTTTAAAATTCACTTTTGCACGTCCCAGTATTAACCCTACCACTGCTTCGGGACAATAAATGGGCCAGTGCTGAGAAAAATGATATGTGTGTTCACACGACAGTCCTGTTTTGAGGGATCCCGTAATGAAGGATCTTGCCGAGGATCTTAGGAGTTGCCATGGGAACGAGCCCTTAGTATTTTTGCGTTCAGGCGCACATTTGTCATACTAAAGTATTATTTAAGTATTACTGGAAAATTTTATAACACTCATATTTATGCTTAAGAAGTGATTATTTAAGTGAAAATCAAGATAAGACGCGGAGTTTTATAAATATAGTAACAATGATTATCAAGAACTAACTTTAAACTTGTATCGATTGTGACTGTAATAATCTTATTAGAAATTATTTAAAGTTGTTGGACTTTTCAGTTGAAATAGACTCAATTCAATTCTCATTATACTCTTCAATCTGTGATTGTTTTTTTAGTTTTATTTATTGCGTTTTATTAAATATTCTAAAGTTGTAGGTCCCATAAAAGTTTGTTCAACTTTTCTTTGGGATTAACTAGTCAAATTTTACAGATGTCAAATGACAAGTGGTTAAATATCTGAAAAAAATGTTTTCGCTTGAGTTTTAGTACATTTTTTAATTATTAGTTTACCTACACTTTGTTAACATTTAACCATTAGTAGCAAACAATTAGTTATTTTAACTATGAATCAAAAATCTGGGCCTAAGTTGTAGTATCGTTCAAGTCTAAGGCTGAGTTGCACCACCTAACTTTGACCGTAACTATAACGATAACCGGTGTTTTTTGTATGGAGTTTCAGATTTTTGACGTTTGTCAAAGTTAAAGTAAGATGGTATAACCCAGTCTAAATGTAGATTCTGCCTTTGGCCTTCACTAGTTGAGTTTTATTCGCAGACCAAGCTGTAGGTCCTGCCTACACAAAAGTTGCGTTATTGGTTAAATTAAATAAAATAAAACATAAAAGTTGTTAAAATTCAACAATAAACTAAGCAATAATAACTACATAATTAGTTTAGAAAAAATACAACAGAGTAAATATAACATACATAAATTATGTCTTAAAACCATTGTCATAATTACATGGTATTCTCTTTTACACATAAATTAAATTTAACTATCTAAAGTTAACCAAAATGTTCTCCTAGCCAACCAATAAAATAAAATTCATCAAATCAATCTTTCAAGTAACATTTCACTATGACAGACACACAAAACTAATATTCAATAGGTGTATAAATAACTGACATATTGCGCGGGCCACGAATCGAACCCCGTACCTTTCAGCCACTCGACCCCTGACCTGGGTCGGTGTGTTTCACCTTTACGTTGATTTAATATAATTTTAAGGTTCGTTACGTGGATATACGAGTACAATAAATTGGTGAAATCCCCTTTTACTTTCTTTGTAAAATAGTACCTATATTTAGTTACTTTTAGTAGGTATTAGATTATTCGATTCTTATAAGTACTTCATTGAACTTAACCCTTAGTGTAGATTTAAGCTCGTAAATTGGTCTATATAAGTCTAGATATAATTAATCACTGTCCAGTGAATGTAAGGTATATAATTTTAAATACACTGCCTCTGAAACTATAGTTTTCAAGTGCACTATTAGCAGCTAGTAATGAGTTTATTTTGTGTTTTCTGTGACTGTCAGTTTTGTTGGAAGCAATAAAAGTAACAAACTATCTAGAAAAAATCCATAACAACTAAACCTACTGACAGTTTTTCTTATTCTTACAAAAAGGTCGAGCTAGATTTAACTTTACAGTGACGTTATTTTTAACTAATTAAACTAATTAATATACGTTGTATCTTTATTTACAATAAACAGAAATTATTTAAATAGTAATAGGGTAGGTGTACCAGTAACAAACCGAATAAGCGACATTTTAAAAGTAATTTTGATATTGTGACTCAATTATTACAACAATAATTGCAAAAAAAGAACTAACTACTCCTTGTCTATCATAGAATCAAGTAGCTTATTCCAATTTTCTTAATAGCTGTAAGGTTTATTTTTATAACAATCAATGTGGAAANCAATTTCCAATGGCTGAAATGTTTTTCAGAGGGGTAAAATTGACCCACTGAATTTTCCAAGTCTTCTATCCATTTAGCTAGTTCTTATAAATTTAAACAACTATCAAGGTATTGTCATCCATATGATTGTAATACCGCCAAATATTCACATCCCAATACAATGTCTCGATAAAACAATTATTAAAATCATCAACAATGGCCGATTCCACGCATACAAACTGTATAAACATCTCGCCGTTTCCCTGTTTTCTTAAAAATATAAATATGATATTGTTTAACACGGCGGTCACGTCGCCCGCGCATTGTGACGTCACGTCCGTCGCCTGATAAGGGCCGTGTCCGGCAGCGCCAGGGCTGCCAACTTGAGGACAAAGCTATCAGTGCTACCAACACACTTATGGATTATTTGAATGAATGATGGTAATGTAAATGATTGAATGTAAAGCGTGAGTAACACAGTTAATTTAATTTAAAATTAAAGCCAAGGTAAGTTTAGTTGTATCTCAAATATTTTATTATTATGAAACAATCGCGAACTTAAATTATAACGAATGCTAAATTGTCTACAGGTCAACCTTACAGCGTGGAGAAGAGGAGTTAACCATAGCTCTTAAAGTATGAAATCATGCGACCACTATGATCATCCACCACCACCTTAAAATACCTAATAATTAGTTTACCATACTTCGAAAAAAAATGTCTAAAATTATGCAGTCAATTTTTGACTCTCTCGTACAATTTGTCATCCGTAATCGGCCAGTTACTATGAGAATGTAATTTATTTATTTATCTGGACATTGTTCCTGAGGAAAGTTGGTGTAATCGAGCAATAGAATCAATCCTTTTTGTTTGACTACCCACAAATTGTTTGACCACCCAAAAATTGGTTATTCTGATACTTTTAGGCATTAACATTTTTAGCACCCCTAGCGAGGACCCGGGAGTGAATGGTGACCGAATGAACGGACGACCTTACCGTGAGGACGAATTTTCCCGATACCCATCTCCTACTGTATGGGGCTGATAAGAATGGCGTGTCGTGACTTTTTTGTTTGAGCTTTGTTGCTACTGAAAGAACATGTCTTTTATTTACATTTTAAATAATGGTAAAGAAAATGTTGTAAATATAATTTTAATTTAGAAAATTAACTTTTAAATTTCTGCCTCTAAAAACATGATTTTAGCTACTATTGAAAATTTGACTAGACCGAAGCTCTGAAATTAATTACAGATTTAACAATGTATCCGATTTTCATATAACTTTGCAAGAAACAATTTTATCTATGCCTTATTGTCTTTTAAATTAAATCTTTATGATCTGACTAAAACTTGACAGATCTTCGTTCAGATAATAGAGGTTTCAGATAACTTTAGTATGTAATTACTTTAATTTATCGTTCAAAAAATTAAGAAAACCCTTATAAATTCAGCTCTATAGTTGCTCCACATATTTTATTTTCACATCACTACACCTTATTAACATAAATAAAGATGTTACACATGCGAATTCATAGCAATCTTATTAGGATTATGATAAAAACGCCCGACGACTAATTTATTAATATTTATGGCATAATCAAAACGTTTTTTTAGTATAACTTCGCATAACTACAGCTTTATTCATATTTAGGTTCACACCTATACGCAGGTTGTTAATAAAATTATACGCGTGTATAATTTTAATATAATTATTTAAAATTTGTGAAATATCGCCTGATTATCTTGATGATAATGTCAGATTTGAATGAGATTATGTTGTATGTATGGGTTTGTATTTAGGATGTTGATTTAGTGTGTTGTTGGAAATTTATCTTTTTAGAAAGACAATATTTTTATATTTAAACAACAAACGACGGGGAAACTCTTGGCCTGTATCTCATCTGATGATCAGGACGAAGGTGGAAAGCTTTACCTGGAATAAAGCTAAACTGGCTAATATTTTTCTTCTTTTTTTTTAATTCACGCATGTTATTACATAATTATGTTTATCCAATACCCAATTAAGGATCTTATAGGAAAATAAAACTTGAAATTAATGTCATATTTTCTTATTAGACGATAAGTTCTTAATTCGATAGCACTGTGCTTTATGTCGGATCCTTTATTAAAGTTAAAAAAAAAACTATTTTGGCGCTCCCCTGGATATTCATATTAAAATATTCTATTTAATTTTTAACTCAAACATTGCCGTGTCTTTAGTGAACATCTTCACCTTTAAACATATGTTTTAATAAACCAAAAAGGTTATAAATTACTGACGCCAACCATACGTTTAGTTATCTCAGAAACATTACTTCTTTGAATGCTCACATTTGTCGTTAATAAAGACTTTTTGCTTCAGACGTGCATAAATTTGTCATACTAAAGGCTTGTTCCCACGAAGACATCCAGTTTTTTGCAGAAACTGTTTTTTGCAGGATGCCGTTTAATAGTAACGCCCGTATACAGGGTGGAAACGATAAGTGATCTCACGCGATTATTTCTAAACTATAAACAGTAACCAGTTTTTCGATATCTTGTATAGTTTAGAAATAATCGAGTGAGATCACTTATCGTTTCCACCCTGTATACAAACAATGCTTGCTTAAGTGAAGCAGCAAATCGAACGCACAGCGTTGAATAGAGCTCTGCGATTGGTTCGTGTGTCACCCTGTGCGTACACGCGCACTGCGAGACCTCATAATAATGTTTGTGAATACGGGCGTAAGTATCTTCTTCTTGATTCTTCAGTCCCACACTGATGAGGTTCGCGACCACATAATATAAAATAGTAATTAATTAATAGCTTAAAGTAGAAGTTAGGTAGTAGTTTTAATATTAACGTTCACACAAACATTTCATTCGCAATGTCCCGCAAAAAACCAATCAGTTCGAATGTATGTAATTCAAACACAAACTCATTATTTTTGCAAAAGGCTTTTTAGGCACTTTTACACATCCCAGTATTAACCCTACTACTGCTTCGGGACAATAAATGGGCCAGTGCTGAGAAAAATGATATGTGTGTTCACACGACAGTCCTGTTTTGAGGGATCCCGTAATGCAGGATCTTGCCGAGGATCTTAGGAGTTGCCATGGGAACGAGCCCTTAGTATTTTTGCGTTCAAACGCACATTTGTCATACTAAAGTATTATTTAAGTATTACTGGAAAATTTTATAAAACCCATATTTATGCTTGGGAAGTGATTATTTAACTGAAAATCAAGATAAGACGCGGAGTTTTATAAATATAGTAACAATGATTATCAAGAACTAACTTTAAACTTGTATCGATTGTGACTGTATAATAATCTTATTAGAAACTAGCGGCCGCCCGCGACTTCGTACGCGTAGATCCCGTTTTACCCCCTTCATCTATCTTACGCGGTTTAGATTTTTTCATACAAATGTTTTTTCCCGCTAACTCCCGTTCCCGTGGGAATTTTGGAATATCCTGTTGTAACTAAGCTTTGAGTTTACTAAGGTACCTGCATGCCAAATTTCAAGCGTCTAACTTAAGCGGTTTAGATTTTTCATACAAATGGATTTTCCCGCTAATTCCCGTTCCCGTGGGAATTCCTAAGTATACTATAACCTGCCCAGTAGTATGAAGAATAATTGTACCAAGTTTTGTTAAAATCCGTCGAGTAGTTTTTGTTTCTATAAGTAACATACAGACAGACAGACAGACAGACAGACAGACAGAAAGACAGACAGACAAAAATTTTACTGATTGCATTTTTGGCATCAGTATCGATCACTAATCACCCCCTGATAGTTATTTTAAAAATATATTTCATGTACAGAATTGACCTCTCTACAGATTTATTATAAGTATAGATTATTTAAAGTTGTTGGACTTTTCAGTTGAAATAGACTCAATTCAATTCTCATTATACTCTCTAATCTGTGATTGTTTTTAGTTTTATTTATTGCGTTTTATTAAATATTCTAAAGTTGTAGGTACCATAAAAGTTTGTTCAACTTTTCTTTGGGATTAATTTACATTTACTGGTTAAGGCATAGTCAAATGACAGATGTCAAATGACAAGTGGTTAAATATCTGAAAAAAAAGTTTTCGCTTGAGTTTTACTATATTTTTTAATTATTAGTTTACACTTTGTTAACATTTAACCATTAGTAGCAAACAATTAGTTATTTTAACTATGAATCAACAATCTGTGCCTAAGTTGTAGTATCGGTCAAGTCTAAGGCTGAGTTGCACCACCTAACTTTGGCCGTAACTATGGCGATAACCGGTGTTTTTTGTATGGAGTTTCAGATTATTGACGTTTGTCAAAGTTAAAGTAAGATGGTATAATAACCCAGTCTATCTGTAGATTCTGCCTTTGGCCTTCAATAGTTAAGTTTTATTGGCAGCCCAAGCTGTAGATCCTGCCTACACAAAAGTTGCGTTATTGGTTAAATTAAATAAAATAAAACATGAAAGTTGTTAAAATTAAACAATTAACTAAGCAATGATAACTACATAATTAGTTTAGAAAAAATACAACAGAGTAAATATAACATACATAAATTATGTCTTAAAACCATTGTCATAATTACATTGTCTTCTTTTTTACACATTAAATTAAATTTAACTAGGTATCTAAAGTTAACCAAAATGGTCTCCTAGCCAACCAATAAAAAAAATCATCAAATCAATCTTTCAACTAACATTTCACTATGACAGACACACAAAACTAATATTCAATAGGTGTATAAATAACTGACATATTGCGCGGGCCACGAATCGAACCCCGTACCTTTCAGCCACTCGACCCCTGACCTGGGTCGTTGTGTTTCACCTTTACGTTGATTTAATATAATTTTAAGGTTTGTTACGTGGATATACAATAAATTGGTGAAATCCCCTTTTACTTTCATAGTAAAATAGTACCTAAATTTAGTTACTTTTAGTAGGTACGTATTACATTATTCGATTCTTATACTTCATTGAACTTAACCCTTAGTGTAGATTTAGGCTGGTAAATTGGTCTAGATAGGTCTAGATATAATTAATCACTGTCCAGTAAATGTAAGGTATATAATTTTAAATACACTGCCTTTGAAACTGTAGTTTTCAAGTGCACTATTAGCAGCTAGTAATGAGTCTATTTTGTGTTTTCTGTGACTGTCAGTGTTTAAAAGTAACAAAATATCTAGAAAAAATCCATAACAACTAAACCAACTAATTCTACTTATTCAATTTCTATTTTATGACAGTTTTTTTTATTCTTACAAAAAGGTCGAACTAGACTTAACGTTACAGTGACGTTATTTTTAACTAATTAAACTCATTAATATACGTTGTGTCTTTATTTACAATAAACAGACATTATTTAAATCAGATTAGTACCTATTTCCCATTCTTTCCCATTTCAAATGACGATTTCCATGATGGTTGGCTGAAAGAAACTTCTTTCATAAGATAAGCTTAATTCGTGACGTTGTTTGAAGTGTAAGTCTGTGTAAGTAACATGATAATTTATGTTAAAATATTGACGAGTCAACAACTTATTCTGTTTCGGTGTAAAATGTCAAAAATACAAACAATTGACCGCTCTATTTGAACAAATGGCAGACTAATGTTTTGTTTTGTTTAGCATAGGTTATGTTAATTCGACAGTTATGTCCATTTTAAACAGTAAGCCATATTAATGGTCTAGTATTTTTAATATGCCGACTAAAATGCAGTAAAATACAATATGGATGAGATTTTTAGATAAAAACACATGCAATATGCGCGTGGACACGAATTTGTTAGATTATTTGTTACAGATAAAGATGTTTGTATAAAGAAGTTTATTTTTTACGTTACAAGTGATATAATTAATAATTATTATTATTTATAGCCATTAAAAGTAAAAGAGAAATAAGAAATTTTTAAAAATAATATTTTCATTAATTGAAGTTATGTTACTTTGGGTTTAATTGTCGCCCTAACATCACTGCTATTATTTAAATTAATTAATAACCAGTTTGGCCACTAAATCAGTATAAGTTTTGACGGTAGCTAGTAATAAATTGTGGAGCCTGAAGTTGGCGAAGCTTTGGACAACAAACTTGTTACTGAAAAAGCTCTAACGTGAAGCTTTCGGTATAACAAGGCATAATATTTGTTTACATTTAAGTATTTTAGATGTGTTATTTATTTTTAATTATAATAACTCAGTGAATTATTAATTTCTTAAAAAAAACTTTTAACCCTTTTAATATGTCAATTGTTAAAAGTATTTTATTAAAAAATAATTAATTTTAACTTCATGTTAGGCTTTGTTATTAATTAAGGCTTTTTAGTGGGACTATAAATTTCCATGCATGCTTAAAATAACTACTGGTGCACATAAAAAAATGAACTTACCTTAATTCTAAACATCCAAACTTGAAAGAAAATTTGAGTAAACTTCACGGCGATCACTCACAGTGTCACTTGTGTTTTTCACCATAAATCCAAGTCACTCAACACAAATCAACAACACAGCTTGAAAACACAGTTCTCGAAGAAAAAAAAAAGTCTTTTGTACTAAACTTGTATTTACAGTCGACCTGCAAAAGTTGTTTTGAGTTCGCAAAAGTTTTTGGGGACGCGGAAAACCTCGACGCGCTCAAAAAATAAAAATGTGCCGAAACACGAAAAATGCAGCCGCGCGCGCCTTCCACACGCGACTGAAAAAATTGCTACATCTGCGTAAGACTCGGAAACTAAATCAAAATACTCGCTAGGAGAGGGACGAGTCAGCGTAGGCCCCACCCTTCCCCCACCACGGGCCGATACGCAAAAACATTCATAAAAACGCTCGGCTCCTCGCGAAATTATCAATTGTTTATATCACGACAAAAATGTAAACCAAAACGCGTTCATCTCGACAAAGCCCTAGATTAAGCAAAACATTAAACAATTAAAGAGTCACACAATAGAATTCCGACAATGTCGAAATATTAAAAACAATACGCGGTTTAATTTGTACGAATGATAATAATAAACACTGGCCGGTTGTGTTATCGAGAATGAATCGATGATCGGTTCGGGTGGTTTGATTTTTTTTTGAGCGGTCAAGGTTTTTCGGCATCGAGTTTCCCGCGCTCCTATAATTTTGTGGAATGCGTACGGTCGTGGAGTGTACCGCTCGCCGCAGCCACCCGGCTACGAATAAGTCTCGCGAGCGAGAGACGCGTTCGCTCGCTTTTTTTCCGCCAAAAAACTCGAGAAAGGATCCTTTTTAGGGTTAACTGTAACATCAGATGTGTATTTTTTATGGTTTGATTGAACTGGGGCTTGCTTACGAAGTTTATGACTGCTCGATGTTTGAATTGCGTTGAAGTTTTTAAGTTAAATTGTTTTAGAATATAGATAATTGTTTAAAGTCATAAAAAATATTATTTGTTCTCAATCAGTTATTTTTTAATCAACGTTTGTTATTTGATATCAACTTTTGTAATTTTTTAACATTAAAAAAATCCAAGATACATTTTAAATTAAGGTGGAAACTTTTTTTAAATAGTCAAAATTTTTAAAGATCGTTTTGTATTTTATTTTCTTAAGTCTTAACATTATCTCAAACAATACATTGCGCCATTATTCTGATAACTGCTTAATTAATGTATGACTCATAATTTTCCCAGAACGACTGTTTCTTTAGATTTGCATCTTTTTGCGATGTATTGTTTTAATCTTATTTTCTAAGTACAATGATTTATTTAGTCTGAAATTAACTCCTCATACTTTTTGTTCTAATTTATCAATTACAAAGTATTCGATATTTTCCTTAATGTTTTCTAAGACTGAGTTTTTTATGTAAACCAGGTGCAAACGGGCAATTAAGTAGTGTCTACCAGTCAAACTGGGTCGGTTCGTAAAAACAGCTCGTCAAGGTAAATAATGAGGCACCTTATGTATTTGAAATAGATTTATTTTGCAACAACAATGCAGTTTAATAAATATGATATTCACTGTTCTTCCTACTGCCTGCCAAGTAACGACATATACGTCCACATTCACAAACATTATTATGAGGTCTCAACTCTCACAGTGCGCGTGGATGCACAGGATGACACACGAACCAATCACAGAGCTCTATTCAATGTGATGTTCACTGTCCTACCTACTACCTCATCATTTCAGCCACAGGATGTCCACTGCTGAACATAGGCCTCCCCCAATGACTTCCACATCGCCCGGTTGGTAGCGGCCTGCATCCAGCGCCTTCCTGCTACCTTTATCAGGTCGTCGGTCCACCTACTACCTACCTGAAACTAAACTAATGTCTGCCACTGACAGGCCTAAAATCAAGATGTTTAATAATAATCAAAAAGAAACAATCACAGTGTTTAGTTCTTTGAATTTTATTTGTTGCCATAACAGCGTTCGTCCATCAAAGCGAGCAGACGAAAGGTTATTTTGTTAGGTTTACATTGTATTGTACAGTGTACAGTGCATTTAAATTATGCAATAACACTTTTTAAACGAATTCTTATCATATTTGACGGATATTGTTTAAGTTATTAATTGTTTAACCGATTGCTTTGATTTTGTTTTAATTTTAAGTGTTCCAATCTGCTTGTTGAGATTTATAATAAAAGTGTTTTTGAATGGTTATTATTTTACCAAAAATAAAATCTGTCTAAGTACCTACTAATCTTTTCTGGAAGTAGGTAAATCTCAAATATAATAGTTTTTGTTTCTATTAATTTTTTATAGTACTTAAATATTTTTTATTTAGATTACTAGAGCAGAGCTTATCTTGGTCCCTCTTTTAAACACTGTAACCTTTACGAGGTCTTGTACTATTACTAATTACTTGTACTATCCAAAATCTATTAAGTAATTTGGGTAGGACCATTTTCAGCACACTTTTTTAGTAGGTACTTAGGCCCTTTTCAGAGCACTTGTACTCCCCATTCCAACGAATTGGCGTAAATGTTAACAGCATTGGTGTGCTCTGGCAGTTAAAGGTACAAGATAGCCAGTTCCTCTATGATTGAGGATTCAAAGTGAAGCTGGCTTCCACCTTCGGCCTAAATCATCACTTTCCATCAGGTGAGATGCAGGCCAAGAGTTTCCTCGTTGTGATTAAAAAATAATAATAATCAATTTTGTAGATCCAGGTTTTAAACAAAACCTATTTCAGGCACCAGTCTCACACAAATTTAGTGTTAAGAACGAAGCATGTAACATACCTACTGTAAGACCTACTATGACAAACATTACTATGAGATCTCACAGTGTGTGTGGACGCACAGGGTCACACACGAACCAATCGCAGAGCTCTATTCAACGCTGTGCGTTCGATTTGGTGTTTTTAAGCAAGCATCGTTTGTGAATACGGGCGTAAGTTTGTAAAGGAAAATAAATTGTTTTTTTATTTTTGGTTAATAACCAGGATTACAGGAGTCAAATTAATTACTACATATTGTTTGACAGATGAGTCATTCCTCAGACTTTGGGCCCGTTTCCACCAACTCGCAGCGTTGCCAAGCTATGCCGGGCGATAAATCTGCCTCTAAAGTCTAGCCGGTGGATGACTGGTTTATTGTGAATCGTCGGTAACCGGAATAGAATGGAATTAGGGTTCCCACGGAGACTTCCCGTCTTTTACTGGAACAGTTTTTAGCAGGATCCCGTTTAGTATACGTGTTTTAAAATTAACGTTCATTCATACGAACATCCCGTTTGCAGTGTCCCGCAAATTCGTAGTCGAGTATATATATAGTATCTGTAATTCGAATTTCAAACACACGTGTGTGTTCACACGATAGTCCAGTTTTGCAGGATCCTACGTTACTGGGTCTCTAATAAGAGTCAGAAATTTTGTACAATCAGGTCGATTAAAGCAACAATATTCTGCTTTGTTGATTAAACCAAACTGGACACAAATATTTAAAGTGTCGCACTATGGTCTCATCTGAAATCGAACCTAGAAACTGGAAGCAAGACGTTAACCCGTTAACCACCATGATGAAAACTTTTATATTAAGGTAGACTCTATCTGGTTGAGTTATCACATTTTCTGTATAGCAGCTTTGTAGTTAAGTAAGTTGCGGTTTTAAAATATAAAATAAATCATTACCTTTTTTAATGACGGCTGACCTAATGGTTCCCCGCTCGATAAAAAAACCGTTCTTTGCATGAATTCTTAACTACAATATCTTCTGTCTAACTATTATTAAATCCTATAAAATACGTAAACTGCCAGTCATGTGACACTTATTGAAGTACTAGCTTTCCGCCCGCGGCTTCGCCCGCGTGGAATTTTGTCTGTCACAGAAAAACTTTATCGCGCGCGTCCCTGTTTCAAAAACCGGGATAAAAACTATCCTATGTTCTTTCCCGGGACTCAAACTATCTCTATGCCAAATTTCATCAAAATCGGTTGCGAGGTTTAAGCGGGAAAGCGTAACAGACAGACAGACAGACAGACAGACAGACAGACAGACAGACAGACAGACAGACAGACAGACAGACAGACAGAGTTACTTTCGCATTTATAATATTAGTTGGGATTGGACAGTTATTTATTGAATTAAAAATATCATTTCTATTTCAACAATAGATTCCGACTGATGGAGATAAAAGGGCGTTCAGTTGCAATTTGCATGTGAAGGAATATTCATTTAGGACATTAGATAGATAGATAGATATTTATTTATGGGTATTTTGTCCAATGGCTGGCAGCATCCAATGAATATCGGTTTACCTTTAATTAATTTATCCTCATGACTCATTAGCTAAAACTAAATTAACATTAAAATTCCCCCACCATTGTGCCAAGCAATGCGGCGATAACTCCGCGTGATTTCTGTGTCTGAAGTTCGATTCCTGACGCTAAAATGTCACCGGTTATTTTAGAACTGCATTATAGTCTAGCTAGTTCGTCTGTCAACGCGGGCCTGCGTTTGTTGTGTTGGAGCCAACGTTGGTTGGAAAGGCAAAAGGTTTGTCAGTAAAATCGTAATCTCGGCGATCGTAGAGTGATAAATTTACGTTAATTTAAGAATGTAATTTTTGGAATGTATTTTTTTTGCTTTTTTTTTAATTGTCAATGAGACAATCAGGTCTTTTGTTTTTGAAATCACATTAATACAATTAGAAGAGTTAGAAGTAACTACCACCTTTTAAAATCAAGAAGGCAAAAATCTCTCGGTAGGTATACAGCTGACATCCGTAAACTTAGCTACCTCCGACTGCGGGTTTTCTCGTAGTGAGTCAAAAATTATGTTCATAATTTTATAGGTATAATGTAGATTCCTTATTTTTATTTTTCTTATTCAGCAAGAGAGATCGTACTTTGCAGTGTTCATGTATAATGTCCAGCAGTGGACTTCCATATTGTTATGCTGAAAAGATGACGATGATGATGAGAAAACTCTTAAACATTTTGACAATAAATTAATACACTTGAATTTCATTAATTTTTAATACACATACATACTTTTCACTAATGAAAAATCACATCTCTACCTTTCCGTAAATAATGTATTTCCTGACTCAAAGTCAAATGAAATATAATTAGACTAATTAAGAAGGTAAACTCTGAAAGACAAATGACGATCTGGTTGCCCATCAGATGCACTTTAACGATAGTTTGTGGACGCGGACCTGCATTTGTTACGCTTGGGACCAATATGGTTGTTGGCATTGGAGGTAGAGGCAAATGGTTGGCCTTTGGGACATTATTGGGACAGATTTGGAAAATAGTTATTGTGTTATGTGTGACTGAGGGATTATTATTATTAGCGAAGATTTATTTAACTGTACGTTTTATTTCGGGGTACTTAAGTTACTATAAAACCTAGAGTCTAATATGAAAACACATTATTGAAATATTTTTTCCATATAATAATTACTTATTACCCTGAAAAGTGTGTATCAGTCAATTTTGACGAAGAAAATGTTTTATTTGTACTTTTCTATTTTCACCATTTTCACTGCCAAACAATTTGTAAAAGTAATAAATAAGCAAAAGCTCTTTTCAATTCAACTATAAACAGTGTTAATTTTTCAGTATCCTGAAATTTTGTTAATTTGGCAGAATTACATTTATTTATCAAATCAAAACCACTATTTTTATTAATTCCAAGAACAAATTCTAAAAAAATGTATCACCAACATTGGCTCAAACATTGGCCCTGTAAACCCAACCAGGCACTCAGCCAACATCGCCTACCACAGTGGGCGGCGCGAGTCTTAATAATTTACAATTTACGCACAATTCTACATTTTGCGCGTTTTGGTTGGCTGGACGCAAAACATTTCACGCTTGAAATTCGTTTGTGAAAACTATTTGATAATTTGTGGCGAGTAAAGTATAAACATACCTATTTGTAACGCGTGTAGAGTCATTTTGTTGTGGCAGTTTTGAAANTTTGGAACACATAATTTTAGTACTTGATTATCTACTTAACCTAATTTTATGAGGAGTTTCATATCTATTTGTTTGTGGTACTTCTGTACATATTTCAGAACCAGATGGAATTAGGTATGTACCTAACTTTAAGTTACCTACAGCTTGAAATGTTAATTTTAATCTAATTTCTATTGAGTTATCAAGCTTACTTGTCATAATCATGATTTACGTTCCAATCTAAAAAGTATGTGCGTAAGTCTCTATTAAGCACTCGGTTCTTTTTTTGTCGAAATAAAAGTTAGAGTAAGTAATTAAGTTACAGTTATAATCTAGTTAAGATAGTGTAACTCTTATAAACTAATACTACAGAGTTAAACACTCAATTGAAAAATTAAAAACTTCAAATACTCAATATTTTACATTTTTACTGTATCAGGCGGGTTAACATTGCTATTAAACATCAACGCTTAAAATAAAAAAATAAAACAAACATCATTTGAAAAGCGAACGCACCAAAAATCTTTTTTTACCCGNTTTTGAAAACATGAATTTAGTACTTCATTATCTATTTAACCTAATTTTATGAGGAGTTTCTTAACTATATTGCTTGTGGTACTTCTTTACATATTACAGACCTAGATGGATGGGGTGGAAGAGGTTACCTACTTTAAGTTACCTACTGCTTGAAATGTTAATTTTAATCTAGATTGTTAGGTACGTTCGAATCTTAAAAGTATGTGCGTAAGTCTTTATTATGCACTCGGTTCTTTTTTTTGTCGAAATAAAAGTTAGGGTAAGTACCTAATTAAGTTAATATAATGTAACTCTTTTAAACTAATACTACAGAGTTAAACACTCAGTTTAAGAATTAAAAACTTCAAATACTCAATATTTTACATTTTTATTGTATCAGGCAGGTTAATTTTGCTATTAAACATCAACGCTTAAAATAAAAAAAAGAAAACAAACATCATTTGAAAAGCGAACGTACCAAAATCATCTTTCTTTACCCGTTCGAAATTCAAATTCAAATTCGCAATTCCAAAATTCGCACAAAGAGTTCATACGCAAAGACGTCGCGGCCGAGTCCTCACGTACGCATGCGTATGTGTGCTGATACTATCCACACATGACTTGTTGTCCGTGTTCGCGATAAATCATACCAATGTATTTGTGATCGGGCTGTGTAGGGGTGCGCCGTGTAGCTGTGCGCGGATTGAGATGTCGATAGGTTGGTGTCGATACTTTGATGTAAAGTACGGCCAACGAGCAGCGCAGGACCGTTCATTGTGGAAAACCTTGGGGGAGGCCTTTGTCCAGCAGTGGACGTCATTTGGCTGAAACGAACGGCCAACGAGAAGCGATACCAAATGTAAACAAACCCAATGTCATGGGTGAACCCGTCTGACTTTGACATATTTTGGCGGGAGAACGAGACATTACGACAAATTTTAATACACAAGATGGGAAAAGTCAGAATATATTGTCAACTCGACAGTCGTATCGACCTTTTGTATCGCTGCTAGTTGGCCGTACTTTAGTCAGCGATACAATCATCAAAGTAAATACTTTGTTGACATCAGATTGATTGTATTTACAGTACAAATACCTAGAATACCTACGAAGTCTAGTTAGGTGTACCTAATTTATGACTTTAATTA
The DNA here is from genome assembly GCF_004193835.3 of Ostrinia furnacalis. Classification (NCBI taxonomy): domain Eukaryota; kingdom Metazoa; phylum Arthropoda; class Insecta; order Lepidoptera; family Crambidae; genus Ostrinia; species Ostrinia furnacalis. The sequence goes on from NW_021130448.1 coordinate 179,055, forward strand.
TTTTTTCGTTTATTGTGGTTTAGATAATCACCCGATTGCATGACATTTTCTTTCGAAGACAGCGATATTAATGAAATTTTCTAAGCATTATCAATGAATCCATGAAAGTTTTAGTTTAACATGTTTCATTATTAAGTAAATTCTAAACAATCATTCAAAATTTATCTAGTATTCTTCTACCAACTCTAGTGATATTAAGTTACTTTATGAGCTTTTATTTATGTCCATCAGCTAAAGTAGCACATTATGAGTCAATGTCGCAATTGCATTGTAAATTCCATCTAAAAATGGAGCTCAGTAACTAGGTATAAACCAGCTTCCAACCACGCTAATGTCATTTGAATCAGCATTTCAAACGACAACATTGTAGCTAAAAGCTATCGATACAAAATCCCGCATCAGGCACATCACTAGCTACAATCGTGTGTCCATATACAGACGCGGGATCGTCGTGTGCATCGAGCTGCATTTCTTTCTCGTATTGTAATTTATTGGGCTGTAACGAAGTTAATTATTGAGATTTTTGTATTAAACGTTGGAAATTATTTTTAGCCTTGCACATATGAGGCGCTGTGCGCTTTTTACCAAGAAACGGTCGCGGTTTCGACTGGTATCGATGTGATATTAATACAATAAGTTTTCTGGTCGATGCGCTCGATTTTGTTTGTCGATAGTTTTTTTTCTCATCACTTTTGTTTGATCACGTTTCCCAGGGCCGTTTCAGGAATCGTAATGCCTTTTTGGTTCTTTAATAACCATATTAATGTTGGCCAGAGTGAAATTATAAATGTCATTGGGAGTTTGTATGTGAGTACTTTTACAAACATGTGTGTTGCGTTGCCATGCGTCCAATACCACACACGCATCGTGTGGACATGTCCTAAGATCAAATTAAATCAAATCAAAATGTTTTTTTACTTCTGAAAATAAGTAAATTTTGTGAAGATACTGTTCCTTTCCTTTCAGTATATTAAATCTATAGCCATTATAACCTACAATCCTACATCGAGTAAAATTATACCCTAAGTAATTATTATTGATAAATAATCAGTTGATTGAAAAAAAATCTGGTTACAAGCTCGCAATCATCTTCTCACAAGAAAGTTTCCTTAAAAAAACCATTCCAACATCATCAATAAAATCCACAAAAAAATACCAGATCGAATTTCAAAATCGCACAGGGTTAAACCTAGTTCACAATGTCAGGACCTCATCAGTAGAATGGGGTCACGTTTTTTGAGTTTTTTCGCCCAAAAAATTGACAATGGAACCACTTTCAAATGATCTACTTTTTGCGCCAACCGCGCGTAAACAGATAACTCAGAAATTCACAAAACAGGGGGAATCGTGAGAATCTCTTACTTGGGGTGAAGCGAATGTTATAAAATAATCCTCAATCTACATTNGGTTAATCTACATTAATATCTTTTGAACTTTTGTCCTGAGATTTATAGTGTTCTTAAGAATTTATAATTTAATTTATACGGATTTATTTCAATGTATGAACCTGTACTTAAAATTGTTACAAGCCGTGAAATCGTTCGCGTTTTATAAATTACGATGACGGCATAAATTGACGTTAATTTACTTTTAATTAATTTAAAACATGCTAATTAGCACTCGGTGTACTATTACTTATTCTGTGACTCGGTGAAGATGCTACGAGATACCCCAGCTAAAAATAAATGTAGCAAACGTTAATTTATCGTAGCTTTTATCATAATTTATTTTAAAACGAAGCACCTAGTTTTAAAACCTTAAACCCTGGGAAGTTACCAAAACCTTTCCTAAATATCAATCGAAACCATTCTGTTGTAAAATCACACTTATGACCATTACACACGATGCTTTAGTGTTGACGTTGCGTCGTATATAGGCACTTACGACTTTTTTTAAAACTGCTGAATGTACTTTTCAATCAGAATCGCCATTCATTACTATCACCTTGCCTATTAACAATACATTTCAATACAATCTTGACTATTTCTTTAAAACTTTAATTTGCCACCTTTAACCCTTACAATGCCGCGGCTCGATTGACCCGGGGTCACACCGGTATCACGTTACTACGATACACACATTTCTGGAATTCGCAACCGCACACAATACCACCTTTTTGTTGAAATAGACCGAAGAAATGACCCCATAACGCTGAATAGCTTGACTTATGACCCCGGCGACCTTTCCGTTTTTTGCCCAAGATGGTCAAAAAGGGGCATCTTGCCCACAAAATCGGACAATGGCTTCTGATTGCGCGGGGCACAATAAAAAACGGACAATGACGAAATGGCCAAGAAAAAATCAATAGCGGAACCTTTTTGCTTTTAAAAACTAATCGCGCATCATAATAAGATTATTTGCTTTCTGTATTGATAGCTTGTGACAATTTGATTGACATTCATTCTGGTACTCTAGCACCGACAAATAACGAATATTAAGTCTGTAAAATGTATCTTTTAACACTACGTTAAATAATTTCCATACCTATATTTAATTTCATCATTTATCACAGTATCAAATATCATAAAATATTTCTCATACAAAAAATGATATCGCCATTCACCAGAAACCGTTATTAAATCCATCTTAAATCTCCTACAACAGTCGGAATTTCTATAAAAATCTCAAATTACTGCAAACAGTTATAAATCAAACGGCGAAAAATGAAAGAAAAAAAACTATCTCACGCGTCTCGCATCATCTGTTGCTTCCTAAAAGGGGTGAATTTGGCAATTTTTGAACCGAACATAATAGTAAACGGTACCCTCTCTAACAGTTACGCGAAAAAAACGCGGAAGATGGGGAAAAGGGAGTGTTTTAAAGCGTATCTAACTCTTTCCCATGGGTCTTAACCTTGGCGAACTTTTTTGTTAAAAATTGAGACACCTTTGGCATCTTTTCGTTTTTTTCGATTGTCACGGACTTTTTTGCGATGTGCGGGGTTCGCGTTCGTCTATTATGCGCCCCGCTTTGTGCTCGGGTCGAGATTTAGCAGGTGGGTCAGATGTACCCCTGCTGTATTTTTGGGTTATAAGACGAGATTTTTAAATTAGATTTCGTCTTTGCGTAACCGGTTTTTTTCAGTTATGATTCTTTTCAACTCTTTGTAAAATTGAACTTTACACAATTCTTAATATTATTTTCTCGTAATCATTTAAGAACTGGCTAAATTTTATCTATTGTTATTTGTTTTACTAAAACTATCTACATAATAATATAATAATTGTAGCTAATGAAACTTGTTTGGAAAGGGTGTGGTTGATATCCGCTAAACCGCTAAAGCATTCTCATAAACACTGAAAGGGTTAAAGTTTTAAGAAAAAAAAAACACCGTCGCGGGAACTGAATAATTTAGATAAGATAATAATCTTGTAAGTTCTATAATATCTTTCATCAATCGCAAAAGGAATAAAATTAAATACTTTTTACTAATTAACCAAAAGCACGCACCTACAAACATTAATTGTTTTTAAATCCTCGCGAATACAACAAAAACACTGGTCTGTTCTCACCTCTTTCAGCATAATAATTACTATAATTATGTCCACTTCAATTGTGGCCTTTAATGTGATAGTAATAAGGGTGGTTGTAATTGACTTTCGATGCTGTCGAATTACAATGTAATACGCGGGCAAAAAGGCCGAAGATCGAAATAGGTATAATTACAGCTAAGCGGCGGCGCGCGCGCATCCGAATTTTCCTAAAATTACGAGCGTTCGCAAAAACTGGACATTTTCGGAAATTCACGTCGCTCGATACGGCCGAGTGGCGAGTGAAAATAAGTCATAAAATGCCCAATTTTAAACACAAAAATATTGAACTTGCTGATATTTCACTAGACTGAAGTAAAAGTTTCATATGGGACGCTACGACTTTTTGTATTTGTTATAATACCTATGTAGGCTTGCAAATTGTAACCAAAGAACTATAGAGAATTGAAAGTCGAATCTTTATGAACAGTTAAAATATCATGTTCGAGTTTTATTTCAAATGCAAAAATTATAGTTCTTTTTTAACGATCGTTGTGATTTTTTGAATTGAGTGTGACCATGACGCTTTCTCAGGGTTACGGCCGGATGAAGGGCGAAAGATTTCAAGGACGGGATGAAATGGACTGACGCAAAAGGGCAACTCTACAAGGGGAATTAATTGGATAAGGTAATTATGTTTATGATATCTTTTGAGCTTACAAGGCAATATTTAAAAATATTAAATTTATTATCTGTTAAAAAGTTCCTGCCATAAAAATTACTTAACCCTGTTATTTTTCGATGAAAAGACACAATTTTTTCAAAATCCTCACTTACATGGCTCTACGTTGCAACATATCACCAATATCTATCCCTCTCATTTGAAAGAAAACGCGTCAGCCATCTCTATCGCACGCCCGCCAAAATTGCTTAGCAAAAATGCGCGCGAAAAATATCCCGCATAGTTGTCGATCTCAGAAATGGCGGATTTGTTTAAATTTTTCAAAATTAATAACGGCGTCCAGGGTTTTTGTGCCAGCGACTTTAATTAGAAATATTTGGGGATTTAGACGTTTTTTCGCGCGGAATATTCCAAAATGGCCGCATTTCGCTTGATATAATATTTTAATTGCCATGTCTGCGCTTTTGGTGGCGTACCTATTTTGGAAAATATTTAGATTAGATTTTCTGGTGCGTTTACTTGCAAAACATGTTTTAATTTCAATGTTGGAATTTAAAGTAAATTCTTACTGTTAAAATTGAAAACTGAAAACAACACAGTTTAAATATGTTTTAATTAACTAGCTTTAGTTTAAGTTTTGCTTCTACTTTTAATATATTTTTTTTTGACTACTCTATCTTTTCCTTTCATATTATTATGCCAGGCATATTTACCAAAATTTTGAAAGGACCTCCCAGAGAATTTAACAATTTTAAATTAAACTTAAAAAAAACTTCAAATGCGCCTTTATACCAAAAAAACTTTTGACGTTAAGAAAGTTTGTATCAAACTTGTCATTACAGTTATCTCGGATCTACGATATCAGATGTCTTACATTCACCCCGTTAACAAAGGGTTCTTCCGGAAAGGGGTTTTGGGGTAAAAAGGGGTAAAAAAATTATGCAACAGTTATAAAATATTTTGACAAAACCGCGGAGTCACGTTACGGCCGGGTGTTGGTTGAAAAAACGCGATTTCTTAGCTAAATGTTAGGATTCTTTATTTGGCAACTTTTTTTAAAGAAACTGGTTTCCATTCGGATTTTAAACCATGTTTCGTGTCTTTTGAACTTTTCTAACGGACATTTCAGTTTTTATTTTTGTTACAACTTTTGACATTTCATCTTTTTCATCACAACCTTTACTTAGAAAAATTTAAATATTTAGTTTAACTTCCGATGTTTGTCGTAAATTTTTATAATTATTTTCTTTAATATTTTCAAGTTAATAGTGATGATAATATATTTACTAAACTATCTACATACCTATAGCTCAAAATGTTTTGTCTCTAAATGATTTTTTCAATTTCCAGGGTACCGAGAAATTGAAAAAAACATTTTTATTTAAACCTTTAAACGTCATTAGTTACCATAACTTCAGAAACCAGTTCAACTAATATCACAAAAGGATGTATTCCAATACCGCTATCCGCGAACTGCCTTTCTTTTATTCATAACTAAAAAATATCGAACCAAAGTCAAAACTAAAAAGGAAAACCAAAATAACGTCTAATCTCAGAACGTTTTTAAACTCAAAAGAAGTATATTCTCATGCTGGCCGCAGCGCGTTCTAAATTTAAAACTCTTTTTTGTCAAATAAGGAAGGGTTAAGTTAAAAACATTCTATTTTCGAATTGTTAAAAAGTCCACATTGTATGGAATACGTCAAAACTTCATAGCGCGCGTAGTCAATGCACAGTTTGGACATAAAATAATATATTAAATAGGAGGTACTAAAACAAGAAGTTTCACAATAGAAGTGCAGCTCAAACTTAAGAAGATTTATCTCAAAATAAGTAGAACTAAAGATTAAAGCTATAGTGAAAAGGTAAAGATCTTTATTTACACAAATTGAAATTCGTTTCCTGAAATTCCTGAAAAGATTCTCAAAACTTAATTTGAAACGGTACAGGCTTAACTTCTGATAAGTAGGTTCCAATATTGAATTTCAACCTTACCTACTTTTTTTTCTTATTGAATTTTTCAGCAATGGCAATGAAGCGGATTCAGTTAATTTTCATGACCTTTTTCTAAGTGAAGTTAAAACGTTTCTATAACAGTTGATTGAAAGTTTAATGTTTTTAAAAGTTAAAATGTCAAAAAGTACTTGAAATCTTAATATTGACCTTATACTTTTACAATTAATTAGACATGAAACCTTATGAAAAAAAAACATTAATTTAATTATCTACCAATCTAGAGTATACTGCATCAGCATTATTCCTTTTTCAAATGATACCAAAGACACAGGAAGCATGAGTTTTTTGTCACTTCCACGTCTCGTCGAAACTGTTTTCATTGGTCCGTCCTTTTCACACGTTCGTAATTTCGGGACGTGCGATAGAGACAGCTACAGCGTCTTATTCTCAGGTGTGTTGACAATAACAGATGTTTGGAAGATGGCGGCGCAAACGCATATTACACAATTACAATTCTATTTAATTATTTTTTTGGGCCCGTTTGTGATTTGGCGTGGGTGTGGGTAGTCAGCTTTTAAACAATCGTGTGTTCTTCGTCATGTTGACTCCGTTAGTTCCCTAATTCCGGTGGATTTGAATTGTTAATATATTTCTTTAGAAATAGCGATTATATCTTTGTATGGACTAGTAAAAATAGGACGACGTAGGCGGTAAGAATATTTTGAGTAAGATGTTAGTCATAGAGCTCTTGAAAAAGACTTTTACCGCTTGACAATGTCAGAAAGCTGACCGTATGATTCCAATACGGGACTATTCCCACCTCTCGTTCCCACCGCTGCAACTCCTGTGTAGCCAGGATGTACAGCTTGACCGCCATAAAAACCTAACCAATGAAGGTTGAATTGGTCCCGTATGATTCCAGTAGAGTAGAATATGCCATATGTTTTTCACGAAGCGCTGGTAGGGCCCAAAAGATAAGGAGACATGTAAAGTGTCCCATAAGGGCTAGCTTTTCTTTTCTTTTTTTATATTTGACGTTCATAAGTACCACTTGTGGTCTAAACTTAATAAATATTTTTGATTTTGATTTTTGAATATGATTCCCACTCTTTCCGTGGACGTCGTAAAGGCTTAAGCATCTAAGGGTTAGATGCAGATATCAGGCCTCCAGATGGGTGCCAGCATGGTGAATCTTCACCATGGCCGTCGTGGGGATTTTGGCCAACTCATCCCCAAGTGTAATTAGATAGAGTCGTGTCGTACTTCTTAAGTAGAGACTTGACGGTGACGGTGATATCAGTAATGTATGTATGAGTCTTCATCGAGCTCTTCTTCCAAAAACCAAAATAAAAACTTGCCAATGTCTTTGCCTGGGTCTGTACTCCGTTTAGTTCTGAGGTGGAATTGTGTTCATAACGTACGATTATTCTGTCAAACGCTTTGTTTAACTGACTTTATCGTACGTTATGAACTGTCAAATGATTACGATTGCTTTACACAATTCCACCTCTGATATGACTTTACCTAACTGTGTACTACATCTATCTGTGAACGTAGTGTGCTTGCTCAAAATTGTAAAAATATCTCATTAGTATCACGATAAAAATAAAGTTCAATCCTTTAAAAACGACACACCCGGCCCACATAACATTTGTATCGCCATGTGCAGAACTACGGCCATCCATCAAACGACATCGTTTAATCCAGAGTGAATTCTAAACTTTAAACTCTAACAAAAGCGCCGAAACACAATATCTCATTATGTTAAAAAATCAATGAGAAAATATGAGATTTGACCCAAAAAAATCCACCCTTCATCAAAGGGTTAGCGAGCGAGAAGGCACGCTTTCTTATAGAGTTAGAAAGGGACACACATACCACTCAACCCTTTCACTGCACCTGGACTATTTTTTGCGCTCGACTTTTTTCGGTGTTGAAATTTGAAAAAGTGCAAAATTTAGTTTTGTTGGGGGTCAATTATTGATTTTTGGTCGGGAATAAACGCCGCAGCACAATGCAAGTTCGTTATAACTTCGTTCAAATGAGGCCATTACTCTTTGACCTTTGGACATAAAATGTGACAGTTGTCAATTCGGTATCTGTCATTGTTACATTTTTTGATATTGCCCTAAATGAAATATTGTACTGAAATAGCAATCATTCTAAAAAATTACAATGCTCTCAATAAGCACGAATATTAGGTACACTATCTTTTGCGTTTTTCTATGAAAAATAGCATAGCTAATTTTTACCTATAGTCTTTTTCACCTAAGATGATCCGTATGACGTTTCGAGTTTGAAAGATTTAGAGATGTCACATAACTAAACCATAGCGATTTATCTATCGATTTTTTTCGAAGAGTTAGTAAAACCTACTTTTAGAGAAATATTTTGTATAGGTGTTATTTAACAAAAAACATGTTTTTTTTTATTATAAATATTATTGTAACAATTTTTTATTGATAATATTCAAATTTCATGGTTCGTGTTCAAAAAAACGATTCCTAAAAAGTACTGGTTCTGTTTCTTTAAATTAAAAACTATTAATTTATTTTCAATGCATTTATTAGTCAATAATCGAAAAATATAGATGATTTTTGTGATGTTTTTAATAACTAAGTATTCACTGCAATCGATTAATGAACCGCGGAAATAATCGATTTTATTATATAAGAAATACCCCAGCACTAAATCTATTCCGTTTCACACATTGCGTACATTAAATAAAAAATATTTTTACATCGTATTTAATTAAAATATTATTAATAGACTCAGATTTTACTATATATTTCAAAACAAGTAGTAATTTTTTTTTAATTATATTGCTAATAAAATACAAATATTTTTTCAAAAATATTCTGCATATGTAGTATGCGTAATATGGATAACCTTGAAGTGTCATACGGATCATCTTACGTGAAAAAGACTATAGGAATCAAATTCCACACATCGCACGGTTGGTAGTGGCCTGCATCTAGCGCCTTCCTACTACCTTTATCAAGTCGTCGGTCATTGGGGGAGGCCTATGTTCAGCAGTGGACGTCCTGTGGCTGAAATGATGATGATGATGATGAATCAAATTCCCTAGAAAAGAATGGGTCTAATTTCCTAAACTCTTTTAAAATTTAATTTTTTTTACAGACAACCAATAGCTTACAAGCTTACGGGGAATCAAACCAGTAACGCATCGACAACGCGGTTTACTGTGCCACTGCGCATACGACATTGTGGGATAGACTAAACATCGTCAGCACGTCAGACTATACAGGATGTCCCATATGTATTGTCCCGAAGCAGTGGTAGGGTTAATATTGGGACGTGTAAAAGCGCTTTTTTAAAGCCTATTTGCAAAAATAAATGAATTTTATGAATTTTTAATTTTTAATTTTATTTTGTGATGCTCTACCTCTGGGCTTCGACTTAACACTGTTTTTTGGGACATCCTGTACGTATTTATAACTCAAAGGTGACTGACTGACTGAATCACTGACATAGTGATCTATCAACGCACAGCCCAAACCACTGGACGGATCGGGCTGAAACTTGGCATGCAGGTAGGTTAAGACGTAGGCATCCGCTAAGAAAGGATTTTACGAAACTCTACCCCTAAAGGGATAAAACGGGATCCACGCGTACGAAGTCGCGGGCGGCCGCTAGTTGTTGTTATAAAATAGCACAAAACAACTAGACCAAATGCCAGTATTAGGTGAGCATGGATGCCATCCGTACATTTAATAATGTCTTCAGCCAATTTCAATTCGATTAAAAACAGCGCCACCCAAATAACGAAATTTAAAATCGAACAAGCGGAACGATAATTTAAATTAAAGCGTTTTGAATGCAAGAATCTGTAGTTAGGCAAGTTAATGCAACGCTGGGTGAATGAAAAAGGGGCAAAACGCACACAATCACATGAGGGACGCACAAAAACGGGGATAAAAGAGACAAAAAGCAATATGGCGGATTGTTTTTAATTATCGAGTATCGGTATAAATCGATGCACGTCGCCGCGGGCCGGCGCGCGCGGCTAAGGAGACGCATGCGCGTTGCAATTTTTATGGAAATTATAGAAAAAAATGTAATTTTCTGGGTTTGTGGAATAGGAACTGGCCAGCAAAATTGCTTCCTTTGTTTTGAGTTTAGAAGTAAGATTGACATTATTTTTTTAAATACCATTCAACTCCGTTATTCTCATTTTCAAATCTATGGTTTTCTAAACTAATTTAAAGTTCTCCATGCCTGCCAAAAGCTGCCTGGTTGCGGGTAGCGCTGGACCGGTTGTTGTAGAAATCCTTAGGGGGAGACCTTTGTCCAGCAGTGTACTTCATTTTGCTGAAAACAGCAAAATAGAAAAGCTAAATAAGTGTGATATTTGATCACATTGAGCTGTCTCGAATGTGTCTAAATTCTTATAAGAAAATCTCTCCACACTTGCCTACCTTTTTTTAAGACTGCATTATTTTTTTCTTTTGAAACAAACTTGCATGTGTCAAACAAGGCTGTTGTTTCTTTAATAAAGATAAATAAATAAAATAAACTTTAATTTACTTAAAAAATTATGTAAAAAAAGTTTTTAAGGATGCGTCTTTGTTCAGTGACAGCTCCACGCCACCCGTAATCCGGATTCATAAAATTCATATGTACTGGTGAAGGCAGCGATCGCACGGATGTAGTGTATTTCACTTACACGCGAACATTGTAGTCTTGCAGCCTTTGTCACTGCCGCTTATTTATAGTCTTAGCGGACTCAGATGAACTAATTTATAAGTAAAAATAAACTATGCAAGTCTATGAGAACGGGCTGTTTTGGAACTGATGAGTAAGACAGTGTTTTAGGTTGAACTGTCTTATTAGATAGTGTGTATCTTGGATAGTAACTTTCTACGAAACAATTCATAGATAATCTACTTAATTATGACATCTGAAAATCTACGATTCTATTTAAAGATACTAGCGGCCGCCCGCGACTTCGTACGCGTGGATTCCGTTTTACCAGCTTAGGGGTTGAATTTAGCAAAATCCCGTCTTAGTGAGTACCTACGTTCTAAAAGGAACCCCCATGCAAAATTTGATACTCCTAGCACAAGACTTGTAGTTTCTGAGACTTCGTGATTAGTGAATGAGGCAGTCATTTCCTGACCTTTCGCTTTTATAGATTAGGGTTTTTGGATTTTTTAGTTAAACTATCCTTGTTTCCCATACAATTTGAATAGATAGCTATATCACGTATTTTTTTATTACTATTGGATTTTTTTATGCCTTGATATTTTTTAACACACGTAGAGCCAAATTAGGTAGAGTTTATTAAAAATAGCTACATAACTAAACATTTAACATGCTATACTTACATTAGTATACAGCCAAGTCTTCCAGTAATAAAAGTACTCATGTTCATCTTTGTATTTGCTTCTTGTGGGATTCGAACCAACAACCACACGGGTCGTAGATCGGTTCGCAACCACCACGCCAAGACGTCCTAAAATTTATTAATGTCCATCAGTCAGATTTATCTAGTTATTCAATAAATTCAAATTAATGAAAGGTACAAACATTAAGATCACCCTATTAATAATCGCGTGCACTAATTATAAATGAGACAAAGAAATGCTACAAAGTACACGTCGTTTGATGCGCTGGCATTTTGATTTGAATTATTTCGGACAAGATTATTGTGTCGTGTATGTATTATTCGCAGTTACAATATATTATTTTTATATAATAAAACTATGACTATACGCTTTAAGAATTACTTTCATTAGGTCTACGACCTCTACGACCTACCTAATTACCTAACTTTTTCGGACTACATAGTAGGTATTCGTTTTTACTAAAGCTGGGTTGCACCATCTTCATCATCATCATCAATTAAGCCATAGAACGTCCACTGCTGAACATTAGGCCTCCCCCAATGATTTCCACAAAGGCCGGTTGGTGACGGCCTGCATCCAGCACCTTCCTGCTACCTTTATGAGGTCGTCGGTCCACCTTGTGTGTGGACGTCTCACGCTGCGTTTTTCGGCAGCATTGTTAAATTACTATTTTCCTAGATTTTTATTGTGTTTTAGAGATCAAAAAAGCTTTTGAAAATGCTCTCTCGTTTACTTTAAATTCAGTGCTCACAAACATACCTGGGTTCTGCGCGTGACCACAAGCGTGACCACAAACGTGACCCTATCACCTATCGTCGATCACGTGGACCCCCGTCAAAGTACCGGGAACAAAGTCACTCACGAGCTGATGATGATAGAAGTCAGTGGAAACTACGATAAGCCAGGGACTTACCAATGAAGTCAAGAGAAAATACTTATCAAAGAACTGAATAAACATTTATTATGTACCTAGCCCTGCTGCAGCTGCTAGGGCAGCCGGCCAATCTTATCTTCTCAAATAAAATCGTATATTTTGCGAAAATGGGTTTACATCAGTAAGTGTTACAATTTTTCAAGTAGGTATCTCCATCTTCCACCTTTAGGCATGCAAAATTATTACTGTAATTGTCATTTACATTCATTAACAAAATAGAATTCACATTTATAATAACTAATGTCAGACAACTCAGGGTCAATAATTACATTAAAGTCAATTCAAAAATAATAAAATAAAAATATTAAAATTACATAATGTCAACTACAATCTACTTGGTATGTCAAAAGTATTAGATTTGGACTACATACATTACAAACACATGAAACTGTCCAGGAGGAATTCGCTAATCGAATAATATAGCCTTATCTACCAACAACTTATGAAGACATTCCCTGAACGAGAATATGTCCTCCTTATTTCTTATACCCTGTGGCAGTTTATTATAAAATACGGGGTGCCATTCCTGAAATATTTTTCGTAAAAAGAGTCGTTTTGTGGATTTGTGCGCATATCCTGTTTTTGTGACGTTTGTTGTTATGAGTAGGAAACATACTTGGGTTTTTACGAACGAATAAACATATTTTCTCTATATATATTGATGGAAGGGTTAACAAATTTAATGATTTAAAATAGGGCTTACAGCTGTCTCTAGGTTTAAGTTGACAAACTGCTCTTACGCATTTCTTTTGTGCTCTGAAAGCGACGTCTCTATCAGTGGAGTTTCCCCAAAATATAATACCATAGCGGATTTTCGATGAGACGTATGCATGATAGGCGATTAACACTGTAGACTGGCTCACTGCTTTAGATAGTTTGTATAGGGCGTAAGAGTACTGGTTTAGAGTAGGCGCACACCGTTGATTTTTAGTTGGCCGATAATTGTGCCCGATTTCAAATTGTATGAAGAATCGGCCAAATCGAATCGGCGTAGTGTGCGCACTCCCATACATGCCCATACTGATCAACTGCCCGACTAAACTATCGGCCGACGAAAAATCAACGGTGTGCGCGCCTACTCTTAGTTTTTTACAAATAACATCATCGTGAGTCTTCCAGGTTAAGTTATAATCTAACCAAATGCCTAAAAATTTTGTGGTGTCACTATCTTTGCAAAGAACGTCCGTCCTGTGGTTGAAATGATGACGTATCTATAGGTTTGGTATCTTACGTAGTATGTTAAGTATGAATTTTTTAGCTAATGTATAAATAAAGATCTTTTGTAAATCACGCTGTTCGCTAAAAATTTACTCTAAATTCAGTACTCACAACATACCTGGGTGCTGCGTGACCCTATCGGCGATCACGTGGACCCCCGTCAAAGTACCGGGAACAGGAGTCACTCGCGAGCAAAAAGTGTTAATTGAACAATTTTCGGAATGTACTCAAAAGGGAACGTTGTACCTACAGGGAAGATGGCATTGGGATTTACCGATTGTGTGCAGTTGTATGTTACGATTTAATTTCCAAAAACAAGAAAGACAAGGGCCTTATTACTAAAAAGTTAAACGCGGGATGAATACTGGTTTAAAATGAAATTTTCATCCACACAAAAATAAATCAATTGAAACTACAGATCAACTTGAGTTTAACTGGAGTTCAAATGCCAGAAAGTATTTTTTATCTACAGCAGAGAAAAGTTAAAAGTTGTCCTACAATTGAAATCAATTCTTAGTGAAATATAAAATTTACAAGACATTGATATTATCAAACAATAACAGAAGGTATGCAAATGTATGGAGCATTTTAACATTTCCGAAACTTTGCTCTGCTCTCATAAAATGGATAATTTAGAATTAGTTACTATGTTTGTTGAATAAAGATTGATTAAGTAGATTTTAGAGTAGGCGCACACCGTTGATTTTTAGTTGGCCGATAGTTGTGTCCCGATTTTAATTTGTATGAAGAATCGGCCAAATTGAATGGGCGTAGTGTGCGCACTCCCATACATGCCCATACTGATCAACTGCCCGACTAAACTATCGGCCGACGAAAAATCAACGGTGTGCGCCTACTCTTAATATTTGAACCAATCACTATTAGTAGAGTCGTTTTCTTATGAGACTAATTGTGAATAGAGGATGAAATTCTAATTCTATGTCAAAGCCGCGTACATCAAATTCCTAGCTAATCCTTTTTCACTACCTTTTTAAGTATCTTTTTATTTAGTTCTTTGTAACCTTTCTATTATAATTCGCAATTATATCAAAAGTTCCCCACAAGGTCTTTGCATTTCGTACACGTGCAGACGCGTGAGGGGTTCACAAAAATTTTGATTCACTACCTTCTCAGGGAATTTTAACGAGACCAATAAAGGGCATGTACAGTCAGCATCATAGTTCCTGACACCCAAAGTGGCCAAAAAGCTGACAACATAACCTTAATCCAATAGCTTTCTAAAAAAAAAACTTAGTCCGTCAATTAATATAAAAAAATATTGGACACGTAATATTTGTAGGTATTTGTCAATTAATTAAATAATTACGAAGTTATAATGCGTTGAAGTTCAGCGTGACGTCACAAGTGCTACACTTACCTATAAGCACTCTTTGACGTTATGGGCCTCTTCTTTTGAACTTTGAAGTGCCTTATGTTTTTCAATTTCCATTAGTTTGAAAAAGCGAAAAATACGTAGAGTATTTTCAATAAATTAACTGACGGGCTAATTCAAACTCTTGCTTTTTTACCCAGGAAACATCCCTATTGAAACAAAGACGTGTTGCGAACTTTTTGGATACTTGTTACGAACTATTTGACGCCGTACGAACTACACATTATGGTAAATACTAATTTATTAATGTTGTTTTAATAAGTGCTATTTTGTACTAAAAATATATTTGATACAGGACAGGATGACTTTGAAATCGTTGGCATCCTTTAAAAATCTAATAAAAATTTCATCCTTTCATATCTACTCATGATACATAGTACATTTCCTAAATAAGAGACAAATACAATGAATTAAAATTTAAATATTTAAAAACTTGTACAGACTTTCGATGTATTAAGTATGTGTTATTTTGCAACAAAATGTTAAAGGCTGATGTGCTGTTGACTGTACAATAGTTTTAAATTCTTTATAAGAGCACACTAATACAATACAGATAAGTACATAGTAAAAATTATGACAAAAAATCTCATTGGATTAGTTTCATATTTGGGAAACGCACTATGTATCATGAGTAGAGTCTTATATTAAAAGGATGCCAACGATTTCAAAGACACTCTGTATACCTAGTTTGATGTGCTATCGACTGTACTCAAAACCAGTCCTACTCTTGAACATCATCCTAATCTGACGTTTCCTTAGAAGGGCACAAAAAAGTAGTAACCCCAGCCCTTTCGACCCGATCGGGAATTTGGTGGGTTTTTTCGAAAATGATCAATGACAGCCTTACAATGATGGAACATGAGCTTTTTTAAGGAGTGAAATGGAATATCTTTGTTTTGGATTTGTTTATAATGACCTGTGCGTTACTTTTTGAATTTATTTCGCTTCCCAAATTAAAGAAAACAAGTAGGGCTAGTCAATAACTCAATCTTTTAAAATTTTGACAATAGGTCCTCAAAGGTGTTAAACATAAAATGTCAAATTTTATTGGATATAATAGACGAGAACCTCCTACTTTAATGTTGAAGTCGGTTAATAAGTTTAAGTGCAAATACTTATACTATCTATCTGTCTATATCAGCCTTTGGGTTCGCCTTCGAACATAGGCCTCCTCTTCAACCCTCCACCGACTTCTGTCCCTGGCCACACGCATCCAGTTCACTCCAGCCTGCTGCCGGATGTCGTCTGTCCACCGTTTAGGCGGCCTTCCCCTGCCGCGGGTGTTTTTGCAGGGTCTCCACTCCAGGGTCTTTCTGGCCCAGCGATCCTGGTTCATCCGTGCAATGTGCCCTGCCCATCTCCATTTACGGCTCTCAATCATTTCCACCACATCGCTGATCCTCGTCTTTTCTCTGATTCACTCGTTCTTTTTGTGATCAAATATACTGTTGTATAACAAAAGTCCAAAGTCTGACGCCAACTGTGCCTACGCTGTATGCAACTACAAATAGTACAGTACACATAAGTACTGTAAATAAATAGGCACATTTTTCTCTCTAAAACGTTCGGATGGAACTCAATCGAAGGGCTCAAGTTAATCTTAATCTTTCCTAAAGTTTTTGTTTTGTGGATTGAAACAATAGCGTGGGGTCATCGCTCGTTTAAGGTTTGAGGGTTCCCCCGGGTATCAATAAGTTACCTGAGCAAAGATCAGACAGGTGCAGAAGATCCAATGCTTTAAATATTTGTAGAAACAACCGAATTTAAAAAACTTAAAATCACAACGCAATAATTCTGGACAATGGAGTAATGACGTTTAAATAAATACTCTCTTTCTGCAAGCTTATTATTAATAACAAACTGTATCAAAGGTATGGGTATTTTGTAGCATATACAGGGTGGAAACGATAAGTGATCTCACTCGATTATTTCTAAACTATACAAGATATCCAAAAACTGGTTACTGATCCTGAAAGTGCTTTACGAGCTCTTTCAAACGGTATCAGTAATAGGTTACTGAATTAATTGGATCTATCCAAAAATTCAATATTTTCAGCCTAATAAAGTCGTTAATTTACGTCAAAAATTAATTAGGTAGAATAGTCAACTCATGTAAAAAGTACCTTCTGTAAGTTCTCTAATCTATGAGCAGGATTTATGCTTATTTCCATGGTGATACTCGCGAATACCCAATTCGAAATGGCTCGCACTAATCGTTATTCGATTTCTTTCGTGCGAGATGCGTACGCGCAGATTTTAAATAGGCGCCTTGATTTAGAATAGCGACCGAGATATTACGAGCTGTAAATAAGTCGGATTTGAAATAATGAGTGGGAATAAATGAAACTAGGGCTTCGTTTTTTAAACTAGCTTTTGCTAGTTGCTCTACCTTTGTGAATAATTATGGGATTTTTGAAAATTTTTTGACGATACTAAAAACACCACACGTGATTTTTTTATCATTTACCGACACTCCTGGGTTCGATTCCTTGGTGAGACAAATATTGAGGATATGAGGACTTTTTAATTGTGAATAACAAGAGGCCATGTTGTTAACTCATCAATCTGAAAATGCAATATCAGACACCTATGGTGGCCTATGGTGTCTCATAAAGCCCCTTCCCATCCATTAACAAAAAAAATACCGAAGAAATCTACGAAAAAATTATAAAGCTGTACTCACTCACCAAACCTACTGTCAAATCTTTGCTACCCATAAACCCATCATTATGTTAACACATTTCTTTAACAAGCACTTTAACAACAAAACTATTAAAATTCACTCCACATACCCCAATCTATCTCACACAAGCTATTTTTAGTGCGATCCTATCTGGAGGAAGACATAAACACATGAATAACAATTTACATTAAAATCTATCTGCCTTTATTATAGAACTTAAATTGTTGTAATAAATACCAACATCTGCAAAACTACCCCAATCAAAAATCAACCTTGTTCACCAGCTTTAAAGTATATGTAAAGTGCGTTCGTAAGTTGGTAAAAAGAAGAGATATCTAGGCGTGTATGAGATCGGCGAGCACCCGGCCAGAATCGAACTGAAGACACATGAGTTTTAAATCAGTACGGGCCGATCGCGCAAATAAACGACTTCGATGGACGACGTAATAAAGTATTGTAAGTGCTGGAACAGCGGCGGCGGTGGAGTCGACTGTGCTCATGAAATAATTAGTTTTAAACATACTGAAAACTTCGAAACCGTTCTCCTATAGTTATTTGTTCGTTGAACTCAAATAAAATCTTTTATTCAGTACTTAGGCCCGTTCTAGGGCGTTTATACTTACACGTCCCAAATATAGCTTGCCCTACCACCACTTTGGGACAACATAATTATGGGCTAGTGCTGAGAAGAAGTGGCGGAAGAAACTCAGTCACCTTTTCGCCAATAAAACTTATCATAAGTAACTAACTTTTAAACTTTTTCAGTGTATTTCCATTAGTTTCAGTTAGCAAGGCCAAGTTCAAGCGATCGTAGCGAGGTTTTTCATACTACAACATTTTTATGCACACATGTTTTAAAAATTATCTTAGTTTAGTTATTTTTTAGTTTGCTGCCGGTTTTTGGTTAAAAAAAGGTATAACTCCATTGCTAGTGTGCTAAATAAGCCATAACTATAAAACCTGTTTTGTACATTAATTAAAAAAACACCTTCAAAGTAGTTATGTCATAAATAAATTAAATTAAATATTTTGAGCAAAGCGACTCCACGCAGTCGGTGTCTTGACTCCAAGAATCAAATAAGATATGGAAAAATTAACTATAAGGCGTGCACTGATTCAAAACTGCATCGTGTTCCGTATACGGGCATTTCTAATTATTTTCAATGAACACACGGAATTTTGAACTTTATTGACACTCATTTTTAACACAAACAAAATTCTAACAACTTTTTTTCCATTCGTAAGTATTCTTTCGCTGCCTGATTGAATATTCTTTTCCTACTAATTTATAAATGCGAAAGTGTGGATGTCTGGATGTTTGTTACTCTTTCACGCAAAAGCTACTTAACGGATTTTGATGAAACTTTACAGTATTATTGTTTATAACCCAGAATAACATATAGGCTTTAACTTATGACGATCTGTAACAAACTAAATTTCACGCGGGTGAAGCTGCGGGCAAAAGCTAGTACTTACATCACACTTTTACCTTGGTATGAGTGTAAGCTAACTAACTTAAATAACTATACTTATAACTTATAATAACTAACTTATGTATCTAAACTAATAATTAGGCTATCAGTTTCAGTAATTCTAAGACTCCTGAACAGGACCGCATATCTAAAAGGAATAAGCTTAAGAGACCTTTAAGTTTACCCTAAATTCCCACATTGAAAAGTTGATATTTAAAATGAATAATAGCAAAAGTTATCAGTAATTTATTATTGGAAGTCCATGTAATTACCATAAAAATTGCAGCTGATTGCTAGATAAATCAGCAGTCCGCGAAGAACTGATCTCGTTCGTCCTGCATTAAACTTTTCTATAAATTCCACTCCACAAATAAGAAGTTAAGGAATTATTNACTTATACACGTCCCAAATATAGCTTGCCCTACTTCCACTTCGGGACAACATAAATGGGCTGGTGCTGAGAAGAAAGTGGCGGAAGAAACTCAGTCACCTTTTCGCCAATAAAACTTATCATAAGCCTACTAACTTTTAAACTTTTTCTGTGTATTTCCATTAGTTTCAGTTAGCAAGGCCAAGTTCAAGAGATCGTAGCGAGGTTTTTCATACCAACATTTTTATGCACACATGTATGAAAAATTATCTTAGTTTAGTTAGTTTTTAGTTTGCTGCCGGTTTTTGGTTAAAAAAAGATATAACTCCATTGCTAGTGTGCTAAATAAGCCATAACTATAAAAACTGTTTTGTACATTGATTAAAAAACACCTTCAAAGCTGTAGTTTCGCGTGGTTATGTCATAAATAAATGAAATTAAATATTTTGAGCAAAGCGACTCCATGCAGTCAATGTCTTGACTCCAAGAATCAAATAAGATATGGAAAAATTAACTATAAGGCGTGCACTGATTCAAAACTGCATCGTGTTCCGTATACGGGCATTTCTAATTATTTTCAATGAACGCACGGAATTTTGAACTTTATTAATGACACTCATTTTTATGACAAATAAAATTGTAACAATTTGTTTTTTCCATTCGTGAGTCTTCGTTTGCTAGATCTAACTGATTGATCCTATACGATTTGGGATAAATAAGTTCTAGGCATCATACCTACTTTTACATTAATATGACTGTAAGCCAAACCAAGTAAGAATCTAGGCTACCTAATAGTTAGGCTAAAAAATCCAGTAATTCAAAAATCCAAGGACCGCCGGATAGCTAAAAGAATAAAGTAGGGACCTTTTAGTTTACCCTAAAATCCCACATTGAAAAGTTGATATTTAAAATGAATAATAGCAAAAGTTATCAGTAATTTATTATTGGAAGTCCATGTAATTACCATAAAAATTGCAGCTGATTGCTAGATAAATCAGCAGTTCGCGAAGAACTGATCTCGTTCGTCCTGCATTAAACTTTTCTATAAATCCACTCCACAAATAAGAAGTTAAAGAATTATTAAAACCCGCGTCTGGCGAGCTCATTTATAATAACAGAGCGGCCAAAAATAAAGGAAATTCAACTTCCATATTGAAAAAAGAGCACACTCTACTTCGAGCCTTTTACGAATTTTGACCGAAAACGAACGATCCTGTGATAAATATTGAAATATGGAATGGAGATATGATACTTTTTGTTCTGATCGCTGCTGCGGTGATTCGGTACCGGCGGTTGGAACGCCACAGAGATGCGCATAACTAAGCTACCAACTCTATAATCTGGGCCTTTTCAAGGCGAGAGTGAATAAGCACTTAAAGGACAGTTAAATGTAACACTCTAGATATCTCCATAACATCAGGTGCGGTCAAATACCTGCCTTATTCTGTATAAAAAACAATTTTATTCACAAAACAAAACAAACTTAACCTAACTAACTATACCATGAATGACGATTCAGACTACAAATTGACCATTTTTGGATGTCGATGGACTGAGGAATTGGCACAGACATTAATCATAGTAACTAAGATTTGGTAGGTAGCTACCACCATCAACACCTAGATTATTTACTAACTGAAAAACTGTAAAATTTTAAGTAGTTAGGTAAGTATTATGAAAAGACACTCAAGATTGAATGTACTCCGAAGCTTGTGTTTGAATGTTGTTAATCAGCATCCCTACAAAGTAACTACAACAAACCCAATTTCGTGCGTACCTACTTACCGACTTATCGCCAGTCGCATCTCTGCGTCCGCCTCCCCGTGATTAGGTTAGTTTTTTCATCCTTTTTCGTATCCTAATGGGGTTTCCGAGCACAGGTTAACTGCAGGGTCCCGTAGCTACCGTTTTATCGACTATTAACCACGTGTGAACCGTGATGCGTATAACTTTAATGGCGTCTATCCAGGTTTAACGGTAGACGCTTAATTTCGAGTAGTTGAGACAAATCGTTNTGTCCACCTTTTTTTAATATCAAACTACTGTGCAGCGATCTGATGAACTCGATGATATCTATGTATGTATGGTATTGTTTTTAATTTAATATTTATAGTCATTTAGTTCCAAAGATCACTCGATGGTAATTCCATATTTTTGCTCGCGAGTGTATAGTGATAGTACTTGGCACAGCATCTTAGTAACATCCTTCTAGCAATACTTAACGGTATAAAATTTATAAAGATATCAGTCCCCATTCCAGAATGGTTTGCCTCTAAACTCACACACTACATACTAGGCTGGCTAGATTTTGCTAAATTTAAAACGTCATCTAACTTGACTCTATTTTTTATCTCATTCAACTCGATAGATTGTCACACACAACACTAGTTTGTAATGCCTCGATTATGTGTCGGATCGAGACGCCTATTTGTAGCTTGTGAGGTAACAAAAGTGTGGATTGTGGAAATCAACTTTGAGGTTTTAATGCAAGCTATTATTGTTATAAATTTGTAGCTGCGGTGATGCTATCATCGCCTCTCAAAGGGCTCAAAACGATACAAAGTTATCGTACTTTGTTGTAACGTTTCTAACTTTTGCTTATAGTTATGGTATTTATTAGCTACATTCATTTCAAATATAAATTAGAGCAAGTGTGGAGGTTGGTCCGTTTTATTTATAAACTACTTGGTTTTCTTCTGAAAATAATGAAGCATACAGCAGTAGATGAGTTGTCGCAGAACCAACGAAATGAACCGATGATAAAGTACCACGTTTACATTAGTCAACATTCAGAATCACACCATCTAAGACTGAAAAAATAGTACCGATCGTTTCATCCACGAAGACGCGCCCCACTTCTTCCGCTAATGTTTGAGTGTTATCGGTAGGTACACGCTAAATTATCCATGAGTGCACAAGCACACTACAATAATGACGCTCCGATTGCTCGGTTCAAACTCCTCGCACCCCGCGCTTCCCTCGACCAAAAAGTGGTGGGGCGCGTCTTCATGGATGAAACAATCTATAGATGGAAATGGAAATGACAACAAAATGAAACACCCATAAATATTTTTCAGGTATACATATTTATTTATAAATTACGCGGTCACATGATATAAATTAAATTATGTACAATTAAATAATACAGTTATATAAAAATAATTATTACAGATCGTAGCTAGAGGCGACGTCCGTCCGTCGAGCATTCTTCGGTGGCGCTCCGAACGTTCGGCGAAGGTTCGTCATCCCCACAACCGCAACATAAAGTATATAAACTCAAGCTTAAATTTAAAAGCTGCATTCTGTTAGGNGAATCGTTTAAGGAGTTTAACTAGAACTAGTAGTTCAGTTTCCCCGATTAGGTAGGTACATCGAATCACTCGTTTATTTATTAGGTGCAGAGATTTACACAATAATGTAAAAGTGCCTACTGGTAAGCATTTCTAGAAATATATTTCTTCTAGTCCTCGATGGTGAGAGGATTATGAAAAATTAGAAAATAAGGACAACATTTAAATACCTAGCTGTGGCATGAATTTGTCGTCTGTGGTTGAGGATTCGAGGTGAAGCTCGGTTCTACCCTCGGCCTGATCATCACTTTCCATCTTGGGACATGCAGGCCAAGAGCTTCTCCGTTAAAAAACTACTAATTATATTTTGTGACCTTATTTTTCTATTGTATAAAGCATCTATCCTTAATACTTTATATTATTAGCATAGATCATCATACTCACTCTTCACCGAAACTCTGTAATATGTATAATGTCACTTCCTATGTTCCGCCTGCACACGAATTCAATGCTACGCCTACGCGTTGGATTATGCATTGTGAGCCGTAATTTTAATGTCAGCAGCCATTACAAAAGTGGCACAAATTAGTTGTGTGTACGAATTAATTTACTTTTAAGATCAAGGGTCTTACCTCACGTTTTCGAAGATCTAGGCCGCAATCAAAGCGCATGTTGAATGTTCACACTTCATGCTATAGTTCGCTTCAGAAGTCGCTGATGCCACGATGCCAGTTTTACACTTTCCTGCTGTTAGGCTCTCTTCAAAAGTCACTGATGCTTTTCCATCTTTTTCAACCTTCATGATAAGGACTCCGTAAGCTTATCCAACTAACTGCCTAATTGGGTTGCCAACGTTAAAAAACTAATATTGTTCTAGTAAGTTTAACTTAGGAACATTTTTTTTATAATTAAAATACTAAATCCAAAATTAACATCCACTTTCGGTCTAAAGTTTGATAAAAATAAATGACGTAATTAACGATCGTGATCAAAAATAAAATCTATGGAGATACCTATAGCTACGCAAAGACTACCCTCAAATTAATAAAAGTTACTTCTAAATAGGTAATATTAAAATTGCAATGAATCGATCAAATTGGCCTGGTCATAATTAAAATTTTATTTCCATAATTGAATTACGACGTTCCATGTTGCTAGTAAAACAGACACCTACCCACATTATTACAGAACTAACACATCACTCCGTTTTAATTAAACAACTCATTCGTATCTTTAAAAGAGCAAAAGACATGAATAGATCCCGTCACCTCGTCGAGTGAAGAATAAAAAACAATCATAACTGGTTCCTGGGATTTCATATTTTAAAATAAGCGTATTTTGAATAAGAGGTTTTGCCGCGTCACGTTCGAGGTTCGTAATAGTGTTGTGTGGATCGATTGTTTTAGTATCGATATAATTTTATTCGGATCTTCGAGATATTACTTTGATGATGACCTGGATAAATAGTTTACCAAATTACAACTTTAGTGTTGCGAAGTTGAATGTCAGCAAGATTCAACTTTCAATTAAGTCTTCAGCATAATTATTTCGAGTAGGAATTATGTTAGTTTAAAACTTTAAAGTACCTAATATCTTTTTTATAGCATACATACTTGAGTGATAATTGGCACAGCATCTTAGTAACGTCCTTCTAGCAATAATGGTAAAGATATCAGTTCACAATAATTTTCCTTTATAAACTCGCACAATGCTAGGTGCTGGTTAGACTAGACTCTGCTCTATATAAAACGTCACCTAACTTGACTCGATTTTTTATCGATGTCGATAGATTGTCACAAACAACACTAGTTTGTAATGCCTCGATTATGTGTCGGATCGAGACGCCTATTTGTAGCTTGTGAGGTAACAAAAGTGTGGATTGTGGAAATCAACTTTGAGGTTTTAATGCAAGCTATTATGGTTATAAATTGTAGCTGCGGTGATGCTATCATCGCCTCTCGAAAGGGCTCAAAACTATACAAAGTTATCACGCATTTTGTGTAACTTTTTAAAGTGTTTGATATGCTTTTTAAGAATGAATGTTTTAAAGGCTGGTTCTTGGTCTCCAGTAGTCTTAAAATAAGACCTGACCACTGATTTTTCCCAAAAATAATGAACATAGCTAATTTAAAAATGTCGCAGGGCCGATGAATGAAGTAAAGCAGTGGGTCTAGACAAAGTGCCATTATAATCGCAAACCAGTCGAAAAGTGGTCGAAAAGCCCCTTTTTTGTATGGAATTTGACGGATTCGATTTTCGATTCGATCAAAAAGTGCGTTTTGTCTAGGGGGGCAGTTCTCAAAATGATGTAACCGGAAAAAAGTCCAACAGTGGACTGCTCTATAGCAGCCTATGCTAAAATGCCTATCTCTATGATAAGCTCTATTTTCATTTGATGAAGCTAATGATGATTATACTATTTTTAGTAATTTTAACATTAAGTCACTGTTCAGAATCACACCAGGGATGAAAAGATACTTATAGATTGAAATGTCATCAAAATGAAACACCCATGAATATTTTTCAGGTATACATATTTATTTATAAATTACGCGGTCACATGATATAAATTAAATTATGTACAATTAAATAATACAGTTATATAAAAATAATTATTACAGATCGTAGCTAGAGGCGACGCCCGTCCGTCGAGCATTCTTCGGTGGCGCTCCGAACGTTCGGCGAAGGTTCGTCATCCCCACAACCGCAACATAAAGTATATAAACTCAAGCTTAAATTTAAAAGCTGCATTCTGTTAGGCCAGGACAATAGATACGATAAAGAAAACAAAAAAGAAATAATAACAACGGATAAATTCGAATAAATAAATTAACATTTAAACGTTAACAGTGACTAGAGAGCGAGGATTCCGTCCAAGCGACTTCTCGTAGGCATTCGATAGGGTGTAACACTTATGAATACTTAATAAATTAATAAATAATTTAATATAAAAAAAACTTCTTTACACACTTAGACTCCGAGTTGTATAAAAAAAATTGCTCAATTGAATCATTCTCCAGTTTTTGGGGGTACCGCAGGGTAGTGTTCTGGGTCCCTGTTTATTGGTCATTGTTTTGTCTAGATGTCGCTGACGTTTAGGTAGAAGGCTGCGTGCGCATCGCCTTTGGAACCGACAGCGCGGGCTTGGTACTGGCCGGCGTCGTCGGGCGAGGCCTTGGCGATCTCGAAGCGATATCGCGACGTGCCTTCCATCGTGAACCTGTAGCGGGCGGATGTCTCGTCCACTGGCTTGCCGTCCTTCAACCATTGGAGCTGGAGTGGTGGCTGTAAAGATTTTGGATAATTAGTATGATGTTTTAGCTCAGAGGTCAAAAGGATATTAGTTATAGATTCTGAAGAGTAAAAATGGAAACAATTTCCCCATTTAACTAAACAACGAGCAATAAGTAAACCCTGTGCAATGGAAGTCTTTTCAGATGCTGGGACTGCTGCGGGCTTTAATGCGTTGAGATAGGGTCCACATTACCTTGTCCGCTTATTAATTTCGTTGCGGGTCCAATGACAGTTTAACTTTCCCCCGGGACAAACTTGGCCTTCATTGGTTGGGTTTTTTTATTTGCGGTTAAGCTGTAGATCCTGGCTACACAGGAGTTGCAGTGGGAACCAGAGGTGGGAATAGTCCCGTTTACCTTGTCCAGCTCCGCGGTGAACACGGCCGGCTCCGCGGATGACACGGTGGCGGAACCAGGGAACAGCTTGTACTGGGGCGTCACAGGCTGAAAGCGACTCTGATGCCTGTACATAGGGTCTACTTTACCTTGTCCAGCTCCGCGGTGAACACGGCCGGCTCCGCGGATGACACGGTGGCGGATCCTGGGAACTGTTTGTACTGCGGCGCCGCAAGCTAAACGCGCCTTTAGTGCGCGGGAATAGGGTCTATTCTATCACAAATTGAAAGCGACTGTAGTGAACTTAACTGACTGAACTGCTTCTACTGGGGCGTCACAGGCTGAAAGCAACTCTAGTGCCTGGCAATAGGATCCACTTTACCTTGTCCAGCTCCGCGGTGAACAAGGCCGGCTCCGCGGATCACACGGTGGCGGATCCGGGGAACTGCTTGTACTGCGGCGCCGCAAGCTATAGGCGTCTTTATTGCCTAGCGATAGGGTCCACTTTACCTTTTATGATACGGTGGTGGAGTTGAAGAACTGCTTGTACTTCGGCGCCGCAAGCTATAGACGCCTCTAGTGCCTAGCAATAGGGTCCCATTTACCTTGTCCAACTCCGCGGTGAATACGGCCAGCGGGAACTGCTTGTCCTATGGCGCCACAGGCTGAAAGCGACTGATGCCTGGCAATAGGGTCTACTCTACCATAAATTGAAGGCGACTGTAGTTCCTAGCAATAGGGTCCACTCTATCTTTTCCAACACCGCGGTGAACACGGCCACACAGGATGGCTACACAGGAGTTGCAGCGGTGGGAACGAGAGGTGGCATTAGTCCAGTAGTGCCTAGCAATAGGGTCTACTTTACCTTGTCCAGCTCCGCGGTGAACACGGCCGGCTCCGCGGATGACACGGTGGCGGATCCTGGGAACAGCTTGTACTGCGGCGCCGCAAGCTAAAGGCGTCTCTATTGTCTAGCAATAGGGTCTACTTAACCTTGTATGAGCCGGGGAACCGCTTGTACTGTGGCGCCACAAGCTGAAAGAGCCTCAGATGGGTCTACTCTACCGGGAATTCTGCGGGCTAAAAGCGACTGTAGTGCCTTGCAATAAGGTCTACTTTACCTTGTCCAGCTCCGCGGTGAACACGGCCGGCTCCGCGGATGACACTGTGGCGGAGCCGGGGAATAGACAGTTTGACACCATACCCCAATAATTCGAAACCACAACTGTTTTAAAAAGACTCTTCATTCTGCTCTTAAAAACCTAATTTATTTTAAATTACCTGTAAATTTCGATTTTTGTTCGAATTGTAATTGAAAAAAGTAGTTTAATTGGGTTGACAAAATAGTGACGTCACTTGCTTGTAGTGCCATACAAGATCTATGGGAGAGTTTCGTTTTGACAGTTTTAAAAAGTACGTCAATTGACTGTGGTGTCAACATGTCTATTGCTTGTACTGTGGCGCCATTAAACTAAAAGCGACTCTGATGCTTAACAATAGGGTCTACTTTACCTTGTCCAGCTCCGCGGTGAACACGGCCGGCTCCGCGGATGACACGGTGGCGGATCCTGGGAACAGCTTGTACTGCGGCGCCGCCGGGGTTTCCCCGGGCACCATGACAACTAGGGAGCACGACGAGAACGACTCGCCCGCGTCGTTGAATGCCTCGCATGTGTATACGCCTGGAAACAAAATGTTATTTTAATAATAAACCATCGGAGATATTCTTCTTCATAGGTTCTTCTTCTTCGTCGACTACACAGTGTCAGCCCAAAAAGAGTTATTCATAGGTTGTCTGGAAGAGATAGTTTTGTAGCGATAAGACTGCCTAAATTGTACTGTCCCTGTATATCTCTTGCTTTTTTTTTGTGTGGTGTACAATAAAGTGTCTTTATTATTTTATTATTATACATCAATCTTTTTTGATTAATTAAAAATAAATGCAAGAATTCAGATTTTAACTGCCACAATGGGGAATTAAACCCCGGATTTACTGAGTTCAATACAATTTAAACATTAGCGCCATCTACAGACGTTTTGTCGAACGATACATGGAAGATTTTCTTTGAAAGTGTCTAGTGAGAAATCACGGCGCTATTTATTTTTAATAAATCATGACATTGATCATTATAATTTGTAACCGGCTAACAATGAATCGATGTGTTAATGAAAATAACTCAATTGATTGGCAAATCGAATTACTTTTGTCTAAAATTACATATTTAACGCCATCTATGCCTCACTAGCTGAACTACTCAACATACTTTTCCATAATAACAAATCTTGCATTTAACGCCATCTATGCTTCACTAGCTAAACTACTTCCTATACTTTTCCTTTTTATAACAAATATTGCATTTAACGCCATCTATGCATCACTAACTTAACTACTCACTATAACTTTCCCGTGTTAACAAATTACTAATTTAACGCCATCTATGCGTCACCATCTGAACTACTCACCAGCATCCTCAGGGAATATTTCTGCGATGTGTAACTTGTGAATGTTGGCCTCGCTTGAGTATTGGAAGTCTTTGGAAGGCTTGATCTCTTTGTTGTTGTGCAGCCAGACCACGTCGAAACGCTCGGCGCCTACGATTCTGTTGGGGAAACGGATTGGTTTAATTTATATCGGATGAGAAAGAGTTACCTTGGTTTGTCACTAGATGGTGTTGTTACGGTACAAAGAGTTTTTTGCTGGTTCTCATTTTATTTATTTCTTGATAAACAATTTACCAACAACATAATCCTTACACATGCATTGTTACATTATAAGAGAGCTAAAATCTGAAAGATATGCAACAATCTCGGTTATAATTTAGGTAGTTCAGTTAATCAATAAAAGGGATAATTTTATTTGTTGATTTCAAAGCTACTCAAAATCAAATTAACTCTTTGAGGATTGGATTAAGAGCCATTTTACATTTTCGTGCGAATTTCTAAGATTTTGGAAGCATGAATTACTATCTTAAGCAACACCCAGAGATTATTTAATAACTGCGAAAGATAGGTCGATCCTTGGTGTTGACCATTAATGAAACGGATTTACTAAAACTCTTTTGCTTAATTCTCAGTGCCCCGTCTCCCACAACCATTTTACGGAAAAATTGCCGCAGACTCTATTTCAAAGTCCTGTATCTATTATTTATGCTCATATCCCTTTCAGGACGACCTAACACGATCGTGCACGTTATTTCAAAAAATTCCCGCGACTTTTCTAACAAACTTTTCGGGCCCAAGACGCTAGCCAACGATCGTGCATCAGTCTGTTTATGAATTAAACGCATAGGTGCGAGAGAGAAGGCCGTCAGTGTTCTTTGACACCAAGGTAAAGATGTCGACCTCTTTTGTTGAGCGGAGTGGTCAGCGTTAGTACTTATTATTTCGTGATTAATTCAACTATTTTACTAGAATTTTGGTTTTAATATTTTGTTTAGTTAGTAATGTAATTCGGTAAATCAAATTTTTGGCATTATTTATTTTGCAGTGGGAAATATTACCTCTCAAAATTTTGTTTGCACGATAGTGACGATCCGACTCAAACCCAACATTCGGTAACATACTTTGTATGGCGGTGAACTATTCTTTTTTAATGCTTTCAATTAAATTTCGGCTTTTAGGAACAGAATTAACGGGTGAATTGTTGCTTCAGCTTATTGGGCATGTCAATTATTCCGAAATTGAAGAGATGGAACATGATAAAGGCAATGTAGAAGTCTTGGTTTGCCATTGATGCCTACTGATGAGCCTCAATCACCTTCAAGACATGGTCCATTGTCAGTTACTGTGCCAATAGCTCTCTAAAAGTCGTCGGAAAGCCATGCGACTGGCCAAAGGGTCTTGATACAGATGCCATTGAACCAGAGGGATTATTACTATCCAGAACTATTGTCAGCAGTAGTAGTCTCCTTTGACCTACAGTGTAGGCTTTTGACGATATGTTTTTTGAACATGCAGGTGTTTGTACCAATAATTATCCGCAAAACGGGAAAAGTATTGAATACCCCAGCAAAAAAGTTCAAAAAGTAGTTTGAATTAATTTCTTCATGGAATGTATTCCGTCCCCACGCATTCACGTGTATTGTCGTCGAATAGAATGAGATTAGCTTTAGTTGCTGACAAAATTTTCAGAGATCTATTTTGAGTTTTAGTGTGGCTTTCCATGTTGTAAACAGTGATGAAGCTCCTGCAGTAGGAAAACCAGAATTGAGTTTCGGAAGGAAGGGCATGCTGTGCCTACTCAAGTCTAGAATGCTTGAGATAAAGTAGAAAGACAACATTTTTTTTCTGATGTGAGAAAAAATCAAATAGGTAAATTATACATTATTTCTTTATTATTATGTATGATGTACTGTCTTAGGTACGATACAACTACGGATTAAGATCCTTTAGTCGACGCAGCGTTGAAATTGTACAGATAAATGCAGGTTGCGCACTCACTACGCGACGTCAAGCAATAAAAACCTAAAATTCGAACGCCAACTTTTTGCTACAACGCTCTTAAAGTTCCTTCGCCTTTTAAGAGTATTAAAAATATATGTTTCTAAATATTTTATTGTTTTTTAGGTTTTTAACTTCAAAACCTGATACCGTCACTTTCGTGCAGTAAATTAATTTAAGCCTGAGCGTCACGATCGTGCTGGGTCCCCCCACGCAGAGGGGGGCAAGGGGGATTTTTAAAATTATTTTTTTGGAGTACCTTATACAATAATAAAACATGCTATGTAGTCAAAAATGTTAATTTTAAAAAATCTGAAATCCGGCCTGAAAGGGATATAATAAGCTTAAAAATATATAGTAATCATCAAACATATCGCACCCTTAATAATGAATGGGCACAACTCCAAAATTCAGTTTTTTGGGAAAAGCCAAAAAACAAATCGGCGGATCGCGGTTTTTTACATAATTGGCTCTAAAATCTTTATTTTATCAGCTACAACTTTCAAATTAAGCATACTTCATCACTGGTATCTGTTATATAATTTGACATAAGACATTTTTGAAAATATTGATTATGAGTATTTAAAAATATTGTTTCAAAAAATATTTCAAAGTCAGGCCTTTATTTTACTATTTCCGTTGTTGTGATTTTGGGTATTACTTATACTTGTGCCCATCTAATCCTTAGGCTGAATTGAATTGTTTTATATGGCATATTCCCTAATATTGCTCTCTAATATTTAAAAATAAGTGTATTATTCGATTTTTATATTGATTTACGCCCAATAACATTGGGGACAGTTATCGTGCGGTATAGTAGCTTATAGCCAATTCAGTATAACAGTAGGGTGCTGAATACTAGGAAATTATTAGATATGTCGAATTAGATTAAAATAAAGACTATTAGCTATTTCTCTGAGAAAACCGACATGAAAATACTAATTTTATGCATTCAAAATATTTTTACTTAGATAGATAGGGACTCTTACCTTATAAAAATATGCTTTTCATCAAATCAAGAAAAAACCTACAAAAACTTTTTCTGTAAGGTTTTCTGTTATGGATTTGTTCAGGATAATCACTTATTAAAGTCCAACAGCCAGTACCTTGGTATCTTTTTTCCACTATCCTGCTGTCCTGGTGGAAGGAACCGTTCTCCTTGTCCCTTACTATAATTACCCACATTATGTNCTTTATCTTTTATGAGCCGGGAAACCGCTTATACTGTGGCGCCACAAGCTGAAAGAGCCTCAGATGGGTCTACTCTACCGGGAATTCTGCGGGTTAAAAGCGACTCTAGTGCCTGGCAATAAGGTCTACTCTACCTTGTCCAGCTCCGCGGTGAACACGGCCGGCTCCGCGGATGACACGGTGGCGGATCCTGGGAACTGCTTGTACTGCAGCGCTACAAGCTAAAGGTGCCTCTCATCATCATCATCATTTCAGCCACAGGACGTCCACTGCTGAACATAGGCCTCCCCCAATGACTTCCACATCGCATGGTTGGTAGCGGCCTGCATCCAGCGCCTTCCTACTACCTTTATCAGGTCGTCCGTCCACCTTGTAGTGGACGTCCCACGCTGCGTTTTCCGGTACGTAGCCTCCACTCCAGAACCTTACTGCCCCATCGGCCGTCAGCTTTGCGTACTATGTGCCCTGCCCATTGCCACTTCAGCTTGCTAATCCGTCGGGCTATGTCAGTGACTTTAGTTCGTATACGGATCTCCTCATTTCTGATTTGATCTCGTAAAGAAACTAAAGAAACTGGCGCCTCTAGTGCCTAGCAATAAGGTCTACTCTACCTTGTCCAGCTCCGCGGTGAACACGGCCGGCTCCGCGGATGACACGGTGGCGGATCCTGGGAACAGCTTGTACTGCGGCGCCAGAAGCTAAACGCGCCTTTAGTGCGCGGGAATAGGGTCTATTCTATCACAAATTGAAGGCGACTGTAGTGAACTTAACCAACTAAACTGCTTCTACTGGGGCGTCACAGGCTGAAAGCGACTCTGATGCCTGTACATAGGGTCTACTTTACCTTGTCCAGCTCCGCGGTGAATACGGCCGGCTCCGCGGATGACACGGTGGCGGAACCAGGGAACTGCTTGTACTGCGGCGCCACAAGCTAAACGCGCCTTTAGTGCGCGGGAATAGGGTCTATTCTATCACAAATTGAAAGCGACTGTAGTGAACTTAACTGACTGAACTGCTTCTACTGGGGCGTCACAGGCTGAAAGCAACTCTAGTGCCTGGCAATAGGATCCACTTTACCTTGTCCAGCTCTGCGGTGAACACGGCCGGCTCCGCGGATGACACGGTGGCGGAACCAGGGAACTGCTTGTACTGCGGTGCCACAAGCTAAAGGCGCCTCTAGTGCCTAGTAATAGGGTCCTCTTTACCTTGTATAATACGGTGGCGGAGCCTGCTTGTATTTCGGCGCCACAAGCTATAGGGGCTTCTAGTGCCTAGCAATAAGGTCCACTCTACCTTGTCCAGCTCCGTGGTGAACACGGCCGGCTCCGCGGATGACACGGTGGCGGAACCAGGGAACTGCTTGTACTGCGGCGCCGCAAGCGAAAGGCGTCTCTATTGCCTACCAATAGGGTCTATTCTACTACAAATTGAAGGCGACTGTAGTTCCTAGCAATAGGGTCTACTTTACCTTGTATGAGCCGGGGAACCGCTTGTACTGTGACGCCACAAGCTGAAAGAGCCTCAGATGGGTCTACTCTACCGGGAATTCTGCGGGCTAAAAGCGACTGTAGTGCCTGGCAATAAGGTCCACTTTACCTTGTCCAGCTCCGCAGTGAACACGGCCGGCTCCGCGGATGACACAGAAGCGGAGCCGGGGAACTGCTTGTACTGCGGCGCCGCGAGCGAAAGGCGTCTTTAGTGCGCAGTGATAGGGTCTATTCTACCCCAAATTGAAGGCGACTGTAGTTCTTAGCAATAGGGTCTACTTTACCTTGTGTGAGCCGGGGAACCGCTTGTATTGTGGCGCCACAAGCTGAAAGCGACTCTGATGCCTGTACATAGGGTCTACTCTACCTTGTCCACCTTGTCCTTGATTCTAGTTAGCGGGAATAGGGTCTATTCTACCACAAATTGAAGGCGACTGTAGTGAACTTAACCAACTAAACTGCTTCTACTGCGGCGTCACAGGCTGAAAGCGCCTTTAGTGCCTATTAATAGGGTCCACTTTACCTTGTATGATACGGTGGCGGAGCCGAAGAACTACTTGTACTTCGGCGCCGCAAGCTATAGACGCCTCTAGTGCCTAACAATAGGGTCTACTTTACCTTGTCCAGCTCTGCGGTGAACACGGCCGACGGGAACTGCTTGTCCTATGGCGCCACAGGCTGAAAGCGACTCTGATGCCTGGGAATAGGGTCTATTCTACCGGGAATTCTGCGGGCTGAATTCGATTCTAGTGCTTAACAATACGGTCTACTCTACCTTGTCCAGCTCCGCGGTGAACACGGCCGGCTCCGCGGATGACACGGTGGCGGATCCTGGGAACAGCTTGTACTGCGGCGCCGCAAGCGAAAGGCGTCTCTATTGCCTACGAATAGGGTCTATTCTACCACAAATTCAAGGCGACTGTAGTTCTCAGCAATAGGGTCTACTTTACCTTGTATGAGCCGGGAAACCGCTTATACTGTGGCGCCACAAGCTGAAAGCGACTCTGATGCCTATACATAGGGTCTACTTTACCTTGTCCAGCTCCGCGGTGAACACGGCCGGCTCCGCGGATGATACGGTGGCGGATCCTGGGAACAGCTTGTACTGCGGTGCCGCCGGGGTTTCCCCGGGGACCATGACTACTAGGGAGCACGACGAGAACGACTCGCCCGCGTCGTTGAATGCCTCGCATGTGTATACGCCTGGAAATAAAATGACATTTTAACAATACTCTATACTAATATTATAAATGCCTCTGTCTGTCTGTCTGTCCGTCACGTTTTCACGCCTAAACCTAAATTTGGCATAGAGATAGTTTGAGTCCCGGGAAAGGACATAGTTTTTATACCGGTTTTTGAAACAGGAACGCGCACGATAAGGTTTTTCTGTGACAGACAAAATTCCACGCGGGCGGAAAGCTAGTTAAGGCTTGGTATTTCTGCTAAAGTAGGTATTTCGCGCTGTCAAAATCTGCGCGCGCAATACTTCGCCGAAGACAGCGCGCCAAAGAGCTCTCGCGGCTACACAGTATAGAAATACGCAGTTTAGAAAATAATACGCAGTTGGTTAGGTTAGGCTGACTTCCTTCCGTTCAAGCGTAACACTCACAGCACTTTCTAATACAAATCATATCCAAGTGATACAAATTAAAACAACTTTCAAAATTTTTGGGAATATAATATTTTAGAATCGAATAAATATAGAATATAACCAGGCCTGTTCATCTCCGCGAGTTTACATCGAAACAAAACACGCACGATGGCCCACCTACAGGATACTATTCGACAAGGCCTCACATACGAGCGAACATTGACTCACGCACGCGTATTCTTGTGAATGATGGAAGTAAATAAAGAAAATGGTCTACTAAATACTGTGCAGTATTTAACTGCCTAAATAATAATAAAAACACAGAATGTACTTTTTTAAGTTGCCTCAAGACACTGAGAGGTAAATAAGTAGTTAATATTATTCATGATAATTCATGCTAAATCATGTATTTCCTCCGCCATTTTCCGCAGTTTGGCACCTCACGTCACATCATTTTACCGAAGTCAGCCCTATAAAGTCGGATTCTTTAGAAATTTCCCTATATGTAAACAAATATGGCCAACTGACATTAAAACATTTTTAATCTGTGCCCTAGTGAGGCGACAAAACCTCTCGTTAATCGCGGATTGAAATTATTGTAGTACTTACGTACCTATAGAAAGAATTTATAATGCTTTATAAAGCAATGCATTAAACAATTAGTAGTACATTCAATGAAGAAAAAATACATTGTTGATTAAGACCCTATTTAAATGCAATCAGTAATAAAAATGATTGAATAATTGAAATAAAATCGATTAAATTTACCGACTATTGTCTATGACTTACAGGTTACAACACTGATGTGTCAGAGACAACATGGAGATAACACATAATTTTAAACTTCAAGTCAATTTGACAAGTCTCACAAATTTTCATCGTCCACATATTTTGCTAAAATAATTTGTTTAAAGATTGATTCCAAACTTGTATAATCGTGAGAATAAAGTTGGTTTCATGGGCTTGTGAAATAATGTGTATGATATTATGAACACGTAAGTGATTATGGTGTAATTGTGTGCAGAAGTGTTTGTTTACATTCAAGGAAATTTCTAAAGAATTTAGGTATAGCTTCGGCGCAGTGCCGATCACTGACGTTTGTCAACAAAATGGTGCTTGACTCTTGAGACAGGCTAAATTACACNTCTTAGCCTTTAATTTTACTGTTTAGTACCTCAAAAATGAAAAATGAAAACCTCATTTTCGCCATTTTCTCTGCTACCCGGCCTTAAAAATAAATGCAACGATTCAGATTTTAACCCATCCTAACGGGGAATTGAACCCCGGATTCACTGCGTTTAATACAAATAAAACATTAGCGCCATCTACAGACGTTTTGTCGAACGATACATCGAAGATTTTCTTTGGAAGTGCCTAGTCGGTGAGAAATCACGGCGCTAGTTCTTTTTAATAAATATTCACATATAAGATCATCTTAATTGTAACAGGCTAACAATGGATGGATGCGTTTATGAAAATAACTGAACAACCAAAACTGTCATAACATCGATTTACTTTTGTCTAAATTTACTTATTTAACGCCATCTATGCCGCACTACTCAGATACTTTTCCATAATAACAAATCTTGCATTTCACGCCATCTATGCTTCACTAGCTAAACTACTTCCTATACTTTTCCTTAATAACAAATCTTGCATTAAATAAACGCCATCTATGCATCACTAGCTGAACTACTTCTTATACTTTTTCTTAATAACAAATCTTACATTTAACGCCATCTATGCGTCACCATCTGAACTACTCACCAGCATCCTCAGGGAATATTTCTGCGATGTGTAACTTGTGAATGTTGGCCTCGCTTGAATACTGGAAGTCTTTGGAAGGCTTGATCTCTTTGTTGTTGTGCAGCCAGACCACGTCGAAACGCTCGGCGCCTACGATTCTGTTGGGAAAAATTGTGGTTTAATTTTTGTAGTAAGTAATATGGGATGAGAAAGAGGTTATTTAGTTTGTTAATAGATGGCGTTGTTTGGGTATTTATGTATTTTAGCTTTTGTAAGATGTTGTTTTCAGCTGATTCTAATCTAATATAAAAATAATGATAATACTGATTTGTTCTACATCAAAATTATCTATTATTTATTGATGTATCTTTTTCCGTAATCTATAATATTATTTCCTGCAGTGAAACCTGATGTAAATTAGAGAAGGTCGTGGTTCTCCATTGGAAATGAATGCTGATGATCATGAAAGTTTAAAAGCATCATCCCAACCACTGTTGATTTTTGTATTACCACATGTCACAAATAATGATGATAAAGCTAGTTCGTTTCATATCGATAAGACCGCCTGATTGTTATGTTATGGTTGTGCACCAAAAAAAGGTGTCGTCTTTTTCTTTCTAATTAAATGTCACTTTAAAAAAAATTTCAATTGGGTGTAACTTTTTATTAATTAGAGCGCTTTCACATTAGGGCGTAAGAAGCGCGACAGCAGGGCGGCAGCGGCGTTTTTATAATGAAGGCAGGCATATTGTTTTATTTAATTGACTTGATTATTATTATATTGACATGCATGATGATAACCTATGTACAATTAGTCTTATAAGCGCTTTGGAATATATTCTGTTAGCTTGTAAGATGATTGAATAATAAAAAAATAAATCCGCTGTCATATAATTTGAAATTATCGGCAGCGCGTCTGTCGCTCGTTTATCGCGCTGCTATAGTCGCCTAAAGGTAAAGCGCTCTGAGAGGGTTTGTGTATTTCTTTCTTTTCTTATTTAAGCGTGGTGTACAATAAGTTTTATCTAGTTACCTGCAGGCCAGCGTAACCGCATCGCCGTCGGTGACGACCTGCGACTGCGCATGGTCCACGATCCTCGGCGGCTTGTCGCCCGTCTTCACTCCGGGAGCCGCCGCCGCGCCGTCCATGGCTGTAGAGATGATAAATAATGTATAATTATTAGGTCTTACTTATCATCACTACATAGTATAAAACAAAGTAGCTTTTGCTGTCTGCCCCTATGTATGCTTAGATCTTTAAAACTACGCAACGGATTTTGATGCGGTTATCTTTAATAAATAGAGTGATTCAAGAGGAAGTTTAAAATATGCATATTGCATTTATATGAAGAGAAAAACCGAGAAATTCCACCCATACGAAGCCGGGGCCGGTCACTAGTTTTTTACATATTTAGGTCTTTGCGGGGGTTTTAGTTAATGCCCATTCATCAAGGAGTTGCATATTATGCATAATAAACTGTAGCCCCTACTGTAAAATGCCTAAAGTATTTTTACTCTAAAAATACCAATGTTTCGTTTTACGCTTGGTATCAGCCTACTTGCTTCTAAACCATGAAACTATGTTCACCGGGGTGAATATGTTTCGCTCACGTAGCTAAATGCAGGCTACTCTGTAGTATTTAAAAGTGCTAGCTAGTTAACAAGTCTTTAGTTTAGCAAAAATGTTCTATGGCAGTTGGAGCCCAGGATAGCTGATTTGCCATTTGCTGATGAATTAGAATAGATGAGATACAAGCCAAGAGCTTTCTCGCTATGGATAAAAAAAATGTTAAAATCAAGTGGCAGTGGGCGGGGCACATAGTCCATCAGTAACATCCGTTGGGGCAGAAAAGTTCTCGAGTGGCGACCACGGGCTGGAAGACGTAGCGTGGGCAGGCCTCCTACTAGGTGGACCGAAAATTGTATCGTCCTTCAAATCCTACCATAAGTTTCGTTCCTGATTGTCTAATGCCCGTTTTCACCATCAGTCCCTAATTTTTAAGTGACCTCTACGGTAACACATAACAGGAGTTTTGATACCATAGGGGGCCCTTAAAAATTTGGGATTGATGGTGAAAACGGGCATAAGCGGGAAGGGTTCTGCCTAAAAGTAAAGTAAAAATGATACTCACGTTTGACGGAGACCTTGCACTTGGTCTCGACCTCGCCCTGGCTGTTGATGGCCTTGAGCGAGTATTCGCCTTCGTCTTCGGGGAACACCTCGCTGATTGCCAGCGAGGCTACGCCGTTTTTGTACTTGAGGTCTACCACCTGTAGAGCAAATATTGTCGGTTAGTTTTATGTCTCTAGGTATACATTTATAAAAGTCGTATAAACAATATCTTGGGCTGACATAGATACTTTACGTTGAGTTAACATGTAACCTAGTGAGGGCTATCGTTTTTATACTTAACAGTTGGCACCCCTGGCGATTGACAGGACCTTACTCTACAGTGGCGCCATCTTGATGAGTGCAAATGCGATAGTCCTCCTACCACTTTAGCGCTCACCAGTTGGTGCCACTGTCTTCGCTACTAGCAAGTGACAGGACCATACTCTACAGTGGCGCTAACTGGTGAGCGCTAAAACGATAGCCCTCATTCACGTATTTTCACAGTCAAGATCTCGCTGACGTTCAGAAGTCGTCCCATTGAAAAACAGTTGTACATCCGTATTCACAAGGGTCAGTTCGATAGAACGATTACTCGATAGGATCGCAACTCAGCGATTTGTTGTCGTTGAAGTTTTGTTACGTGAATAAGGCTATTGATTGATAATATGATTTCTGACGCGTAGATGGATAACAAATTACAGATTGAGCGTCGTGGCATTCCTTGAGGGATCTTGCGATTATGATTATGAAAACAGTAGAACAAAAAAGCTTTGTTGCGTTCTCCTTGAGGCTTACGTTAATCCAGATAGCAATTAAATAACCTAAATGAAATAATGTGCAGACACAGAACAGACTCGTAATGGCCCTTCGAGCAGGAATGGTCCTTCGAGCCGGATGGTCCTTCGAGCCGGATGTATGTAGATGCTTACCTCAGACGAGTGCAGCGGCTTGCCGTTCTTGTACCACTGCACGCGCGGGTCGGGGTCGCCTCGCACTGCGCACGACAGGAGTAAAGGTGCTCCGTCGCGCGCGTTTAGCACGTCGGGCAGCGCGCGCGCGAATGACGGCGCGCACATCGTTGAGTCTGACGCTGGTACTGTAAAGGTATTTATTGTATTATTGGTAAGAGAAACTGACTGACTGACTGACAGATCAACGCACAGCCTAAACGGCCAAACGTAGGCACTTGAAATTTGGAAGGGACGTAGCTTAGGTACCGTAGAGGTGCACTAAGAAAGGAATTCCCGAAATTCCCACGGGAACGGGAACTAGCGCGAAAATCCTTTTGTATAAAAAATCTAAACCGCTTAAGTTAGACGCTTGAAATTTGGTATGCAGGTACCTTAGTAAACTTAAAGCTTAGGTACAACAGGATATTGCAAAATTCCCACGGGAACGGGAGTTAGCGGGAAAAAACCTTTGTATGAAAAAATCTAAACCGCTTAAGATAGATGAAGGGGGTAAAACGGGATCCACGCGTACGAAGTCGCGGGCGGCCGCTAGTTATTCATATATGCGACTATGGTCGGTGTCGGACTGCCTTAATTTGAGGGTACTTCGTTGTCTTTTTAGATTATTCGGCATGAACTTGGAACTATAAGCCTTCTATCCTATTGTATAAGCGGTCAACAGTTGATGCAACTGCCTCATAGTCACGTTAAGGAGAAAAATGACTTATTTATCTGTGGAGCCAACAGCTAAGCGCAAATACGATAGTCTTCAGTTTCAGTACATGATTAAACATCTTGACATTTTAGCTGTGTCGCTACAGTTATAATATGGCTACTAGCAGACTTCTGCTTGTATTACATAGCATGTACTATACAATAAATATCGTATTTCAAATCTGTTGTTTTTATTTTCCACTGTAAAATAACACGATAGTTTAAAATCTTATGCTTAACGAAATAAACACTTCTATGAACACAACGATCTGGTGAAGGTTGCGGAAAGCACCTGGATGTCAGCAAGGCAGACCGGTCGTTGTGGGAATCCTTGGAGGCTTTTGTCCAGCAGTGGACGTCATTTGGCTGAAACCAACGAAGTAAATACTCACAAACTAGCTCTTTAGTGGCGCTCCTCGACCGCGAAGACGCGTCCGAGTCCAGTTTGGCGCCGTACTTCTTCTTGCTCGCTTCTACCGAGCTCTGCGGCGAGTATTTGGGCCTGGGCGCCGCGTGCGACTTCTGTGGCGGGTCGATTGTGACCTAAAGAAAAAGCGAATCCATGTCATAATTAAATAAAAATCGACACATTCCTTCTACGGTGAATAGATCATCCTCATTATCAGATTATTTACATTCCACTGCAGGCACTACCCATTGTATATTGTGCCCCTGAAAATTATCTTAAATTTCTAGAGACGGGTTGGGACAGCCTAATTTCGCATTTCTCCCTTAGCTTATCTATACTAAAGCCTGGTCCGTGAGCACGTAGAATTTTGTCCAATGACCCCGCAGTGAGTGTGCGAGCGCGACAGCAATATAATTACGCGCCAGCGATAAGGATGAGTAGCTTGGAGTCATTGGAAAAAATTCTATGTACTCACGGACCAGGCTTTACACTTAATGACATATTGGCATGCTAGTGGTTATTGCACGTTGAGATACCCATTGACAAGTAGACATTTCCGCATACCACTGTGCTTGTAAGCTATGCTTTCAATTACATAGGTAGGTATATGCTTTCAATTACTATTTCAACGAAAGTTGCATTTGACGATTAACTCAAGTTGGATTTTCGGAAAGTTAAGCTTTCATAAAATGTATCCCCTATTACGTCATCCAAGGCAGGAGTCTCTGTTCTGCTGGACCCTTACGACTCTTAGCAGATAAGGCTCATAGTTATAGCAAAACCTCACGGCTCTTACTGCATAGGGTCCATAGCTGTAACGTACCTTAGTCTTGGTGATGATAGGTGGTGGTGCAGGCTTGATGGGCTTCTCGATGTAGCGACGGTCTCCTGAGTGCAGGAAGTTGTGCGCTAGCGCCGCTTGCTCGGGTGAGACTACCTCGCCTGCAAACACAATCAAGTTTACAATGTATTTCCAATAACTTGTATTTTCTTCTTGGTGGTGAGAGCGAAAGATAGAAAGAAGTAGTAGAAAAGACCTGAGGTGGAATTGTGTAAAGCAATCATTATAATTTGACAGTTCATAACAATACGATTATTCTGTCAAACGCTTTGTTTAGTTGACTTTATCGTACGTTATGAACTGTCAAATGATTACGATTGCTTTACACAATTTTACCACTGATTTAACTGAAGGCAAGGACGCAGTTATAAAGCTTGCACCGAGCGTATAAAAAGTTATTTATTAGCTTGCTTATTTCTTCCAAAAAACTAGCTTCAACTAGCACTGATATGTTTTTAATTTTAGTGATTTGCAGTTCTTATCAACAGGGTGTGCAAGGTTTGGTATAGGCGAACACTACACACCGATCAGAATAGAAAGGTTAATCAGAAAAAAAGATCGAGTATAATATTTAAATGAGCTCACAAAACGGATCTCTCCCATAGCTTTTGTATAACAATGGAGACTGACAATTTATTGATTGCTACTAAAAATCACATTTCGTAATGAATAAAATGAAGTATTTTTTAGGAAATGTATTTTGGAGTTTTTGGTTATCTACCCACGTCCCAGATAAAATATTAAATTTATAAAAAACTAGCTGACCCGGCGAACTTTGTTCCGCCTTAATGGCAATAAATAAGCAGACTTTTTTTTTTAATTTCGAACGGGATAAAAAGTATCCTATGTCCTTCTCCTGGCTCTAAACTACCTCCCTGACAATTTTCAGCTAAATCGGTTCAGCCGTTCTTGAGTTATAAGTGGAGTAACTAACACGACTTTCTTTTATATATACAGTGTGAGTCACGTTAAAGTGTACATATGAAAATAGATGAAACTATACCTATTTTTATCGACAAAAAAGAGGTCAAAATTTTTATGAGATTTTTTTTTAAATTTTTTATAGAATTTTTTATCTTCGAATTACTTATTGTAAAGAAAACGTAATAACTTTTAAACTAAGCGGTATATCCTGATAAAATAAAAACAGAAATAATGCTAAATAATAGGCGATACCAAAAAAATACATAAAATACACAAAAAAGGCCAACAAATAATAAAAAATGACACTTTTTGAAAAAAATCTGCTTCAAAATTCGTGTTTTTTTGGTTATTTGATAAATTTCTCCAAAAAATGCCCCTATAACAGGTAGTTTTTATTACTTTGTATTATTCTCTATCGTATTATCTTTGTAAAACCAAAAATCGCATGTCTCTATCCCTATCACAACATTTGCTATGATCGTTTGAACAAAGGCCTGCCACAACATTATTCTCTGCTACAGGTAGAGACAATTTTAATTTTAACTAAAATGCTTATTTTACTTCGAAATCTTTTGTTTTTATTTGAAATCTAACTTGTCTTTATCAAAATTACAAATCTAGAGCCATTTTCAGTTTCGTTATTAACGAAGCGTTGAATGGCGCGCCCGGAGAGGCTTAGTTCAAACGATCATTGCAAACGTTGTGTTAGGGATAGAGACATGCGATTTTTGGTTATACGAAGGTAATACGATAGAGAATAATACAAAGTAATAAAAACCACTGGTTATAGGGGCATTTTTTGGAGAAATTTATCAAATAACCAAAAAAACACGAATTTAAAAGCAGATTTTTTTCAAAAACTGACATTTTTTATTATTTGTTGGCCTTTTTTGTGTATTTTATGTATTTTTTTAGTATCGCCTGTTATTGAGCATTATTTCTGTTTTTATTTTATCAGGATATACCGCTTAGTTTAAAAGTTATTACGTTTTCGTTACAATAAGTAATTGGAAGATAAAAAATTCTATAAAAAATTAAAAAAAAATCTCAAAAATTTTTTGACCTCTTTTTTGTCGATAAAAATAGGTCTAGTTTCATCTTTTTTCATATGTACACTTTAACGTGACTCACACTGTATAGATAGGAGTACAGTTATATTACAACTTACCCTCAACAATAACGACGCACGAGGTCTCATCGGTGCCATGGATGTTTGTGGCGATGCAGCTGTATTTGCCGCTGTCCTCGGGCCGGCAGTCGACGATCTCCATGGTGACGACGCCATCGGCGTGCGTCATGGAATAGTCGAACTTGGATAGCTCCTTTCTGTCCTTGTACCTGGATGGAGTGAAATGGAGGTGTTAATTAAGTTTGGTAATGTAAATTGTAATATCATTAGATTTATAGCTGGTGTTTTTAATTTTTGCAGATTTATTGAATCGTTGCGTATCAAAAACTATTATGGAGCTTATGCTCAATTTTTGATGATCATTTCCATTTTGGGATTATACCTGTATGAATATGAAAATGTCTTGAAGCGTGTTCAATATGCATATTACAGAACATGGCTTATAACTCGTTTCATTTTCAAGCATAGATTGAGAATTTTAATTTGATTGGTTGAATTTCCATAATTTGACCAATCACAGGACAGAGTCTATGACTAAAACAAATCGAGTTTTGAGTGATATTTTACAATAGGATGATGTGTCCAAGTGGCAGCCCAAAATCCCACTTTTTCGAGGCTTGGTGGCGTGGCAAACAGCACTTTTTTGAACTTACCTTCAAGCTGGAAGGTACTCTTAGACTGGGTCCTACTGT
This sequence comes from Ostrinia furnacalis, assembly GCF_004193835.3. Lineage (NCBI taxonomy): Eukaryota > Metazoa > Arthropoda > Insecta > Lepidoptera > Crambidae > Ostrinia > Ostrinia furnacalis. Next base: position 223,748 of record NW_021130448.1, read on the forward strand.
GCGTGGGCGTGGATTTACCACTTGACGGTGGGCTTGGGCTTACCACTAGACTGTGGGCGTGGCTTTCCGCTGAGCCATAGGCTTGAAGGTGTCGCCGCAGCTGGAAGGTGAAGGCGGGCGCCGTCTCGCTCGACTCCTGCCAGAAGGTGTGGGCAGCAGTGTCCACGCGTGGGCTTACCACTTGACGGTGGGCGTGGGCTTGCCGCTGAGGCAGCAGAGCAGCTTGCAGGTGTCGCGCGCCTGCATGACGCGCGGCCGCAGCTGGAAGGTGAAGGCGGGCGCCGTCTCGCTCGACTCCTGCCAGAAGGTGTAGGGCAACGCCTCGCGGCGGCGCGGCGCTTCCGGCAAGTGTTGGCGTTGGACCTTGGGAACCGCTGGAAGAAGAGCACACAGTCAGTCGTGTCATGTAAAGCCTGGTCCGTGAGCACGTAGAATCCCGTCCAATGACCCCAAGTTACCCATCCTTATGGCTCGCGCGTAATTATATTGCTGTCGCGACTATGCGACGCGCGCCCGCAGTGAGTGTGCGAGCGCGACAGTAACATAATTACGTGCGAGCGACAAGGATAGGCAGCTTGGGGTCATTGGACGGGATTCTACGTGCTCACGGACCAGGCTTTAGTTGGAAACAAATTAAGACCCTGGGACGAGGAACAAGCAAGATCACATCCAAGTTTCCAAGGATGTAAGATGAATAACGATATGGAAACTATGCTACAATAAAATTGATTGTTTGAAGATCTTTTTCTGGCAAGTGCTGCCGTTGGACTTTGGGAGCCGCTGGAAAAGGGACATATGGTCAGTCGTATAAAAAATATAAGCAACATCAAATTCAAATTAAGACAAACAAGGCTGCAAGATTAATAACGATAATCAGATACCCTACTAAGATGATTTACGAATTCTGGGAAGTTCTATCAGTGCGAAAACTGTTCATTCTCAATGCTACTCTACGCAAACATAGGACTGTCAATTATAACCCTAATATAGTAATAAACAAAAGGAGGAAAGATAGGGTGTGTCAGACGGTTCATTGTAGATTGGAACTTGTAAAGCACCAGTACAATTATATAGCTCCACTCCTTTATAATAAAATAAATAAAGAATTAAATATTTATTCCTTAAATAGTTATCACTGTAAGAAAAAAATAACAGAGTGGCTTCTCAAGCTTGAATACGATATGGTTGAGTCTTTGATTAAATAATACTAAAACCGACAGTGCAGTCGCCCTCTGCGTACGACGAATGAGGCAAGTTGAGTCTCCCCAGAAGTGACTGGGCTTGTCGGAGAGACCAGCTGCCCCTGGACATCTGACTTTGAAGGGCCATTGCGTAGCGTTAGGCGCTTCGGTTCCGACAGGGACTTCGTGTTGAGTTTGGTGTCCCATGTAACTCCCAGAAACTCCAGGCGTTGAGTCGGAACCAGTACAGATTTGTCCAAGTTGATCGTTCATCAGATTCGTCGCGTCAGGCTCACCATAAAAACGACGTGGTCGTGTAAAATATGGCGAGACTGATTGACCAGCAAAAAAACGTCCAAATAAACCACACACCTGATATTGTGACGTTCTCGGTGCCGATGACAGGCCAAACGGAAGGCAGGTCATCTGGTCAGTAACCTTCAATGCTGCTCGGCTATAAGTAGATGAAAGTACGCTTGGCTGAGATCGACCTTCACCATCCAGTCTTCGCTCTGTAAGAAACTCGGCACGCGAAAATGACTGAACAGATGAAACTTTTTCAATTTGACTTTGTTTAACTGTTTCAAATTGAATATAGGACGGAATGAACCGTCCGTAATTGATTGATTAGGTGATACAAGTGGTGGCTTCATCAGTTAGGCAGGGGAGTGAGATATTGGTTTCTTACCCTTATAGACTCGCTCGTTCTTGTTGGTAGATGTCCTGTTGTCAGAAGACTTGCCATGACCTTTATTTTTGTCCTTCGAGCCTGAAGACTTACCTTGAAAATTGTTGCCGCCAGATTGTTTGCTCGTCGACGGCTTCGGCGTATTATCGCTGGAACGATTTCGTTTGTAGTAGTAATGAAGGTGTTAGTTTTTCGGCCCCCCAATTTTTTGAAGGTATTTGCCAATAAATCGCCATCAAACAAATTCTCTGCACTTGGAGGAATTCTTTGCAAGGCTCCGCAATGATATTCCTCTGAAATTTGCTATAATATACACTCCCTACGCATGCGAATACAGTCAGCCCTCCTGCCGCAACATATTTTTAAGATGTCATCAGTTACTATTGTATAATTACTTTCTTTACCAAATGATTGCTCAATTTTACCAAATAAAGATTTGGGCGTGAGCGTGGTATTTTTATCGTTCGACCAATCTACTAAGTTTTGTAAGCAATTCGTCTTTCTGAGCCAGAATAGCGTTCGATAATGCAGCGCAAGTTCTCTCTAATAGGTACAAACGATCTTCATTGGTATTTATTTTTCATAAGACATAGCATCATCATTTGACTACCAGGAGATAACAAACACATCACTCAACAAGATGGATTCCGGATATTGGCACGGAACAAATAATAGAGAGTTTTAACTAACAATAAAACTTACCTATTATTTTTCCAACAATATCCGGAATCCAGGTAATGCCTACCTGGTACCATCGTGAGTAAGTATAATGATCAAAAAGCCGCGCCATATTCCGGTCGCCGCCATTGCCCCCACCAAAACGAGCGATGGTGGCGCCGGAAGTCGAAGGGAGGAAGTTGCTAAGACGAAAAAACCATGAAAAAAGACAGGGGCTTTACTCAACAAGATGGATTCCGGATATTGTTGGAAAAATAATAGGTAAGTTTTATTGTTAGTTAAAACTCTCTATATTTTTAACATTGGAAAAATAAAAAACACAAAAATTACCGGAAACGAATTTCCACGGTATCGCACATCAACAACACGGTTTTAACCTTTCCACCGAACACAACACAAACTCGTTACACCGTTCAAATATCTAGACTAATTAAAGTACAATTCGGCCTAGGGCCAGCGCGAGAATAGATCTGGCGTCCGCGACCTATTTGTTCACAATTAAACTATTAAGTCGTTGAACCGATCGGTTGGCTTTCGACTGATCTGACAGGTTTATTGTTAAGCTAGGTTTATTAATTGTGCCATTATATTAGTCATAATGATTTAATTGGGGGAGAGTTTTATTGCTGGTTCTAAATATATCGCTATTATATTTTAAGCGTTATGTGCTCTAGTGGCATTTATGAGGTTAATACAGAAGGTTAAATAAGATTTATTTTTAAACTTTCTGTCTGTTTCTAACTTGTGAGTGCAAGTGTAACTTTCTGTGAACTATTTTAAACAATTCAGCTAAAACTACACAAAGGAATACAGATACTAGAACAGCTGTGACAGAGCCGCCGAAAGTTCGAGTAAACGGTTTTCGAATGGGCATACATCTTGGCAAAAGTAATGCATGCATGACGCCCCCTGTTCGATAGATTTAATAATGGCAAACGTCGAGTTTTTTCACTAGATCAAACTTGTGAAAAACTTCACCAACCTAGCAGTTCGTTCGTTCGTTCGTTTCAGCCAAATGACGTCCACTGCTGGACAAAGGCCTCCCCCAAGGTTTTCCACAATGAACGGTCCTGGCAGTACTTAGTTAAAAATATCTTATCTAGACGAGAGATCATGTTCAGTTCCTTAGAGATAGGAAGGGTCCTTAGGGATACTTCTAGCAATCGATTTTCATAGGCTGAAATGGTGATGATATTAAGATCGTGTTGTCAAGGTCAAAAAAAAAAGTTCGTGCTTTGTGGCGTTCTTTAGGAGCGGTGCTGAAATACTTCCAAACGGACTGCTATTGGCTAAAATGATGATGATGATGACTTACGTTGTACGTTGAGGAACACGACCTCCTCCCGGAATCCGTAGTGGTTCTCCGCACGGATGATGTACTCGCCGCGGTCTTCCAGCTTCGCGCGGTTGATGATGAAGTAGTAATCATCGCCCGCGTATCTGTGTGAACGAATATAGTGTCAGTAATCTTTTAGCTATGTAGATTTATGAATTGTTTTATTACTTTCTGTGAAAGTAATTGATAGCTTATTAGGAATTTATATACCCGAAAAATTTGAACCTTTGGTTCATTTCACAGTCATAAATGAGTAGTCGTTTATGTACGAGTATAAGGCAAACAAAAAATTTTTTTTAATAGATATCTTGGGGAGCTTTTACGCTAACGAAGTAACTCTTTCACTAATGTTTCCACATATTATTGAAATATCAGAACAGTAAGACTGAGTTGCACCACCTAACTTTAACAGTAAATGTAACGATAACTGGAGTTTTTTGGTTGGAGTTTGAAAGACTTTTGACGTTTGTCAAAGTAAAAGTAAGATGGTGCAACCCAGCCTAAGACATATTCTAAAACAAATTATTAGTTGAGATTTTTGAGATCAAATTGTAGATTCTGGTTATAGCTACAAGATTTGCAGTGATAGGAAAGAGGTAACTTTTGAAAAGTCCTTCTATGTGACGTCAAATGTCGTTATGCCTATTTAACCTTACCTCTTCATGAACTTGACAGACTGCCTGAGCTCGTGGTTGTTGCGCGACCACGTGACGGTGGGCGTGGCGCAGGCGATGATGCGGCAGTACAGCTTCACGGACTGGGCCTCGTAGCAGAAGGCCGAGTAGCGACCACGTGACATGGGGCGTGGCTACAAGCTTAACCGACTGGGCCTCGTAGCAGAACATTTCGAGGGATCACGTGACAGAGGGCGTGGCTACAGTTTGACGGACTAGTTTCGTAGCAGAACGCACGTCGTCGCTACGAGGCGACAGATACTACAGTATCAGTCGTGCGTGTCTCGCAAGTGTTACCTCTTCATGACGGACAGACACTCGCAGCAGAACGTATCGTAGCAACCACGCGACAGAGGGCGCGGCTAAAGCTGACCGACTGGGATTTGTAGCGATCATTCGACAAAGCGCGTGACTACAACTTGCTCGACTGGCCCTCGTAGCAGAAGGCCTCGTAGCGACCACGTGACAGAGGGCGTGGCTACAGCTTGACTGGTCCTCGTAGCAAAACGCACGTTGTCCCTACGAGACGCCAGAGAGAGACAGCAACAAAGACGTTACCTCTTCATGAACTTGACGGACTGGCGCAACTCGTAGTTGATGCGCGACCCACAAATGACAGGGCCCACTAGAAGACTGAAGTTCCTCTTATCCAGGCTAAGAAAAATGAGAGGCGAAGCACAGGATCCTAATAGGGCACTAAGTTAAGGCGGAGTTTCGTATAAGATAAGGTACCTCTTCATGAACTTGACGGACTGCCTGAGCTCGTGATTGTTGCGTGACCACGTGACCGTAGGCGTGGCACAAGCGATGATGCGGCAGTACAGTTTTACTGACTGGCCCTCGTAGCAGAAGGCCGATTGCGGCTTGATCACGAACCGCGGCGCCGCTTGCCGCCGGTCTGTAGAGATAAACGATGTTATGATGGGGAAAAATAAAATATTAAGACTGTAAATTGCATTGCTTTTAGCTTTGATAAGACCGCTCGAAATATGGCACTCAACTGAAAAGTTTCTTGTGGTATTGGAGTAGTGCGGGATGGAAAACATGATTTTATAAGATTTGATAGGGTTTGAAAGAAAGGATTGTCTGTGCCTATACGATTATTGCCTATATAATTTGAATTGGATGATAAACATTTCTACCACACAATCTTTGTTTGCACTGTCTTCAACTGTGTATTTATTTGACAAAATGCTATGCTTTTTAAAGTAAAATTTAAAGTCAATCATGCGTTAAACTAAACAAAGTGCATCATTGCAGCACTTATTCGAGTGCCATAGCCGAGGCAACAGTGAACAGTGATTTTATAGTTTTAGCCTTATTCCCTAAGATAAAAGGCAAGTAAAATAAGTTTATTAAGTATTTCTGTGTGTTATAAAATGCTGTTTGTTTTCCTAATGGTGCGTCCACACTGGGCGAAAATGCTCGCGCGGCAAACACGACATCTTACTCACTCAAGAGCAGGGTGAGCAGGATGTCAAGTTTGCCGCGCGAGCATATTCGCCCAGTGTGGACGCACCATAACAATAAAATGAAATAAATACTTATTTAAACTAAAGTGTATAAACTCACCGAACTGTCCGTCGTATATCTTCCACTTCTCGATGAGCAGTTTGCGCAGCGAACTGTACTCGCTCAGCCTGCCGATCGGCAGCGCGAATGATGACCAGTTCTAAACAGAAATGGTAATTTTAGTATCTCTTAGTAGTAGCAAATTAGTAAATTAGGTACCTGATTTAAAAAACGGAACAGGTTTTCGATTGGACTTAAGATTAGGTTTTCGATTGGACTTAAGATTATTTGGAGCAATGTTGAAATATTATTATTGATCTATGGCCAATTCCCTGTCCAGTGTAGGTTCAAAAAGGATTCCGATTGAACCTCGCTTCCACCTTCGGCCTGATCGTCACTTACCATCAGGTGAGATACAGGCCAAGAGCTTCCTTGTTGTGGATAAAAAAAAAATGGTGAATCGAAAGTGAAACGCTAGAACAGGTCGATGCGTGCTTATTAAGGCCTGCTATTTCGTTGGAAAGGGCTGAAAATCAGCGCCATGTCTACGCGATTAATGACACGACTAATGCCGAGTTGAGGACCTTTTAGACACACTGTCTTTTGCATACGTTTTCTAAAAAGTTTATTCTCATAACTCACCTCGTATCTGTCCCGTAGCCTGTTGCGCAGCGCCTCGTATCTCCTGGCTTCGATGGTGGCGGTTCTGGCGGCAGCCGCGTCTCCGGCTAACCACTTGTGCATTAAACACTCGTGCGCTGTCATACGTTTCCTGGGAGAGAGAAGTGGGAATGAGTGTGTGAATGAGACACGGGATTATGAAAGTTTGTATTAAGTCGTAATATGTGAAAATTTTTAATTATGTAGAATCAAGAATAATTTATTTGCATTGATTATGGTACATTCAGGATCTTAGGTTAATTACAGTTTCACATATCCAGCCATATAATTATTAATAGCATGCAAATTTACAACATAGGTTACATTTAGACTCATTATTTTTAAAAATTATTATATTGTCAATAAGTTATGTGTAAGTTCTTCTTCTAAAATGCTATAAATACAAAAGTAATTCTGTCCGGAACTGGTAAAGTATAGACTTCTTGTCTCAAAAATATTGAAAGAGAAATAGGAGAACAACATGAAGAAGTAAATGTAAAACACTTTGATCGACAAATACGCAACACAATCTATCTGAGGTAATTAAAAACTAGACTTCTAACATTTCATGTATTCTTCGATGATTGTTTAGCTACACTGCAAGTTCGTTCGTTTCAGCCGAAAGACGTCCACTGCTGGACAAAGGGCTCCCCTAAGGTTTTCCACAAAGTCCGGTCCTGCGCCGCCCGCATCCAGGCACCTCCCGCGACCTTCCCCAGGTCGTCGGGCCACCTAGTGGGAACTGGGAGGCTTGCTCACACTACGTCTTCTGGCTCGTGGTCTATCACGACAACCAAAGCGACTTTGGTTCACACTTCATCGTCTCACCATGTTGAGGACACCCTACAGTTACCTAAACAAGTAACAAACACTACTTACTCTTTGTTCTTAACCAGCAGCCGCCTGATGAAGTCCTTGGCATCATCAGATACATGCTGGAAGGCTTCCTCGTCGAACTCCCAGTCACAGGCCTTAACGTTCTTAAGGGTCTCGATGTCGTTGTTACCCGCGAACGGTGATAGGCCGGAGAGGCTGCGGGTATAAATGGAGGTTAAGTATTTGTTGTTTAATTCAAATACTATTTGCTTATGGATAGGGTAAGTAGAATAGAATAGAATAGAATGTGTTGGTTATTTTAATCATATTATGTGCACTAGTCCTCTTTAATTATGATCAGTCAATTTTATCCAAAAACAGTTGTTAAAAACCACTGGATTCTTGTATAAAGTTAACTGAGACATTAGCTACTTACATTATAATTTTGTTACAATTTTAGATCGAAAGAAAATGGGAGACAAAAATCATGATCAGTTTTAGAAAGCACTCATGAACTATTCTAGAAAATTGGGATGTATTCTAAAAAAAAATGCGGGATATAAAATTCTAGGTGCAGTTTAGAGGAACAAGACATAAGGTACGCAGTACCATTTCCAGCCCCCGTCGGGATGCCCATAAGGTGGAATATCTGCGATACACTTACAGCAGGTATAAGAGCACTCCACTCAGGTGCCCTTTACGATATTTACGGGAAGAGGGGAAAAGCGGTTCTATTCTAATCTGACAGGAACATAGCAGGCGGCAGTTACAAAGCAGTTTAAGTGGTAACTTAGTAACTTACAGCACGTATGATAGAACTCCCACGGCCCACATGTCTGTGTAGAATCCAACCGGTTCGCGCTCCACGATCTCTGGCGCGGCGAACTCGGCTGTACCGGTGGAAATCTTGACCACCTCGTTGGGATCCAGCTTCGTGGCCAGACCGAAGTCGATGATCTGTGAAGGACATAGTGGATTAGAATTTGATCGTGGTTTATTTACGTCACTTTTTACTAAATCACAGAGATCTCGTTCGCACCATCTTTTATCAAATTCAAATCGTTTATTGCATGTCACATTACAATTTAGTTGCAAAATAGAGAATCTTTAATATTATTCGCAACTTCTGAGTAATCTAAAACAAGAAGTCTGCTTGTGACCACGGCTGCAGCATCGCAGCCGAACGTCAAGCCGTGAGTACATAATGTAACTCATTAATTAACGTTGCGTTAAGACCCATGTCTTACTATTTTAGTTGAAATGGAACTCGAAAGTTTAAAATTCTGAGTAATCTATCATTAGAGTTTATTTAAGACTGTACGTTAAAACTTATGCGGGTATCCGGTGCGTGCGCCTATTAGTTGCACTGCAAGTACCAGTATCGTACCAAAATTTATAGGAAAGAAAACTCAAGGAGACGAATAAAAGTTGGCAGGTTATGTATTTGCTCACACGCAGTACATGGCAGGGTTGGACACTTCCTTGCAAATGACATTTACGTAAAAATATGCCCACCCGTCACGCGTGTGGAAACTCATGTCACGAGTATGCGCCACTCTGCGCTGTTCTTACTATTTTTCGATATAGAAACGCGTGCGTTTTTAATGCAGGCCCTAACCGCGCATGTTTAAGTCATAATGAGGCTGAAGAAAAGTATATTTTTATTAGTTTTCAACCGTATCCTCACTGCCTAAAGTCCACATTGATGTTGGCTCTATTTCACGACTGAAGCTTGGAAGATCTTGACGTTAGACTCACCTTGACATCAGTGCCGCTGCGTGTCTGGCACATGACGTTCTCGGGCTTCAGGTCGAGATGAATGATCTTCTATTCGTGCATATGCCTGACACCTTCGCATATGTGCCGCATGTAATGTCCATCACCTGAAATCAGACTCACCTTGACATCAGTGCCGCTGCGTGTCTGGCACATGACGTTCTCGGGCTTCAGGTCGAGATGAATGATCTTCTGTTCGTGCATATGCCTGACACCTTCGCATATGTGCCGCATGTAATGTCCATCACCTGAAATCAGACTCACCTTGACATCAGTGCCGCTGCGTGTCTGGCACATGACGTTCTCGGGCTTGAGATCCAAGTGGATGATGTTTTGTTCGTGCATATGCCTGACACCTTCGCATATCTGCCGAATGTAGTGTCCATCACATGAAGTCAGACTCACCTTGACATCAGTGCCGCTGCGTGTCTGGCACATGACGTTCTCGGGCTTGAGATCCAAGTGAATGATGTTCTGTTCGTGCATATGCCTGACACCTTCGCATATCTGCCGAATGTAGTGTCCATCACATGAAGTCAGACTCACCTTGACATCAGTGCCGCTGCGTGTCTGGCACATGACGTTCTCGGGCTTCAGGTCGAGATGAATGATGTTCTGTTCGTGCATATGCCTGACACCTTCGCATATCTGCCGCATGTAGTGGGCCGCTTCGGCCTCGCTCATGTTGTAACCAGGTTCTGTAATGCGCTCGAATAGCTCGCCTCCGGACAAGCTGTGGAAGGAAGGATTTATTCAGATTTACTGCTTTATTACTCTACTAACATAGTCTCTAAGATCAAATTGTTGCTAACCAAACTATGGACTGCTTTTGTCTGATAATAAAATGATTTTTTTTTACTACGACAGAACTAGTGTTTATTTTGTACTTAGGGCAGTCTTAAGATGCTAGAGATCTAAGAAAGTCACAGAGATATTCGTTTCAGCCAAATGACGTCCACTGCTGGCTGCCTCCCACAATTAAACAATCATTTGGGATATATCATTCTCCAAAAATAAAATACATTCTAAGTAAAAAAAAAACATTACAATTTAGGTCATCACAGCGAAATTTGTAAACCAGCTCTAAAACGTATTTCTTGTAAATTGGCTGAGACGACATTTTATCGCCAATTTTTGAAATGGCGATAAAATGGCAACCCACAATTTTACACAAGATCAGGTATTTAGAATTAAGACTAGTAAGAGTTCTTTAACAGTTCGACATCAGAAATCACTTTAAAAAGGACAGCAAAAACTACAAAATATACTCACAACTCGAATATCAGCACCATCTCATCGTCATCCTCAAACGCATCATGAAGATTAATCAGTTTCCTATGGTGCAGCTGGTTCATTATGTCTATCTCTTTCTTGATGAGCTCCTTCTCCATCGCACCAGTGACCGGGATGAATTTAGCGGCGAAGTAGTTGCCGGTGGCCCTCTCGCGGCATCGGTGGACAACGCCGAACGCGCCTGTGCCTACAACAGTGCAACGCACCTCATGCATCTGAGTTTTGGGACTTTTTAATGGGTGATTGGTAGAGATGAGACGTATTTACTAGAACAGATCCACACACTAGGTATTTTACAGTACTAGGCGGCACCTATTCCAATTTTTTAAATACTTGATCCACCTAGTATTTTATAAATTACACGATTTCCGACCCTATCATTAAAGTAATAGAGGTTATTATTGCGTAATCCGTAGTCGTGTATTACGCGCACCTAGTATTTCTCGCTAAGCTTATGTGCGAACGTAGAGATTCACTCCGTCTCTGTCTGACCAAACAAATTTGAGCGCGACGAAGCAAACGCACACAAACGTAGTCAAACCATATTCATGTAAATAAGAAAAAATATGTAAATATTTTTATGAAATTGATATCTTTTAAATACGCCAACTTTTAAGTTGACAGTCCTAAGCCTGTTGAAGTATGAAGGGAGGAATTATTATTCAATTTCAAATTGCATTATTCATACTACGGTTGTATCTTTAAAAAAAAAATGTATTTTAAAGTCATATTACGTGGATTAGTCCGCACTAGTCGCGTCAAGTATGCTAAATTACTACGTACTAGGTGGAATAGGTATTTGGATCGAGTATTAATAAATACTAGGAATAGGTGCACCTAGTATCAAATTTACCTAGTATAACCCATCTCTAGTATTTGGTTTTGAGTGATTTTAGTTAGATAGGTTAATCTGTTTACCATGAGTTTACGTTAGGTGTGCTGCGAAGAAAAATGACATTAAGAGTAGGCGCACACCGTTGATTTTTAGTTGGCCGATAGTTGTGCCCGATTTTAATTTGTATGAAGATTCGGCCAAATCGAATCGGCGTAGTGTGCGCACTCCCATACATGCCCATACTGATCAACTGCCCGACTAAACTATCGGCCGACGAAAAATCAACGGTGTGCGCCTACTCTAAATGTATGACAGATTGTACAGCGCCCGACCGAAGCGGTGAATTTCAAGAACTAAGATCTTCATAGGTTTCTTTGATGCGAGCACACCTAACGTAAACTCACGGTAAGCATACATATTTTTGAAGTGAAAATATGAATTCATTTTGAAAAAAGTTATTTTTGGTTGCAGCAGACTTGACAGTGATCACCATCGTCCATTTTGTTTAGTTATCGCCATTTTATACAACGTGTCCCAAAATTCAAGGATAAGCCGGCGCCGCAGGGTGGACATAGTCATGACTACTTTAGGAAAAATAAGGAAAAAAATCTATCTCAATTATTTTTTAAGTTACACAATAAATTACGAAATTCTTCGAAAATTGACACCCCTTATGATATTTTACATTACCACGACCACCATTTTTCAAATATTTCTGTTTTTTTGTTTGTATCGGCAACTTAAGTAGTGCTGCTGTCCATCCCAACTCTTAAAACCCCCAGAATCCTTGCAGTTTTTACACAAAAGTTAATCAAAATATGTTATTTCCTTAAAATTTTGAACGATTTTTACTCTAACTCCACTTTGACTCATCGTTTTGTAAAAAAAAAGTATAAACACTACTGCGGCAAGTTTCTTATAAAGTTGACGCAATTATCAAAGATTCCAAAATGGTATAATACTCTAAGAAACCTAGTCGCAAAAAAGATATGTGTACCATTTTTACAAGCACTTCGCTTGTTAGTCAGTATGGGATAAATCTTGCAACTGAATTTAAAACCAGTTCTCCTTAACCAATTGAGCTGAAATTTGGTATACTTGTGTAAGTACGATGAAAATGCAATATTATGGTACCATTGCGCTGAATGGAGACTGGAGGTGGCCATAGGAACTTCTAAACGAAACGGCGGAATTGCATCTAGTTTGGGTTCGTTGGATTTGTCTTTTCAAGCACTTTAGTGCTAGATGATGTCCAGGGTCCTGATGATGGGGTGTCAATTTTCGTCGAATTTCATAATTTATTGTGTAAGTTAAAAAATAATTGAGATAGATTTTTTTCCTTATTTTTCCTAAAGTAGTCATGACTATGTCCATCCTGTGGCGTCGGCTTATCCTTGAATTTTGGGACACGTTGTATATTTGATTATTAGCGCCCAGTTGTCGCGATTAATGTCAGCCCGCTTATGTGTGTAGCAACCCTTACGCGCGGCTTTAGGAATCGAATGCTTATGATTTCTATTGAGGAACATATTTTCACTTATTCGTATTACATATTATAAGATATCTAAAATTTTGTGCTCGGTTATTTGTTGCCAATCGTCTAAATTATATGTATTTTATAACTAGGAAGACGCACATTCCTGTTAATTATAAATATTTGTTGATAAATAAATATTAATTTTAAATATTGTATGAAGCTAAAAACCGTGCACTTAAACTACCACAATATAATAATATGTTTTAAATAATATATCGTTAAGTTATTATGTATAGTGTTGTAAAATAATATGATTAAGTTTTATTTAATCTACAATAAAACCAATAGAAAAACATTTTGAAACAAATCCAAGTATTGCATTGATAGACGAATTTATCTCAAATATTAATTTAGATATCTTTATGTTTTTCTATTGTACTAAATACCAAAAAAATGCTAAAATTCATCGCCGTAAATCTACATAGTCTTTGAAATTGTATAGTCTGTTTTTATATCATGCTTTGTATATCTAAGCTTTTATTTGTATAAATATTGTATAAATAGTATGCGTGTGAGACAGAAGGATGCAGAGAAAGAGATGCACTACATCGATCTATTCACACACAGACCTCCGGCGCGTTTGCGTTTCCTTTTAGACGAAGCCCTCATGAAGTCACCTGCGAAATTCATCTTTATATGTACCAGGATTAAGGTTCAAATCTACTCGTTAGTGTCGCTATGTTAATGAAAACTCTTTGGGAAACTAAGTGATGGTCAATTTATTTTAGATTTTATATTGGGACTATTTTAATGGTTAGTATTGCTGACATGCTGATATTGCTGAGAATCTCTGACTCAAAAAAAAATCAATCTCGGACGGACAGTGAATCAAATATTGGTATCTCAATATGATGTTAAGGTAAGCCATCAATAAGGCATAAAGTAAGGAGTTCTAAAACTATCTTTTAATGAACATGCATTCTAATATTGTAAATTTAAAAGGACCTAAAAACTCCGACCTCCTAGAGAAAATCCGCAAGCAACTTCGTGAGTTTTAGTTTATTTAATATTTACATGCTTATTTAATTATTATGTATTATGTATTGTAGTTATATATTGCACGTTTACTTTTTCAACATTACATTTCATACATTTATTAGGGTGAGTAATTGAATGATCAAACGAACTTACCAAGTGAAGTTCGATCTAAATTATCCTGTTTTCGCCGAAGAGATTTATTTTACCATGTAGTACCCCTGTACGACAACCCAATCCGCACACAATATTCAGCGTAGTAGTAGTAAAAAACAAAAGAGCGGGCAACCCCACCCCTACCACGCTGTGGGCTCGGTGTCCGAGCGGTCTCATTATATTTAGAGAAGAGATGACATTGACGTTTACCTCCAGGGAAGAAGATATAGAAATCTTCGGGTTGGGAGGGACCTTAAATCTCTTCGGCGAAAACAGGATAATTTAGATCGAACTTCACTTGGTAAGTTCGTTTGATCATTCAATTAAAAATGTATGCTCAATGTCATTAACAATATGGTGTAATTTAGCTTGTCTCAAGAGTCAAGCAAGTTTGTCAGAAGTTTTGTTGACAAACGTCAGTGATCGGTACTGCGCCGAAGCTATAGGGCTGACTTCGGTAAAATGATGTGACGTGAGGTGCCAATCTGCAGAAAATGGCGGAGGAAATACATGATTTAGCATGAATTATCATGAATAATATTAACTACTTATTTACCTCTCAGTGTCTTGAGGCAACTTAAAAAAGTACATTCTGTGTTTTTATTATTATTTAGGCAGTTAAATACTGCACAGTATTTAGTACACCATTTTCTTTATTTTTTTCCATCATACACAAGAATACGCGTGCGTGAGTCAATGTTCGCTCGTATGTGAGGCCTTGTCGAATAGTACTCTTGTAGGGGGCAATCGTGCGTGTTTTGTTTTCGATGTAAACTCGCGGAGATGAACAGGCCTGATACGGGTGCTAATCCGGCAAAGCTTATCTACGCAAGTTCTATTATACAAAACTACAGAACACAACAAAATAGCAACTCACCAATCTCCTCCAGTATGTCGTATCTGTCGTACACAGAGCAGGTGTTGATGTCGACGGGCTGCGGCACGTACTTGCTGTAGATGTCGCAGACATAACTGTCGTAGTCCTTCACTGGTCCGTGGTCCGCGTTCGTGCGTATACGCTTGCCGGTTTCGTCCACTGCGGAGGAAAGGTTAGGGTCAAGTATGGATAAAAGGTATGGGTTACTATGCCATGTGAGGTTTATGATGTAAAGGCCACGTTTTGCAAATGGCTTAGCAATGAGGCCATGGTAGTATAATACTGCTGACCAATTTCGGAGTCTAACGGATATCAATGAAGGTCGCGGAAAAGACCTGAATGCAGGCAGCGCAGGACCGATCGTTGTCGAATTTCTTGAGGAAAGTCTTTGCCCATCAATGTCCTTTTGTTGAAAGGAACGGACGAGCTTTTACATTTTTCAGTTCAATTTTACTTCTAGCTAGTTCTAGAGCTTCTTTCTCATTCCATTTTACAAAAATGTATCCGCCTCAAAGCCTCAACGTGACCACGACCGCTCTGCCAAGATTTTTTATTTATTTATTTTGACTTTGCAGATAGCCTTAAGCAGCTTTTCCAGCTTCACCGGGCCAATAGAAGAGCGCAGATGGCTCTCAAGCTAAGCGAAAAGACTGATAAGAAGAAACGCGGCCGTAACAGCGTATTACACTTGAAAATTTCGACAGGTACATTCAGTGTCTAAGTAGCTCAGTTGAAAGAGCAGTCTCCCGGTAAGCGGAAGGTCGTTGGTTCCATTCCCGCCTTAAGCAGTTAGATTTTTTCAAGTTGGTTTATTTAAAAAGAAACTTGTACGTAGTCTTCTCAACTCACCAGGATATTCCTTCTTCTTGAACTCCTTCTTGACGACGGCCTTGGTCTGCACCAGTGACGTGGTGTCGCTAGGCTCCGACCGTCCGTAGATGTTCTCTGCGTAGACGCGGAACTCGTACTGTTTGCCGGGCACCAGACCCGTGATGGCCATGGTGGTAAACCTGGGGGATAAGGTTCAGTTTTGAAAAGCAAGTTTTTTAGGTTGTTCTAAAGACTTTTTCACACATCAGTCGAAAACGTCAGTCACGTCGTGAATCGTGCCACGACACATTGCAAGAACTTCTTCACTTCCACATTCGCTGTCATTCGTTCCAAGAAATGTCAGTGTCAAGAAACACCGGAACAGTGGTTTTAACCGCCTCTGTGGTAAGACCACCTGCTTTAGACCCTGAGACGGGACCGTTCGATTCCCAGTCAGAATAGATTTTTTGTTCGATTTAGTTAGTGGTTAGGATTCTTCTAAGTCCGCCTGACTACTACCACCTTACATAAGTCTGTAGCCATAACAATATTGTTGTGTTCTGGCATTAAGAGGTAAGATAGCCAGTTCCTCTGTGGTTGAGGATTTCGGGTGAAGCCCGCTTCTACCTTTAGCCTGATTATCACTTTCCACCAGGAGAGATGCAGGCCAAGAGCTTCCTCGTTGTGGATAAAAAAATAATAAAATGTCTAACCTGGTGTTGCCGACCCGGATCCAGCTGGTCATCGGGTGCTCTCGCTTCTCCACCAAGTAGTTGGTGATGTCGGAGCCACCGTCCCAGACTGGCGCCTTCCAGCTGAGAGCCAGCGAGTCCACACCGATGTTGTCCACCGCTGGGAATCGTGGTGGGTCTGGGCGATCTGTGGGTAGATGGAAGAAAGTGGTGATAAGTTGAAACACAAGAATAAGTAGGAAAAAATAATAATTTGAAAGAAAGAAAGAAAGAAAGAAAGAAAGATACATTTATTACAGTGGACATCACACAAATACAGGCAATTACATAGACATGACAGTGGCACATATTCAATTTAAAATTTATAATTTGGTTCATTGTTTAGTAAAATAATTAAATTAGGTGTTTGAACCAAAATGGCAACCATTTAGAATGTGTCATGGGATAGGGAAGAACCCAGAACTATAACGCTGGTATTTTGTGGAAGCCACAGTTGCAGAGTATCACTCCAGCGCCAGTGAATCCAGATAATAAAAAAATGCTGCATCTATGCATTGTTTGCACAAATATCTTGGAGTCAAAAAACAATATGTCCGACACATAGTTTAAAATGAGTGTCAAATCTTGCTTTCCGAATTTCAAACTACATGTGGTCAAATTAAATTAAAGAGATGTCTGAAGGAAGGATAAGCGAAAGTAAATCTCATGACATACCAAGCCAGAAATAGATCTGAAAATATTAATGTGTCAAAAAAAACTTACCGCTGATCTCAATGTTGATGATGGCCGAGTCTTGTCCCAGCTCGTTCTCAGCCGTGATCCTGTACGGCCCTGAGTCCAGTTTGCTGGCGTCCCTGATGGTCAGGATCGCGTGGCGTTCTGGAATAAGACAGTATGAAATAAGTATAATTTTATTGGGAAACTGAAGCGATAATGATGCTAGTTTGGCAGCTGCCTTCACGGGTCTTCGTATATATGTAGCCTCATTCGGGTAACAATACTTCAACGACAACAAATCGCTGAAAGCGATCCTGTCGAGTAATCGTACTATCGAAATGACCCTTATGAATACGGTATTAAAACTGTTTCTCAATGGGATAACGTAACTAAACGTCAATGACAAGTGACAAATCGCTGAGTTGCGATCCTATCGAGTAATCGTTCTATAAAAATTAACCCTTGTGAATACGGATTTAGAACTGTTTTTAATATTTCAGTTCAGCACAGCCTAAAATAGATCTGATCCCACCTAAATTATTGCTTTTATAGTCAACTTTTACAATACTATAACCCCACTAATTTTAGCATAGTCCACTAACAACAGCACTCTGTTCTTTTGATTGATTTCGTTGCGGGTCCAATGACAGTTTAACTTTCCCCCGGGACAAACTTCACCTTCACTGGTTGGGTTTTTATTGGCGGTCAAGCTGTAGATCCTCGCAACTCCTGTAGTTGCAGCGGTGGGAATAGTTTCGTACATGCTAGTCTATGGTCGACTCACCTTTCCTCTCCACATGGTAGTGTAGTCCAGACTCTATGGTCTCTCCCTCGCGCACCCACGTGATCTTAGCCACATATTGACCCGTGAAGGGGATCTTGACGACCACATTCTCCCTTGTCGTTGCCAACACAACACTCGCTAGTCTATGGTCGACTCACCTTTCCTCTCCACGTGGTAGTGTAGTCCAGACTCTATGGTCTCTCCCTCGCGCACCCACGTGATCTTGGGCACCGGGTGTCCCGTGAAGGGGATCTTGACGACCACATTCTCCCTTGTCGTTGCCAACACAACACTCGCTAGTCTATGGTCGACTCACCTTTCCTCTCCACGTGGTAGTGTAGTCCAGACTCTATGGTCTCTCCCTCGCGCACCCACGTGATCTTGGGCACCGGGTGTCCCGTGAAGGGGATCTTGACGACCACATTCTCGCCCTTGTCGAAGTATGCTGTGTCGCGGAAGCGTGGTGGCACGTTCAGTTTCGGCGCGGCTGTGGAAGACAAAGATTTTTAATAAAATTCATTTGCATAAATAGCTCCACGGTGTAATAAGATATGGTAGTCGTTGGAACTTTTGCAGTAAAGAGGTAAACTTTGAATTCTCATGAACTACAAAGGAGGTAAACTTAGAAGCTGAAAAGAAGTAGACATGAAACTTCTAAAGCCCGGTCTGCGAGCACGTAGAATTTTGTACAATGACCCCAAGCTACCCATCCTTATCGCTCGCGACAGCAATATAATGAGGGCTATCGTTTTAGCGCTCACCAGTTAGCGCCACTGTAGAGTAAGGTCCTGTCACTTGCTAGTAGCGAAGACAGTGGCGCCAACTTGTGAGCGCTAAAGTGGTAGGAGGACTATCGCATTTGCACTCATCAAGATGGCGCCACTGTAGAGTAAGGTCCTGTCAATCGCCAGGGGTGCCAACTGTTAAGTATAAAAACGATAGCCCTCATTACGCGCAGCTACGTGCTCTCAGACCAGACTATAGAAGCTGACAGATATACTCATTTACAATAAGGAAGTCAACGCGCGTGCTCTTAATGAACGCGCGCCATGCGTACCATACTTAGAACTGTTGCCAAGAATTTGTCTTGGAACTTCGTAAAGGTATCAAGAGGCACACTTGGAATTTCTTGCAGCTGACAGGATTTGCAACTGTTTGAGTGTGCCAGGCGGTAGTCTTGGAAATTTGGTCTTCTAGACTAGATGTAAAGGTATACTCACTCATAATAAGCAGTTCAGCACGTGTGCTCTTGACTCCTGCACGATTGACGGCGCGGCAGACGTACTCATCGGCGTCTTCGCCGAATACATCCACAACTGTCAAGAAGTGGTTGTCTCCCTCGCTCCAGATGCGGTGGCGCGGGCCGTTGGTTATCTCCCTTGCGCCTGGGGAGAAAGAAGGTTTAGAGATTAAAGATAGTTCTTGGCTCCTGGAGTGAATACAAGAGTTGGAATTGACTGGGGAGAAAGAAGGTTTATTGTATAGCACTGAAGATAGTAGTGCTCCTGGAGTGAATACAAGAGTTGAAACTGGGAGAAAATCATGGATACAAAAGAATTAGGAGGGAGCCTAATTTTGGTTCTGCGTTGATAATGAAGCATTAATTCATGCCACTAGAGCTGGTACAAAAGAATTAGAAAAATACCTAATGCTCAACATGGAAAATAGTTTTTACTATGAACTTCTAAAAAATGTAAACGATCCTTTATGTTACGTTTGACTTGTTTATCAGAAAAATAATCAGGTACCGTCAATGTTTATCTTGGCTTGTTGTGGATGTTTAACGGCGTTTATATTAGCTGACTTATGTTTTACTCTTGCGCGTATACGTTACCTTATGGTAACGTAACAAACTTGTCAGGAATTAAGAAGTTTTTCAGTTTCAAGATCTATCAACATTTTACAGACTTGGAAAGTGAAAATCATGTTGCTATACAATATAAAAGAAGACAAAGATACTTACCCTTGTACCACGTGATGGTAGGCTTCGGCTGACCAGTGATGGTACACTGGAATTTAGCGTTGTGGTACTGGATGCAGTTGGCATTCTTCAGTGGCTTCACGATCTCTGGCGGCGTGGCAGCTGTAGACAAATAAATATTTATAGTATACTAGAGCCCGTTGGAAATTACGAAAATGATTATGCTGTCAACATAGCAAAGTTTTTACTTTAAATTAACCAAACGCAAGTTTGATTTTCTACACAACAAAATAGTCTAACTCAGAACTGATGGCCATTGAGGCAGAAAAGTTCTCGAAAGACGACCATGGGCCAGAAGACGTAGTGCGGGCAGGCTTCCTGCTAGATGAACCAACTATCCGGTAAAGGTCACGGGAAGCATCTGCATGCAGCGCAGGACTGATCTTTGTGGAAATCCTTGGGGAGGTCTTTGTCCAGCAGTGGACGTCCTGTGGCTGAAATGATGATGCCGATAACTTACTTTTTGAGTCGACGACTTTGAGTGCTAGACGAGGTTAGACCGGCCTCGTTCTGGAGTGTCTAGTACCAAGGCCCGTGATGGTTGGTCTACATCTACAGTGATCATATATCTGCCGGCTTCTTTCTGGGCGGTGACGAGTCTCATACGACTACCCTCGATGGCGGATCTACATCTATAGGATCAGACACTCACCCTTGGTGTCAACGACCTTGACCTGCTGGCTGGCAGTACTAGGCGGGGACAGGCCGGCACACTAGGTGGACCGTCAATCTGGTGTAGGCTGTGGGAACTACTTGGATCCAGGCAGCGTAGGACTGATCGTGACTGTCAGTCTTCAGCAGTGGACGTCCTATGGCTGAAATAACGATGATGATGATGACACTCACCCTTGGGGTCGACGACCTTGACCTGCTGGCTGGCAGTACTAGGCGGGGACAGGCCGGCCTCGTTCTGTGCGGTGACGCGGAACTCGTACTGGCGGCCCTCGATCAGGTTGGCACAGTTCAGCATGTTGGGCAGGCAGAGCACAGCGTTCACGCGCTGCCACGTGCTATATCTAGCCCAGAACTGATGGCCATTGGGGCAGAAAAGTTCTCGAAAGACGACCATGGGCCAGAAGACGTAGTGTGGACAGACTTCCTACTAGGTAGACCAACGAACTGGTGAAGGTCACGGGAAGCTTCTGGATGCAGCGAAGGACTGGTCTTTATTGAAATCATTAGGGAGGTCTTTGTCCAGCAGTGGACGTCCTTTGGCTGAAATGATGATGCCGATAACTTACTCTTTGAGTCGTCGACATTGAGTGCTAGACTAGGTTAGACCGGCCTCGTTCTGGAGTGTCTAGTACAACGGCCCTCGATGGTGGATCTATATCTCCTCATATATTGATAGTACATCTAGTGACTAGATTAAGTACTCACCAACGCAAGCAATGTAAACTGTTTACATTATAACGTCGCTGCTGTCACGAGCAATGTGTTCCGTTTTTGGGCATATTGCCGCGACACCGGCCCCGCCCCCTTGTCATATCTCCCTTTAGTTTCTGTGACCTGTGGTACTCACCCTTGGGGTCGACGACCTTGACCTGCTGGCTGGCGGTACTAGGCGGGGACAGGCCGGCCTCGTTCTGTGCGGTGACGCGGAACTCGTACTGGCGGCCCTCGATCAGGTTGGCACAGTTCAGCATGTTGGGCAGGCAGAGCACAGCGTTCACGCGCTGCCACGTGCTATATCTAGCCCAGAATTGATGGCCTTTGGAGCAGAAAATTCTCGAAAGACGACCATGGGTCAAAAGACGTAGTGCGAACAGGCCTCCTACTAAGTGGACCGACTATCCGGTGAAGGTCACAGGAAGCATCTGGATGCAGCACAGGACTGATCTTTGTGGAAATCCTTGGGGAGGTCTTTGTCCAGCAGTGGACGTCCTGTGGCTGAAATGACGATGCAGCTGATGACTCACCCTTCGAGTCGACGACTTTTGAGTGCCAAGGGAGGACAATCCGGCTTCTTTCTGGGCGGTGTCGTGTATAGTACAACGACACTCGACATCAATAGATGACAAGACACTCACCCTTGGGGTCGACGACCTTGACCTGCTGGCTGGCGGTGCTGGGCGGGGACAGGCCGGCCTCGTTCTGTGCGGTGACGCGGAACTCGTACTGGCGGCCCTCGATCAGGTTGGCACAGTTCAGCATGTTGGGCAGGCAGAGCACAGCGTTCACGCGCTGCCACGTGCTATGTCTAGCCCAGAACTGATGGCCATTGGTGCAGAAAAGTTCTCGAAAGACGACCATGGGTTAAAAGACGTAGTGTGGACAGACTTCCTACTAAGTGGACCGACTATCTGTTGAAGGTCACGGGAAGCTTGTGGATGCAGCGCAGGACTGATCTTTGTGGAAATCCTTAGGAGAGACCTTTATCCAGCAGTGGGTATCCTGTGACTCAAATCATGTGACTAATGCCCGTTTTCACCATCAATCCCTAATTTTTAAGTGACCCCTATGAAATCAAAATTCCTGTTGTGTTACCTTAGGGGTCACTTAAAAATTAGGGATTGATGGTGAAAACTGACACAAGTCACTCAATCACTAGACTGCTGTGTGTGTGCTGATGACTTACTGTTCAGGTCCACGATTTGCCAGTGTTAGGCGAGGTCAGGCCGGCTTCGTTCTGGGTCATATCGCGTCTCGTACAATGGTCCTTGATGGTTGGTCGACTTCTACAGTGATCATCGGACACTCACCCTTGGGGTCGACGACCTTGACCTGCTGGCTGGCGGTGCTAGGCTGAAATAATGATGCTGATAACACATCCCTAGGGTTGACGACTTTTGATCGCTAGGGGTGGACACTGGACAGGCCAGCTTCGTTCTGTACCTCTAGTAGGAAAAACTTTCGAGTTCGTTTCGTTGCGTATTCAAAGTGTCATCGAAAAATTTTGTATGAAAAATTAAACAGCGCCCCCTATATTATAGCCGCCCTAGGGGGCGCTGTTTAATTTTTCATACAAAATTTTTCGATGACACTTTGAATACGCAACGAAACGAACTCGAAAGTTTTTCCTACTAGAGGTACTGGGTCATATCGCGTCTCGTACAATGGTCCTTGATGGTTGGTTGGTTGGTACATCTACAGCATCAGACACTCACCCTTGGGGTCGACGACCTTGACCTGCTGGCTGGCGGTACTAGGCGGGGACAGGCCGGCCTCGTTCTGTGCGGTGACGCGGAACTCGTACTGGCGGCCCTCGATCAGGTTGGCGCAGTTCAGCATGTTGGGCAGGCAGAGCACAGCGTTCACGCGCTGCCACGTGCTATGTCTAGCCCAGAACTGATGGCTATTGGGGCAGAATATTCTCGAGTGACCATGGGCCAGAAGACGTGCGAGCAAGCCTCTTACTAGTACTAGGTGGACCGACTATCCGGTGAAGGTCATGGGAAGCTTCTGGATGCAGCGCAGGACTGGTCTTTGTGGAAATCCTTAGGGGAGACCTTTATCCTGCAGTGGATATCCTGTGACTCAAATCATGTGACTAATGCCCGTTCTCACAATCAATCCCTAATTTTTAAGTGACCCCTTCAAAATTACTGTTATGTGTTACCTTAGGGGTCACTTAAAAATTAGGGATTGATGGTGAAAACTGGCATAAGTCACTCAATCACTAGACTGCTGTGAGTGTGAGTGCTGATGACTTACTATTGAGGTCCACGATTTGCCAGTGCTAGGCGAGGGCGAGGTCAGGCCGGCTTCTTTCTGGGCGGTGTCGCGTCTCGTACAATGGTCCTTGATGGTTGGTTGGTTGGTACATCTACAGCATCAGACACTCACCCTTGGGGTCGACGAACTTGACCTGCTGGCTGGCGGTGCTAGGCTGAAATAATGATGCTGATGACACATCCCTAGGGTTGACGACTTTTGATCGCTAGGGGTGGACACTGGACAGGCCAGCTTCGTTCTGGGTCATATCGCGTCTCGTACAATGGTCCATGATGGTTGGTCGACTTCTACAGTGATCATCAGACACTCACCCTTAGGGTCGACGACCTTGACCTGCTGGCTGGCGGTACTAGGCGGGGACAGGCCGGCACACTAGGTGGACTGATCTGGTGAAGGTTGTGGGAAGTACTTGGATCAGGCAGCGCAGGACTGATCGTGACTGTCAGTCTTCAGCAGTGGACGTCCTATGGCTGAAATAACGATGATGATGATGATGATGACACTCACCCTTGGGGTCGACGACCTTGACCTGCTGGCTGGCAGTACTAGGCGGGGACAGGCCGGCCTCGTTCTGTGCGGTGACGCGGAACTCGTACTGGCGGCCCTCGATCAGGTTGGCACAGTTCAGCATGTTGGGCAGGCAGAGCACAGCGTTCACGCGCTGCCACGTGCTTGCGCCGACCTCGCGTTTGTCCACCCAGTAGCCTGTAGAAGGAGGATAGTTTAAATTATTGCAGTAGACTGAGAGCAAATAAAACTAAACTAAACGCTACAGTATTCTAGGGGAGTGATCGTAATGTAAAGAGAACGACAAAAGGTAACAAAGAAAGTAATTGTAGAAAGGGATGTATTTTGGCCAACTGAAGCATAAACATCCAACAGGAATTAAGTCATATTGTCGAATGAGAACATGTGAATCATGTTCTCATTGTAGTTTGCAGATATTTCAGGGTTCAATAAAATTATAGATATTTTTTGACGTATGCAACTGCTTTCCTTACATCAACATTTAATGCTGCCAAACGTGAGGGAGATACATATATTTTTGAATTCAATAATTTGTTGACTCTGTTCATTTTTAAATTTTTGAGAAAACATAAATACATATTAGTTAAAAAGGTCCGGTCTTTGTGGAAATCCTTGGGAGAAGAGACCTTTGTCCAGCAGACCTTTGTCCGTCTTTCGGCTGAAACGAACGAACGAACGATATAATTAAAAAATGAATCTCAAATTGGCATTGGGATTATAAGTTTATTATCATTTTGTTGAATATTTAGAGCATTATAACGTACCTTGTATCCTAGCCCCTCCGTCGCTCTCAGGCTTGGCCCATTCCAGGTGCACGAAGTCTCCTCCGACCTCCAGGATTTTCGGAATGCCGGGCGCTGATGGTGGGTCGTATGGTGCCTTCGCCTGTAATATGAGAGATGTTTAGTCTGGGACTCAATTTGATTGCTCTAGAGATTTAATGGTAGACATTATTTTAGGATTGAGCTTTCAAACTTTCTTAAATTGGACTTTAAAGATGACTACTGATCTTATATTAAAGCATCATATGCTTGTAAACATCGGTTTATAACCTTGATAAAATTTTGGGTGTAAGTATAGCTTATTTGGGGCTGATTTTACCATCGTTGGATAAATTTTAACAGAAGAATAAACTTGTCATTTTGACATTATTTCCCATACTGAAACTGTCAATGTGCCAAACTTATTCTTCAATTAAAAGTTATCCGACGATGATAAATTCAGCCCTATTATTTTTGAAAGAATGAATTAAAGTGATGACGATTTCAATCAAGTTTTAAGTACTCATTAATTGCTGTATATTTGTTAAACCTTTGCATTAGAAAAAATGAAATCAGAAAGGTTAAGAGAATATCTCATATAAGTATCATTCTACAAGTTTACCAAAGGAGTAAAAAACACTCTTTCAGACTATACTAACCCTAAAATTATCACTTCACGGGATTTATTGCAACAATATCTTTTTTAACGGTAAATAAGACATTTACCCTCCCGACGTTTCGGCTCGGTTGCACGAGTCATGGTCGCGGGCAGACTGAAGAGATGAGATAGTAAAAATGCAACATAATAGTTTAAAATATTATATACTAACCCTGATAGGATTGACTCCATCCAGCGCGGGTCCCACACCATTGTCATTGGCGGCGTGAACCCTGAAGTTGTACTCCTGTCCTTCCACCAGTCCTTGTACTGTGAACTTGGTGTCCCGTACAGAGGACGCGATGGTGATCCAGGCCGTTCCTAGGGGAAAACAAGTAAATAAATATTAATATTAGAGATTGACACATACTTAAACATTTTAATATATTAATAATAAACATTTTATTGGGCGGCGCAGGAATGGTATTTGTGGAAATCCTTGGGGAAGGCCTTTGTAGAGCAGTGGACGTCATTCGGCTGAAACGAACCAACAAACGAAATATTAAATTCCTGTATCCCACGTAAAGACCTTGACATTTATCATGTTTAGATGATTAATCTCTTCTATAGTAAAGTGATTTCCCTATAGGTACACTAAGGGCTGCATGTGCCCAAGAATTTCATGATGGTTGATAGACTAACCACCACCCTATTACCTTTTTTGTGGTAGACAAAAGTTAGTGTCTCATCTCTACACTGTAACATCCGTTTGCACACAAATAGTTAACTCTTTTCCAATGCACATAGTTCTGTGGCTGTGTCTAATCATTGTTGGAAGTGGTTGCCTAATGACTTTACTAAATATAAGTAACATAAGAGCTAAAACAACATGTTGAATGTTTTTACTGGCTTCGACCCTAAAATACGTATTTAAGGTTCAAACTATGGCGACAATCTTGCGGGGGGCCGGGCAGGCCTGTCACCATCACGGAGAACGAGTCTGATGTCTCGCTTGACTTGTTCTTGCTTGTGATGTAATACCTGAGGTATCGTTCCTCTCAATGACGTAGTGAGTGACGGGCGAGCCACCGTTAACATCATCATCATCATATCAGCCAGAGGACGTCCACTGCTGAACATAGGCTTCCCCCAATGCTTTCCATGTTGCCCGGTTGGTAGCGGCCTGCGTCCAGCGCCTTCCTGCTACCTTTACGATGTCGTCGGTCCACCTTGTGGGTGGACGTCCCACGCTGCGTTTTCCGGTACGCGGCCACCACTCCAGAACATTGCTGCCCCATCGGCCGTCAGTTCTGCGTGGTTCTTGCTTGTGATATAATTACCTGAGGTGTCATTCCTCTCGATGACGTAGTGAGTGACGGGCGAGCCGCCGTCGTACGCGGGCGGCTTCCACGCCAGCGTGCAGGAGTGGCGGCTGACGTCACTGGCCTCCAGCGGGCCTTGCGGCGGGCCGGGCAGGCCTGTCACCGTCACGGTGAACGAGTCGGATGTCTCGCCGGAGTTGTTCTTGATTGTGAGCTTGTATGTGCCTGGAATTGAGGATGAGTTAGTGATGTTTAAACTTTCATCGATGAGGTCCTAAATCTCTCGAATGAAATTATTACACACTGCTATGCTCAACAAATATTTGAATTCTTAAAAAATAAAACTTATTTTGAGAACAATTGGAGTACTTCTCCAACTGTTCTCCAATATTTTACTTCAATTTTACACAATTCTATTTTCTTTTTTGTGTATCACAGAAGATCCTTTTTATTCAGGGAGTAAGTCAGTTGCTAAAAGCTTTTTTGTAAACGTAATATAGCCTTGCTCTTGTTAACAATTTCACCCAAGGGGTGCAGATGCAAAACTTGCTTGCATATCATTATTTTTCGAAATAAATTCTGAATGCTACATTTATGATTTTGGCGTTTTCAATGTAGATTGACTTACCCATGTCATCCTTGCTGATATCCTTGATGAAGATGAGCATGTAGTCATCAAAGACTGTGTACTTCAGCCTTGGCGACTCGGACACTTTGTGGCCGTCTTTAGTAAGTGTGACGTCAACGGGCTGGTCTCCAGTGTAGAGGATCTTGATCTTGGTGTTTTCGTGTTCTGGTAGGTGCATGTCGCCTGGCATTCTGGTGATGCGTGGCGGGCCTGGGGAAAGAGTTATGTTTAGAAAACTGGAGAAACACAACACTGATTGTCGAGAAATAAAAAAATTCAGGCAGGCTATTCTGGCAAATAATGGCCTAATTTACTTAGTTATCAGACGATTCTTGCAAAAACTTTGACACCAGTGGGTCTAGACAAAGTGCACATTTTAATCGCAAACCAGTCGAAAAGTGGTCGAAAAGCCTTTTTTTTTGTATGGAGTTTTGACGGATTCGATTTTCGATTCGATTAAAAAGTGCACTTTGTCTAGACCCACAGGGCTGTATTAAAACAGAAAAGAATGTCAAACTGTTCCGGAATATAACAGCTCGTTGATATTTTTGACAAATTTAATAACATGTCGTTGGTGAGACTACAACGCGTTGTCAAAATACACTTTTTAACATAATTACAAGTATATTGTTTGTAACATCACTAATTTCCGATCTTGATGTGTGGTAGCATGTCGCTGTTGAAAGTTAAAACTACTTGATAGTTTTACCTTTTTACTTATTATATTTGATACTCACTTCCGATCTTGAGGTGTCCAGTGCTGTAAATGAAGCCAATGTTATTGGACGCCTCGCACGTGTAGTCACCCTCGTCATCATCCTTGGCTTCGAGGATGTTCAGCTTCAGCGTACCCTCGCGGGATTCCGCGATGAACCTGGTGGAACAGACAGTTAATATCATCATCTTAAGGTTTTTTAGTCATCATCAGTACCAGAGGTAAATGGAGGATTCGGTGTATACTTCCCACGAAGGATAGACGGGTTGGGAAAGCCTAATGTGTTCACATATTTCTCCCTTAGTCGAGTCTTACGACATCCACGGGGAGAGGTTGTATATGTTTGAGGATAGAATTATCAAAATTGCACAATCAATAAACTATACAAAAATATGCAGCAGCTGGATATAAAAATGGGAGTACTGTTCTCTGGTATTTTTTGGGGGAAACCCGCGTCCATCTATGCAGACTGCAGTAGTTTGAAATAATGTCAATGTAGAACTGCACATGACATCACATAATATTTTTTTTATGCGAAATAGCACATGAGCAGTCAACGTCAAAAGGTTCGTCACACCTGAAGTAGCAAAAAAGTTAGCAACACGTCTTTATTACAATTGGAACAAGGTTGTTTTGTCAACTTTTTGGCCACTTTGGGTGCCACAAACTATTTAACGCTGTCTGTACAACAGATGCCTCAATGTTTACTTGATATGCCGTTGCCTGTACATACCTGGTTCCCAGCACCAACTCCCTGCCGTTCTTCATCCAGCGCCCGGTAGGCGATGGGTTGCCAGTGGCCACACATTCTATGGTGTAAGGCCTGCCGAGCGGCGCGGCCATGTGTGGTGGCACTTGCTTCACCCATTCCGGTTTGGTTCCGCCGATCTCTTCGCCCGTGCGGACTGGGCTTGTGCAGGTTGAAGGTTCGGATTTGCCTGTGAAATAGATTGATTTTATGTAAGATGGTTTTGACATTTAATAGTGGCCCATTTGATAAGAATGAAGAACTTTAAACTGAATGATACCCTACAAAAGTTTACGTTAGCGAGTCCATTAAAATTATTCTAGTCTACTATTGAAAAATTCGAATTATTTTGAGATTTGATTCGAATTGCCAATATTTTTGATCCCATCTACATCATGTTAAAAATAATGCTTGACCACCAAAGTAGAATAGCAACAAACAGCAAAGTTTTTTGAGATTTGATAGTAATAGTAGTCTGAATGAGATATTTAATCTGGATAGATTTGTGTATGGGTGATTTTTCAAGCATTAGACATCTTTTTACCGAAGATTTTTCATTTTCCCCTACTGAAACTGTTAATGTGCCAAGTTTATTCTTCGGGCAAAATGTATCCAACGATTGAAAAATCAGCCCTAAGAATACATATTTTATGATTTCAATTGTATTTACCTGCGGCGTTAACAGCGATGATGCGGAACTCATAGTCCTGTTTCTCGCCGAGATTGAGCGCGGTGAATGTCGTGTCTTGCACGTTGTAGTCGTTGCACTTCACCCATACTGAGCTTCCTACGTCGCGCTTCTCGATGATGTAGCCGGTCACGCGGGAGCCTGGGAATGTGGAATGAATAGTTTTAACGCAATTGCAGTACGCTGCACGAGATTGGAATTTGTTTTAGTTCTCATGAAAATGTAATCATAGTCATATGAGGTACGGACACTAGAAAGTCAAAATTGGTCGTTTTGGCTTTTACAATTTCGTTTTAAATATTTTAGTCCAGTAAGATGACAATCATAAGCCACAATTTAATAACGACTTTTCCAAGTAGATTTTAAACTTAGTAAAAATTTCCCCCTTGAACTTCTATGAGCTGAGTATAATCTAGAATTATGTTATCTGTGGTATAAGCATCATCGTCATTTCAGCCAGAAGGTGTCCAGCTAAAGGCCAATGATTTCAAAAATTAGCCGGTTATGAAGCGCGCTATATCCGGTGCCTTCCTGCAACCTTCATAAAGTCATCTTGCCGGTACAAGTAACATTTTTGATGACGAGGTGAGAATATGTCACGTTGCGAGTGAGTGACGTACCTCCATCAGTGTGCGGCGGGTCCCACGACAAGTCGATGTAGTTGCGGCCCACGCGGAGCACGCGGGGGGCACGGGGGGCCCCGGGGGGCCCGCAGCGCGGCTTGACCTTGAACTTCTGCGAGCTGGCCGAGTACTTGCTGAGGCCGGCCGCGTTCTGAGCGCGCACGCGGAACTCGTACTCGTGACCCGCTTCGAGGTTGTATGCCTGGTGGAATGGGATAGTTTTAAAATCGTATGACATGACACTACAATTTGCTGCCTTCTTTTTTTGGAAATACCTACATATTCTGAGAAAGCATATTGCGAAAGCGAATAGAACAACTGCGAGCTAAAGACACACTGGTCTTTTTCGACCACCCAGGTCACAAACATTTGTTACAACACATAATATGTATACTAATACAACTGTTTTGGCGCGGGGATCGAACCCGCAATTTCTGGCATTGTAATCTAGTGGTAGTAGACACAATATGCTGAGTGGACTCCCATTGCAATGGACATCGCAATCGCAACAGGGCGGCCCTTCACAGTCACCATAGCTCACTTTTTTCTTTTTCTTATTTCGTGTATTCTTGACCTACTGTTATGTATTTAGTATAGCAACCGCTACATATAGATGACCCACGCTGAACTGTCCCACCAATCTCAATGACAGGGGGGGCGCTACCATCGTTCAACTATATGGTTTCCAACATGGTAAAAATCGGAACCAGCTATCCGGTATTGACGGTGGCGCCCCACTGTCAATGTCATGCATAGGACAGTTCAGTATTTTGGAACTATAACATATTAGTGACAGCTAGCTGGCTCAGCGAACTTTGACATAAACTGACATAAAGTGTCAATTGCGGAAAATAGCGGAGCCGTATTCCTCCCTCACTCCCGTCTAGTATTGTTTGAAATGTCTTTCTTTTTATGCTAGCTTATTACCTGGTAGTTGCAGTCCTTGACAAGGTAATCGGCACTGTTCCAGACACCGTCTTGGACGTCCCGGAACTCGATCTTGTATCCTTGAATGCGCGCACCGCCGTCGGAACGCGGTCTGTCCCACACGACGGTAGCGGTGGAACCGTCCCATTCGGTCACGCGTGGCGCGCCCGGCGGGTCGGGAATCGTGAACGGGAACTGTGGGACGGGACAATGTTATAATAGTTGATATCAATTCTAAGGTTTTGAGAGAAAGCTGAAATTACATTTAGGTTTACAAAGCTTGTTTATCATCATCAACAGGTCATTTCTAGTATCCTTTGCAGGAACAAGACCATCTTTAATTTTACCCAAGGCAAATGGAGAATTTTGAGTTTAATGAAGAGTCGCCTCTTACGACATCCACTAAAAGATTTGGGGTTCTACTTGGACGGAACCCCACGACAAGACTATTGTTCGTATTGGAACAAACAATGTTGACTAATATTAATTTTATTAGGGCTTTGGTCAACAGCTGGCCCAGAAATTCTTGAGACCAACAATTATAGTTCCGAGGGCCGAGTGTGAGTTTTATTGAGCGCGTTCAAAAAATATATGAAAATTTTAATTCTTGAAAGTTTCCGCTAGGGGCGCTGTACATTCCGTCATACATTTAATGTATTTTTTTTACGCACTCATGAGCGCGTTGAATGTAAACACACACAGCCCTCTGGCATAGAGGTTGTTAATCATCCACGATTTTAAACTCTAATTTTTCAGCATAAGGTTCATAATCCTAAACCAAATCAATCATACACACCTTGGCAGTGATATAGTCGTCCATCGTCAGCGGGTCGGACACTCCGTACTGGTTCTCGGCGCGAACGCGGAACGTGTACTTGCGGTTCGGTTCCAAGCCCATCACGTTGTAGTGGCAGTTGCGGACGAATGATGAGATCTTCACCCAGATCTGTGGGTAGAATAGGTGATTGTAGTACTGTTTTGTGAAAAAATATGCAAACGTTTTTTCAAGTTAATCCGTAATTAGGAAGTAAAGTAATATAAGTGATTCTTAATCCCGTCTTCACAAGCATTAAGCTAACAATTTATTGTGACTGAGACTGTGCAATTGTGCATTGGTGATGTTAACTGTAATCAATGTATTGATGTTTTGTATAAAATATGCTAAGGTTTTTTCAAGTTAAATCTTAACTAAGATAAGGGACAAATAAATGGGTTTTAGCCGTATCTTTACAGCTTATATTGATTGTGTGTTGAATAAGGCTGTGCATAGTGATGTCAGTTGTAATCAATGTATCTTTTTTTCTTTGCAAATTCAAAAAACCCTGCTATTTTTAGAAGCTGGTTGATAAAATATAATTGAAAAGAACGCAAAGGTTTAACAAGAATGCAGTTGAAGTGGAAAATAGTTTAAGTTTTATCATAGATATTATTGTAAGATCGCAAGCACATCAGACTTAATTTTTATTGCAAAATCACACCTATTGCTCACAAAAGATGAAACAAAGTTAAGCTTGTAACTAAATGTGTTGTGTTGATTGCTGCGCCTTTAAATAAAAACACAAAAGAGATTTGTAAGCCTTCATTATTTGATTTCTTTTTCGCATATCATGTAACGTCTACTTACACCACTGCTCTCCATCTTCTCTACCACGTAATTGGTGATGGGGGAGCCACCATCATCCATGGGCGGCTTCCAGCTCAATGTGCACGTGTCTGGGGTGATGTCGTAGGCTTCGAGCGGTCCCACTGGTGGGGACGGCCTGTCTACTACTAGCACCTGTGGGGATGAGAAAACGTGTTAACATTAACAAATTCAAGTCCTCATTCATAAGGTCATTTAAATACAAGACCACCTTTTGGTTTTCTACTACACTTCATCAGGTAGTTTCGTTTTCATTTCCCGATAGTTTCTAATTTATTTTCTAATTTACCAAAGGCATGGACGGTTTTATTTTCACTCTTAGAGGTTCAGGAATGTACTAGTTACAACTATACTGTAAGTTTGAACGCATTCAAAGGCTTACAATTAAGATTAGTAAGCTAAAACAGTAAACCTTTAATACTCATGATTGAACAATCTTTCAGTACGCGGCAGAACTGATAGCAGAGCCATAGGGCTCTGAAAGTTTACTAACAAAGATTCGAACTTAAAACATAGATTTATGGATCCAAGCTTAAAATTGGTCTTGATTGAATTTAGACATTTCAATTTAGTCCCTGTCAAAATTTAGCCCAAATAAAATTATTGTTATTTGTATAATACTCACTCTGCAAGTAGCACTATCCGATCCCTCGCTGTTGGTCAGCTGTATGGTGTAGGAGCCGGTGTCGGATCGCTTGGCCGACGTGTTGACGAACACGGTATCCAGGTCGGACGTCACGAATCGGATGCGGTTGTCCGGGAAAACCTCGTCGTTGTTCACCATCCAGGACACCTGGATAGCAAAAATGATTAGTCGACAATTCGATGAGTCAGTAAAAAAACCAAAATTCCTTTATTTGCATGGACTATTAAAAATAAAAGACTAATGGAAAAAACAACGTTGATCGATTGGTAGCGGCCTGCGTCCAGCGCTTCTCTGCTACCTTTACGATGTCGTCGGTCCACCTAGTAGGTGGACGTCCCACGCTGCGTTTTCCGGTACGCGGCCTCCATTCCAGAACCTACCAATGGATCAACGTGGAAAGCATTGGGGGAGGCCTATGTTCAGCAATGGACGTCCTATGGCTGAAATGGTGTGATGATGATGAAAAAAACAACTAAAGTTTTGCTCTTATTGAGTCTTCATGTCTCCTAATCTTTTTGCCCTACCAGCGCTTAGAGACCAACATTTGGCAAGTGTTGAAAAGAAGCGACGATGAGCTATGTTGTTGGTTTTAAATAATATTTTTTTCGATTAGGTTATTTTATGTTAGTCCGGTTTAGTCACAGACGTGACACCAGGGTTGTGACAAATGTACTGCACAAATATCATTATTTACTTCAAATAGGGTACAAAATAGTGTAACTACAGCTTAGTTAAAGGACCTTAACTTACTTGGCCATTACAGATCCAAAATTTTTGCGTACAATTTAAAACTTGATTTTGATATTCGATAATGAACCCTGATCTTTACTACAAAGAAATTAAAGAATTATAGAGTCTCACCTTCGGCCTGGGGTTGCCAGTAAACGGCACGGTGATCTTGATCTCCTCGCCAGCAATAACCGTGATGTCCCGAAGACTGAGGTCGCTGGTGATCTTCGGCGAGTTGGGAGCCCTACAGGCGCGGATAGCATCCGAACTCTGCGAGTAAGGACCCTGGCCTGCAGCATTAATGGCTGCCACTCGGAACTCATACTCGTGGTTCTCAATCAGTCCCGTGACCTTGTACGTCGTGTCTGGAATGTGAGCGTGGGACGCCTTCGTCCACTTGTCTTCGGTTATCAACCTCTTCTCGACTACATAGCCAGTGATAGGCGAGCCGCCGTCATGACGGGGCTTCGTCCAGGTAATCGTGATGGAAGATTCCGTCGTTTCGACAGCCCTAGGCGCGCCGGGCGCTCCTGGCGGGTCGAATGGATGCCTGGCTTTGATAGGCTCAGTCGTCTGAGCCGGGTCGGACTGACCGTACTGGTTCTCAGCCATAACCCTGAACTCATAATCCCTGCCTACATTCAAGTTCTTCACGCGTAAGAACGGTGTCGTGACATATCCTGACACCTTCGTCCAGTTTGGCGTTCTCGCTTCGCGTTTCTCGACGACGTAGTTGGTGATCTCACCGCCTCCGTTGTCCTTGGGCGGGTTCCAGTACAGCNTGGGTGATTTTTCAAGCATTAGACATCTTTTTACCGAAGATTTTTCATTTTCCCCTACTGAAACTGTTAATGTGCCAAGTTTATTCTTCGGGCAAAATGTATCCAACGATTGAAAAATCAGCCCTAAGAATACATATTTTATGATTTCAATTGTATTTACCTGCGGCGTTAACAGCGATGATGCGGAACTCATAGTCCTGCTTCTCGCCGAGGTTGAGCGCGGTGAATGTCGTGTCTTGCACGTTGTAGTCGTTGCACTTCACCCATACTGAGCTGCCTACATCACGCTTCTCGATGATGTAGCCGGTCACGCGGGAGCCTGGAAATGTGGTTGGGATGTTTTTAACGCAATCGCAGTACGCACTGTGTAAACTTGGAAACTAGTATAAGTGTAATGTCTCATCCTAACTAATATTATAAATGCGAAAGTAACTCTGTCTGTCTGTCTGTCTGTCTGTCTGTCTGTCTGTCTGTCTGTTACGCTTTCCCGCTTAAACCTCGCAACCGATTTTGATGAAATTTGGCATAGAGATAGTTTGAGTCCCGGGAAAGAACATAGGATAGTTTTTATCCCGGTTTTTGAAACAGGGACGCGCGCG
This sequence comes from Ostrinia furnacalis, assembly GCF_004193835.3. Taxonomy (NCBI): domain Eukaryota; kingdom Metazoa; phylum Arthropoda; class Insecta; order Lepidoptera; family Crambidae; genus Ostrinia; species Ostrinia furnacalis. The sequence continues at coordinate 259,337 of NW_021130448.1, forward strand.
ATAAAGTTTTTCTGTGACAGACAAAATTCCACGCGGGCGAAGCCGCGGGCGGAAAGCTAGTTTCTAATAACTAAAAGAAAGACACCAGTAAGTTAACACCCGCCACGTCTTGATTACAAACTTTCCCAGTAAATTTTCAAGTTTAAAAGTAGGGGATTATATTTCTGGCAGGGAAGCTTAACAGCTGAGTATCCATCGTCATTTAAACCGCAGGACGTCCACACTGTTGAACGTAGGCCTCCCTCAATGACTTCCAGATTGACGGTTGATAGTGGCATGCGTCCAGCTCCTCTCTATAACCTTAATAAGATCATCTGTAAGGTGGATGGTTGAACGTCCCATACTGTGCATGCCGGTACAAATGTAATTGATAATGATAATGATGAGCTGGGTAATATTGGGCATGCCTCACGTTAGACGTAAGCAGGTGACATTATGTCACGTTACAAGTGAGTAACGTACCTCCATCAGTGTGCGGCGGGTCCCACGACAAGTCGATGTAGTTGCGGCCCACGCGGAGCACGCGGGGGGCACGGGGGGCCCCGGGGGGCCCGCAGCGCGGCTTGACCTTGAACTTCTGCGAGCTGGCAGAATATTTACTGAGTCCGGCCGCGTTCTGAGCGCGCACGCGGAACTCGTACTCGTGACCCGCTTCGAGGTTGTATGCCTGGTGGAATGGGACATGTTTTAAAATCGTAGTACATACAGCCCGTATTAATTGACACTAGAACTACTTGCTTGCTTTTTTTGAAAAACCGTTAATTGTGAAAAATATAAAACGTTAAAATAGCGGTATCGTTATAGCCAATGAGATGCTGTCATAGTGACATTGACGTATTGTCAATGTCACATGAGAATCAAACGTCAGAATAGAGGGACGCGCGGAGACGACTCCGCGCGCTTTTGTGCTAAGTGATGAATTGTATCTAAAATAAGGCAATATAATGTATAAGATGAGTATCCAGTGTTTTATTTATGAGAATAGATCGACCGGCCTCTAATAGTACACTAATTACCACTGTTTTGGTGCGGGGATCGAACCCGCAATTTCTGGCATTGTAATCTAGTGGTAGTAGACACAATATGCTGAGTGGACTCCCATTGCAATGGACATCGCAATCGCAACAGGGCGGCCCTTAACAGTCACAGCTCACTTTTCTTCTTTTTTTTTCGTGTATTCTTGACCTACTGTTATGTATTTAGTATAGCAACCGCTACATATAGATGACCCACGCTGAACTGTCCCACCAATCACAATGACAGGGGGGCGCTACCATCGTTCAACTATATGGTTTCCAACATGGTAAAAATCGGAACCAGCTATCCGGTATTGACGGTGGCGCCCCACTGTCATGTCATGCATAGGACAGTTCAGTATTTTGGAACTATAACATATTAGTGACAGCTAGCTGGCTCAGCGAACTTTGACATAAACTGACATAAAGTGTCAATTGCGGAAAATAGCGGAGCCGTATTCCTCCCTCACTCCCGTCTAGTATTGTTTGAAATGTCTTTCTTTTTATGCTAGCTTATTACCTGGTAGTTGCAGTCCTTGACAAGGTAATCGGCACTGTTCCAGACACCGTCTTGCACGTCTCGGAACTCAATCTTGTATCCCTGTATACGCGCACCGCCGTCGGAACGCGGTCTGTCCCACACGACGGTAGCGGTGGAACCGTCCCATTCGGTGACACGTGGCGCGCCCGGCGGGTCGGGAATCGTGAATGGGAACTGCAAGATGGAATAGAGTTATTCATCAGTCTAGAGACAAATATAAAGTTGATAACAGTCAAGTAGATCAATATTAAAATAGACTTGAAATGCCGACATTATATTTAGGTGTAAAATGCTTATTTATCATCATCATCAGGTCATTTCTAGTCTGCTTTGCAGGAACAAGACCATCTCTAATTTTACCCTAGGCAAATAGAGTTTTGAGTTTGATGAAGAGTCGCATCTTACGACATCCACGAGAAGAAGTCTGTCAAAGTAGAACCCCCACCCACACGACAAGCCTATTGTTCCTATTGGAACAAACAATGTTAACTAATATTAATTTTATTAGGGCTTTGGCCAACAGTTGGCCCAGAAATTCTTGAGACCAACAATTATAGTTTTGAGGGCTGAGTGTGAGTTTTAGTGAGCGCGTTCAAAAAATATATGAAAATTTTAATTCTTGAAAGTTTCCGCTAGGGGCGCTGTACATTCCGTCATACATTTAATGTCATTTTTTTACGCACTCGTGAGCGCTCGTGAACTCATACTCAGCCCTCTGGCATAGAGGTTGTTAATCATCCACGATATTGAACTCTAATTTTCCAGCATAAGGTTCATAATCCTAACCCAAATCAATCATACACACCTTGGCAGTGATATAGTCGTCCATAGTCAGCGGGTCGGACACTCCGTACTGGTTCTCGGCGCGAACGCGGAACGTGTACTTGCGGTTCGGTTCCAAGCCCATCACGTTGTAGTGGCAGTTGCGGACGAATGATGAGATCTTCACCCAGATCTGTGGATTTATACAACATTGATAATATTGTCAAACGATTCAGAAACGTCAAGTGGTAAAAATCTGAAGTAATAATGTCAATGTCATAGCTAGGAAGGTTCAGTGTTGTCCAACTATAAATCTATCGAGAGATAGTGCAAGGCGATTAATTATATTCCCGTCTTGTGTAAAATAAAACATACTTTTGGTAATATGCAGCACAACTTTTTTAGTAGCAACAATTTTGTGATACTTAGTTACATTTTCGTTGAGCTTTTGCCTCGATTTGTCTCCAATTCAAGTATACTTTATTAACAACTAGCGGCCGCCCGCGACTTCGTACGCGTGACCCCGTTTTACCCTTAGGGGTGAAGTTTCGAGTTTTTTAGGGTTTACCCGGAAATTATTCAAACTTTTCTCGCTGTAAAAACCATCCTTGGACTTCAACAAACATTTAAAAAAAAGAATTGGTAAAATTGGTCCAGGCGTTGTTGAGTTATGCGCTTACCAACACATTTTGCGATTCATTTTTATATTATAGATAACACTGGGAACCAGATTTGCATGTCGCTAAGATGCAAAATTATGGGTTTCAATTTTTGAAATCAACATGAAAAGTTGTAATGAAAAGATTTACTTTATTTTTGCAAGAAAACCTTAAAACTCAAGTTAATTTATTTACTTCCACTGGGTCATCTCTTTACATCTTTATACTTTCGAGTATGTCGTCATCAACATAAATGGGCAGTAATATTAGAATAGTTTATATTCATAGTATTACTAGCGGCCACCCGCGACTTCGTACGCGTGGATCCTGTTTTATCCCCTTTTCCCGAATTTTCTTTGCTATAAACCTCACGGAGCCCAAGACCTTTCCAACGAATGCAAAACCGTGGAAATCGGTTCGTGCGTTCTGGAGTTATAGCGTCAGGGAGGAAACCCGACTTATTTTTATATAGTAGATAATACGACTACTTACACCACTGCTCTCCATCTTCTCCACCACATAATTGGTGATGGGGGAGCCACCATCATCCATGGGCGGCTTCCAACTCAATGTGCACGTGTCTGGAGTGATGTCGTAGGCTTCGAGCGGTCCCACCGGTGGGGACGGCCTGTCTACTACTAGCACCTGTGGGGATGAGATAACGCGTTTTGTAACGTCCACTCATTAACACATATTCAAAGTCCTCATCATTAAGGTTATTTAAATACAAAACCACCATTGTGGTTTCCAACTAGACAATATCAGGTGGTTTAGTCAACTGGAGAAGCACCATCTATTACTAGAGGCAAATGCAGGATTTAACCTACACTCCAAACGGGTAGAAAGGCCTTATTTTTTACTAGCTCACCCGGCGAACTTTGTTCCGCCTTTAAATGGCAACAAATACGCAGACTTTTTTTTTAATTTCGAACGGGATAAAAAGTATCCTATGTCCTTCTCCTGGCTCTAAACTACCTCCCTGACAATTTTCAGCTAAATCAGTTCAGCCGTTCTTGAGTTATAAGTGGAGTAACTAACACGACTTTCTTTTATATAATAGATTATCAGGCCTCCCTAACTCGTTAATATTCTAATGCATATTTAGGTGCGTTTGCGGTCAAATACCTGCCTTGTCGTACATAAAAAATTAATCAGTGGCCTTTTACGAGACCCACAAGTTGGGAGAAGTCTTATTCACAGCCAAGTTCAGTACGAGGCAGTTGCCTTGTAGCAAATAAAAATGAAAACAACTTCATCAATAATTATACACTTATAATAGATTCAAGCCCGAAAGTGAACCAAATTGGATTGAATATAGTTCAGAACGTCGTTTCAATTCAGTCCTTTCTCATTTAACTCAGCTAAAGTTATCATGTAACGGGACTATTCCCACCTCTCTTTCCCACCTGAGAGAATCTACAGCTTGACCGCCAATAAAAACCCAACCAGTGAAGGTCAAGTTTGTCCCAGGGGAAAGTTAAACTGTCATTGGACCCGCAACGAAATAATCAGAAGAACATAGGAGGAGTTCGAAGTTACTATAATGTAATACTCACTCTGCAAGTAGCACTGTCAGACCCCTCGCTGTTGGTCAGCTGTATGGTGTACGAGCCGGTGTCGGATCGCTTGGCCGACGTGTTGACGAACACCGTATCCAGGTCGGACGTCACGAACCGGATGCGGTTGTCCGGGAAAACCTCGTCGTTGTTCACCATCCAGGACACCTGGATAGCAAAAATGATTAGTTGACAATTCGATGAGTCAGTAAAAAAACAAAAATTCCTAATATAAAATACTAATGAAAGACTAATGAAAAAAAAACTTTGAAGTTTTGTTCTTATGGAGCCTTCACATGTTTCATAATATTTTTGCCAAGACCAACATTTGGCAAGTGTTGAGAAGAAGCGACGATGAGCTTGTTATTGGTGCTAAATAATTTTGTTTTCGATTAGGTTATTTTATTTTAGTCCGATTGAGTCATAGAAGTGACACTAGTTATGAGTTACAGAAAATACTATACAAATATCATTATTTGCTTCAACTAGGGTACATAAGCTAACAGCTTAGTTAAAGGACCTTATTAATATCCAGAAGGATAGTATAGCCAATACAACTCCAAGACTTTAACGTACAATTGAAAATTAGTTAACTTGATTTTATCAAATAAACCCTGATATCCACTTCAAAGAAATTAAAGAATTAAAGAGTCTCACCTTCGGCCTGGGGTTGCCAGTAAACGGCACGGTGATCTTGATCTCCTCGCCAGCAATAACCGTGATGTCCCGAAGACTGAGGTCGCTGGTGATCTTCGGCGAGTTGGGAGCCCTACACGCGCGGATAGCGTCCGAACTCTGCGAGTAAGGACCCTGGCCTGCAGCGTTAATGGCCGCCACTCGGAATTCGTACTCGTGGTTCTCGATCAGTCCCGTCACCTTGTACGTCGTGTCTGGAATGTGAGCGTGGGACGCCTTCGTCCACTTGTCTTCGGTTATCAACCTCTTTTCGACCACATAGCCCGTGATAGGCGAGCCGCCGTCATGACGGGGCTTCGTCCAGGTAATCGTGATGGAGGATTCTGTCGTTTCGACAGCCCTAGGCGCGCCGGGCGCTCCTGGCGGGTCGAATGGATGCCTGGCTTTAATAGGCTCAGTTGTCTGAGCCGGGTCGGACTGACCGTACTGGTTCTCAGCCATAACCCTGAACTCATAATCCCTGCCTACATTCAAGTTCTTCACGCGTAGGAACGGTGTCGTAACATATCCTGACACCTTCGTCCAGTTGGCCGTTCTCGCTTCGCGTTTCTCGACGACGTAGTTGGTGATCTCACCGCCTCCGTTGTCTTTGGGAGGGTTCCANCCGCAGTACATGTACAATCCGGAAGTGGTCAAGCAAGTGACAGAGAAGCTGACGCCGTCGCTGCGGTACCGGTGGTTCGACTTCAGCCGGGACCAGCCGCCAGAGGAGCCGGACCTCGTGCGCCTTCACCGCTTCGTGACCAGGGAGGCGGAGGCGTGCGGGAAGTACGCAGACCCCGAGCTCGTCGGCGGCGCCGAGCAGCAGCAGCAGCGCGCGGCGCCACGCAACCGGCCGCAGCGCGCCTACAACAGTCGGAGTGACAGCGAAAAGTGCGACAACAGAAGCGAAAAGTGTCCAGTGTGCAGTTTACCGAACCATAGCGCCGACAAGTGTAGAAAATTTGTGCGTGCGAACAACAGTGAACGATGGAGCATAGCGAAAGCGGATCGACTGTGTTTCCGTTGGGTTCCAGTACAGCGTGAGCGCTTCACCCTCGAACTCGTCGGCGCGAAGGTTCTCTGGTTTCGCTGGCCTGTCCAATACGCGGACGTTGATCGTGGCCGTATCGAATCCGGACGGGTTGCGCAGTTGCAGACGGTATTGACCAGCGTCTGTTCGCTTAGCGTTCTTGACGACAAGCGACGCGGATTCGGGTGTAATCTTCTGGAATATTCTCGAATCTCCATCGACGTCCAACAGGTTGTCATCAGCGAACCAAGACGCAGTGGGTTGAGGGAAGCCAGTATACGGCACGTGGATGGAGAAGTCCTCTCCAGCGCGTACGGTGATGTCCCTGACTCCACCGAGGTCCATGCAAGGCTTGTTAGGTTGTTCAGCAATGACAATATCGGCAGTAGGCTTGCTCGGGTCGGATCTTCCGACGTCGTTGACGGCGATGACCCTGAACTGGTACTCTGCGCCTTCCTTGAGCTTGGGAATGGTGTGAACGAGGCTCGGAACAGGCACGTCGTTGACGTCCTTCCAGTCTTTATCACCCTTGCCCTTCTGTTGGATGATGTAGCCCTTGATCTTGGCTCCGCCATCGCTCTTGGGCGGCCTCCATGATAACGTAACAGAATCCTTGGTGACTCTGTCCGGTTTCGGCGCCTCTGGCGGGCTGGGTTTAAGTCTCTGAGTTTGAGCCGTGATAGGTTCAGTTGGTTTACTCGGTTTACCAGGTCCGGCCTCGTTGACAGCGATGACGCGGAACTCGTATTTGTTGCCCTCGCGTAAGTCAGATACCGTGTAGCAGGTGTTAGGTGTGGGGTAGTTGTTAACTTTGACCCATTCGCCACCACGTTCGCGTTTTTCGACGTAGTATCCAGTGATGGGTTTGCCGCCACAGTTCGCTGGGGGCTCCCATTCCAATGAGCAGCTGTTCGAGCTGTATCCAGCAATCTTGGGCGTATCGGGCGCATCTGGCGGGTCGAACGGTGACTTGGCCACCGTCGGCTTGCTCTCCAAGGGATCTGACACTCCGTAAAGGTTTTCAGCGCGTACCCTGAACACGTATTTCTTTCCTTCGGTCAAGTTCTTCACAGTGAACGAGCACTTGGGACAGAATCCGGCGACCGTTCGCCAGTCGTTGACGCCGAATTCGGCGACTTCGACGACGTAGCCGGTGATTTCGCTGCCGCCGTCGTCCGTAGGCGGGTGCCAGGTCAGACTGATCGCGTCGTGGGTGACGGGAGTGCAAATAAGAGGTCCTTTAGGCACTCCAGGTTTGTCGACGACGATGACCTCGATATCGGCCGAGTCTTTGCCGTGTTCGTTCTGCGCCGTGATCGTGTATTTTCCAGCGTCATCTCTGGTCGATTTCTCGATGCTGAGCTTGGTTTCGTCGTTTTTGGTCTCAGCAGACAGCCTGTGTGATGGTACCAAAGGAATAGATCCCTTGGTCCACGAAATCTTCGGCGTGGGAGCGCCGGTGATTGGAATGTTAATGTTGATGGGTTCGCCCGCGCGGACCTTGATCTTGCGGCCGATGAGGTGATCCAGCCACAATTTAGGCTTCTCCTTCATAGGTTTAGCCACGAAGACGTTGGAAGCGTCGGAAGGTTGACCGGGGCCGGCGGCGTTGACCGCGGACACCCTGTATTCATACTGGTGGCCTTCCTGGACCCTGTCATCCTCATACTCGTTGTTCCTAACGGGATCCTTGTTCAGTTTTATCCAGCGGCCAGTGGCCTTGTCGCGCCTTTCGACGTCGTAACCGATAATGTTCGACCCACCGTTCGAGATGGGTGAAGACCACCTGATCTTGATGTGGTCCTTGTCGGCAGACACCAGCTCAGGCTTGCCTGGTTTTCCAGGTACCGTGTACTGGTTCTTGGCGATGATCGGCTTGTCAGTGACCAAAGGCTCGGATCGTCCTTGCAAGTTCTCAGCGAACACTCTGAATTCGTATTTGGTTCCCTCGGTAAGTCGCGGAACAGTCGCGTGGTTGAATTTAGGATTGATGTATGTAACAGCTGGTACCCAGCCGCCTCCGTGCGTCAAGTCACGCTTTTCGATGACGTACGCTGTCAGTTCGCTGCCACCATTGTCTTTGGGTGGTTTCCATGACAACGTGACGGATTGAGCTGTAATCTCCTCGTATTCGAATGGCGGTTGAGGTGCTCCGGGTACGTCAAGAACGATCAGTTCAAAGCTGCCTTCATCAGTGCCTGAATCGTTCTTCAATTTCAAGTTGTATTTGCCAGCGTCTGACCGCTTGCAGTTCACCGTGTGGATAATCGTATGGTGTCCAACAGATGTCACTGTCGTCCTTTCGTTTGCGACCACTGGTCTTCCATCGCAAGTCCATGTGACCTCAGGAATAGGCTCTCCAAGGAAGTCGACGTCCAAGTGGAAAATAAGTCCAGCCTTGATTCTGATCTCTTTGAGTGGCGTAAGAATCTTAGGCGCCACGAATCTGTCCTTAGCTGTGATGATGTCTGAGGGTTCACTGGGCTCGGATTGGCCAGCCTGGTTGACGGCGATTACCCTGAATTCGTAATCTTGGCCTTCAGTCAGATCCGGAACCGTAGCTTTAGTCTGTTTAGGTGGTACGTGAACAGCGTTCACCCAGTACGGGCTTCCCTTCTCCTTCTTCTGGATGATGTATCCCGTAATCGGAGCTCCACCGTCCGATTTGGGCGGAGTCCATTGCAAGTCCACGTGATCCTTGCTCCAGTCAGTCGCTTCCGGTTTGCCGGGAGCGGACGGTTCGTCGAATTCGTTTTTAGCGACAATCGCTCTGTCTAACTCTAGCGGCTCTGATTGGCCGATCGCGTTGACAGCGCTCACTCGGAACAAGTATTCCTTCATGTGGATAAGTCTCGTCACTTGGTGCGATAAGAACGTACTCATGCCAGCGTCGGACCACGTTCCGCGGGACAGATCCATCTTCTCGATGACGTAGTGCAAGATCGGTGATCCACCATCGTCCAAAGGCACCTTCCATGATAGCGAGCACGATTCCTTGGTGACGTCGGACACCACCAAAGGCTTCTCGGGCCTCGAAGGCTTGTCCAGCACCGTCACTTGGGCAGTAGCGGAGCAAACTCCGAGGTCGTTCTTGAGGGTCAACTTGTAAACGCCTCCGTCCGATCGGACCGAGAATGGAATGTCTAAAATAACCCTGTTGTGGAGAACCTGGATATCGATGCGGTCCGATGGATGTACGACCTTTCCGTTGATCTGCCACTCGACGGTCGGCTTCGGCGAAGCTTCGATGGGTATCTCGTACTGGATCCTCTGTCCAGCCTTGACAGTTTTGTCTGCGAGCAGAGTTTTGTCGAAGTGTGGGGCGCAGAACCTGGCCTTGGCGATTTGAGGAGTGGAGGCATCGCTGGGTTCGCCGTTTCCGGCCTTGTTGACCGCGATGACCCTGAATTCGTACTCCTCGCCTTCTGTCAGGCCTGAGACGGTGCCCTTGGTCTGGTTTCCGGGCACTGTAGCCGCCACCTCCCAAGGTCCGTACCTCTTCTTGGCCTCGATGATGTATCCAGTGATAGGAGATCCTCCGTCCTTCTTCGGCGGCACCCATTCAAGATCCATGTGGTCTTTGTCCCAGTCCTTGACGACGGGCGTTCCTGGTTTGTCTGGGGTTCCGTAGGGGTCCTTCGCCGTGACGGGCTCGTGGCCGATGANCTTCCGTTGCCTGAACCCCAGGAGAGGGGGGCATAAGTGTGAAGACCGTCAGTGTGGAGAGGACGGCTGTGAGAGGACCCACCACCCATTACTGCACTTCAAGAAACTCGAAGTGCCAGCCAGCCGGAGTGAAACAGTGACAGCAGCAAACTCATCTGGAAAGTCAACCGTAAGTTTCCTCAAAATTCTACCAGTGACAGTGGTGGGCCCCAAGGCCAATATAGACACATTCGCACTATTAGATGACGGCTCTACAGTCACNTCCGATGAGCGGCTGGGACTCTCCCTGCTTATTAACCGCGCGGACTCTGAAGTTGTAGTCGTGGCCCTCGATGAGATGGTCGATGCGGATGCTGCAGGCCTGGACCTCTCCAGCTGGGATCCAGCGCATGTTCTCTTGGTCCATTTTCTCGACGACGTAGTGTGAGATTTCGGAGCCGCCGTCGTCTTTGGGCGGTTTCCAGCGGAGTGTGCATCCGGACTTGGTGATATCATCGGCGCGGAGTGGTCCTTCTGGTGGTAACGGTACATCTAGGACTAAGATCTTGACGGTGGCTGTGTCCAAACCATTGATGTTCTTAGCTTTAAGGGTGTATGTTCCACTGTCAGCGCGCTTGGCATCCACAACGCGTAGGCGCGTCGAGTGCGCGTCTCCTGAGACCTTGACGCGGTCGGTGTTCATGACGACGTTGTCTGCGTGCTGCCACTCCTTGGTGGGTGTGGGCTCGCCTGCAACTGGCACGTCCAGCTCGAAGTTCTGGCCGGCTTTGACCTGGAAGAGAATAATTAATTAAATAAAACAGTTTATTCGGCACACACATAAAAGGGCGCTAGAAAGGTTCCCAGCTGCTAAGCTGTCATACTGTCACGATGAATACTATGATCCTGCTTTCCGGCATGATATTTAGTGACTTACCTACATAGATTTAAAAATGGGTGATGAATACAGTATTTTGTCAATTAGATGCTTCATTATTTTAAAAATCCACCACAATTTATTACAATTTACTGATTGACTATCATTGTTGTCGCTTTCCTTGATGTTTGAAAGTATTTTTGAGGAATTTTAACATCAAAGTTTAGTTTCCCTTCCACAAGGTTTGTTGTAAGATCTTAAGTTTATCTTGGACCTATGTATAAAGCTTCATAACCCACCTTGATGTCGAACATAAAGTTCCTGTCGATCTTGGGCGGCAGGTTCCTGGCGCGCGCCAGTTTTCTCCAGCTGTAATTTTAACACCTGTCTACACAAATAGACTAAATGTATGACCAAACGCACCTGAGCGCATTCCTCCCAATCGGGCGCGAATATACGCTTCTCGATGACATATGAACGCGTCGCCATCTTTCATCCAGCGTCGAATCAATCCAAAACAGACTCTAAATGAAATCCAACTAGGTTTAACCTACCTTGATGTCGAACATAAAGTTCCTGTCGATCTTGGGCGGCAGGTTCTTGGCGCGCGCCACGTGCGGCGAGGTGCCGTCGCTCGGCTCTCCTGGGCCGGCTTTGTTGATGGCACGCACGCGGAACTCGTAAGTATTGCCTTCGATCAGGTCGGGGACCTTGCCGGTTGTTACGTCGCCTTCCACCTGTGGGTAGGAAAAGAGAGTGAATAAATGTGTCATCACCTTTATTATCAGGCTTTTGAAATGCTGGATAGGTTTCCAACTCAAACTCAAAATTCCTTATTGTATACTAAGTGTAAAAAAGGTCCTGTAAAAGTAATGACTAGAGAGCTTAGGGAATCGCTGACCACTGCCTGCTTTTACAGTGTTCAGGAATTACTGGAGAAAACATTTGCATGTCAATGTATTTTAGCAGAATAGAACACTATGTATTTACAACACTATCTGTAATAAACTATTCTTTGCTAATGTCTTTGTCTACATTTTATAACGGTTTCCTCCAAAAGAACGCCCGAGCGATTTACTTTGAGTCGTTTGCATATAGTGGCTTTCCAGTTTCCACAACCAGAACCGGTCCCCAGTTCACCCAATAGGGGGTTCGAACAGAGGAAAAGCAAGTGGATGCTAGAAATGTTGCGTAATATTGACAACTGCTAAGCCTGTTCGTTGGTTCCCGTGTCAGGTTTTACAGGATCAGGTTTTATGTCAGGATTTGAGAAATGTCGGCTTTATTAGAATAACCCATCACCGGATGAATTATGTTAGTGTTAATGAAGATAAGACATCTTTTTCAGCAGTTTAACACTAGAGTACNTTTTTTGCCATCCATAGGATTAGCAAACTGAAGTGGAAAAAGGCAGGGCACATAGTACGCAGAACTGACGGCCGATGGGGCAGGAAGGTTCTGGAGTGGAGGCCACGTACCGAAAAGCGCAGCGTAGGACGTCCACCCACAAGGTCGACCGACGACCTCATAAAGGCAGGAAGACGCTGGATGCAGGCCGCCACCAACCGGCCATTGTGGAAATCATTGGGAGAGGCCTATGTTCAGCAGTGGACTTCCTATGGCTGAAATGATGATGATCATCCATCACCACCATCAGCCTTTCATCAGGATAGCTAGCGAATGACTTTGATCCGTTTGCATTCAGTAGCTACCAGCAACCTTAGATCACCAGCCCACTAGGTGGAACAGCCCTATCCTACTCACACAATGTCTCTCATTCTGAAGTCACCACTGGAGGTCGTATTTCCAATGATCCAATGTAGTTTATTAACCAAATTGAAACTAATAATATAAGAAATGAGGCTTGAGTAGTGATAGGTGGTCTACCCCATTTAGAAATAACTCTGCATACAAATGACATAGACTTGTAATTATTCCTTAAGATGTCGTGATGGGCGCGCCTCCATCTAAATCAACCCAAAATAGACTCTAAATAAATAGCCATAAGAACCTTAGCGCATTCCTCCCAGTCTGGCGCGAATCTGTCCTTCTTCTCGATGACGTATCCCGTGATGGGAGCGCCGCCATCTTTCTCCGGCCTGGTCCATTCCAACTCCACGAAGTCGCGGTCGAAGTCTTTGATCTTGGGCGTTCCGGCACAGAATAAGTAATAGTACAGGTACAGAAGGATTACTCCGCAAGACTATTTAAATAAATGCGAGTCTTGCTACGACGCGATACAGTGGAATTCAGCTCGCACAGCTCTAAGTACCTACAATTTTATTCACCTACAAGTTTTGTCTCTTTCTATCGCGTGCCTCTGAACTCTTCTTACGCTGTTAGGGTTGCTGTCTAGTAGTGTCTAGTAAAAAAATAATTAATCTACTTATTTGTAATGAGGCTTAGATTAATAATCTAAGTAATGAGGTACGTATGTAGGTAAGTACGCATTGATTATGGAAAACCTTGGGAGAGGCCTTTGTCCAGCAGTGGACGTTATTTTTGGCTGAAACGAACGAACGCATTCTGAGCAGTAGACATGGTAGGTTGGGTTCCTATACTATCCTAAGAATTATTGATTACCTACATGGCTAACATACCTTTCAGCATCTTTGGGAAGCGAAAAAAAAGATAAATCCGGTAGTAGATTACTTTTCGAATTTAAACACCCGAACGCCGCACAATAATATTTCTTTCTCTTTATGTCCATTTTTAAATAATACTTCGGTCATAGAATTAGGTACTACAACGCACGCCAGCGTCCTGACGGGCGCGCGCGTGACACTCGACTGATATAATACCCGCCGGCGGGGCGCTTCGCTGTAGGTAATTATCGGATGTACCGCGCGGAGTGAGCCAGGCCTGGTTCCGGGCTTGTTTTAACACCTAATTATTCCAAAATAGCCTCTAAATAAATAGCCATACGAACCTTAGCGCATTCCTCCCAGTCTGGCGCAAATCTGTCCTTCTCGATGACGTATCCCGTAATGGGAGCGCCGCCATCTTTCTCCGGCCTGGTCCATTCCAGCTCCACGAAGTCGCGGTCGAAGTCTTTGATCTTGGGCTTTTTTAACATCTAATCAAACCAAAATAGACTCTAAGTAGATAGCCATACGAACCTTAGCGCATTCCTCCCAGTCTGGCGCGAATCTGTCCTTCTTCTCGATAACATATCCCGTGATGGGTGCGCCGCCATCTTTCTCTGGCCTGGTCCATTCCAGCTCCACGAAGTCGCGGTCGAAGTCCTTGATCTTGGGCGTTCCGGGCTTGCCGGCGACGTCGAATGGATTCTTCGCTTCGGTGGAGTGCGGAGTTGTGAGAGGCTCAGATTTGCCTTGTCTGGGGGTAAAATAAAAGTATATCAAAAAATTTTATGTGGTTTTGTTGTTTATCATGTTAAAAACTATCTTATTATGAGCATACTTCGTTCATACTCACAAAACTGGTTAAATAACTAAGTTTTATAACGTGTTATGTTACAAAGTCCCATTACAAATACTCTCAAATTATATTCAATAGTTTGAATTAATCGAAGGGCGCCTTCAAATTAGAGCCATAAGGTAGCGCTGCAGTGGCGCTAATAGATTTCATAAAATATCCAGCTTAGCTTTGAAGTTTTAGCTTATTTTTAACGTACCGAAAATTACTGAAACTTAAAGAACAGTCGACGACACCTCAGGCTACACATTTTCATTGCAAAATAGTTCCCATTATACCTACATAAGATGTCGCGGTGTTTAGCTTGAAATGCCGTCGTCTGTACCAATAAACTTACATAACTAATTCCAATTTTAACTGACTTGTTAACAGCTCGGGCCATGAACTTGTACTTGTGTCCGGGCGTGAGTCCATCCACCGCGAGACTGGTCTGCGGGCCGTCGGTCTCTCCCGCGGTCACCCATCGTCCCGTGGCCTCCCAATAAGGGATCCCGATCACATCCCCAAGCAGGCTCTGGATTGGAACCCCCAAGGAAAACGCAAAAGTGGTCGCCCCAAGCAAACTTGGCGGCGCACTGTGGCAGACGAGGCGAAGAAGATCGGCAAGACTTGAAGCGAGATCAAACGCGAAGCTCATGACCGAACGCGATGTAAGACTGTTGCGGACGCCCTTTGCCCCGTCTAGGGGAAATAGGACCTTAAGTCAAGTAATTATAACTACAACATATAACTGACCTGTTAACAGCTCGGACCCTGAACTTGTACTTGTGTCCTGGGGTAAGACCATCAACCGCAAGGCTGGTCTGCGGGCCGTCAGTCTCTCCCGCGGTCACCCATCGTCCCGTGGCCTCATCCTTTACTAATCGTAACTATAACTACAACAACTACGACTGACCTGTTAACAGCTCGGACCCTGAACTTATACTTGTGTCATGATCGCCGCAAGTGGAACTGGATTGGCCACACTCTTCGAAGGGATCCCGATCACATCCCCAAGCAGGCTCTGGATTGGAACCCCCAAGGAAAACACAAACGTGGTCGCCCCAAGCAAACTTGGCGGCGCACTGTGGCAGACGAGGCGAAGAAGATCGGCAAGACTTGAAGCGACATCAAACGCGAAGCTCATGACCGAACGCGATGTAAGACTGTTGCGGACGCCCTTTGCCCCGTCTAGGGGACATAGGACCTTAAGTCAAGTAAGTCAAGTAATTATAACTACAACATATAACTGACCTGTTAACAGCTCGGACCCTGAACTTGTACTTGTGTCCTGGGGTAAGACCATCAACCGCGAGGCTGGTCTGCGGGCCGTCGGTCTCTCCCGCGGTCACCCATCGTCCCGTGGCCTCATCCATACGCTCTACGATATATTTGTCGATGGGCTGGCCACCGTCGTCGGCCGGCGGGTTCCAGGAAAGTTTGGCTCCGTGGGCGTGGACGTCAGACACCTGAGATGGAAGACAATGATTGTTAAAGTGCTTGACTCCTAAAGATGAGGATAGGAATAATTTTCTTGCAGTTCTTGGTTGTTAGTTTTAAGAATTTGTGATGGATTATTTTTATATCTACAATACTGTGTTCCACTTTTAAGAGATAATATACTTTAAGATCTTTATTTTTACATTTGAAGTTAATAGACTGAAATATACAGGGTGTTAGGTAAAGGGGTATATGAGCCGACACTAGCCCATGTTAACATGGTCATATAAATGGTATAGTGAAGTCAGAAAATTGGTATCTTCATTTTAATTATTTTAATTTTCATACAAATCGGATTTTATAAAATTTATTTTGTATGAGAATTAATTAAAAAAATAAAATGATGATATCAAATTTCTGACTTCACCATACCATTTATATGCCCATGTTAACATGTGCTAGTGTCGGCTCATATACCCATTTACCCAACACCCTGTATAGAGCTGAGTTAAATGTGTTTGAGCTGTCAGCACGGATATCCCAACATTTTATTAGCTTAAAACTTATCGAAAACTAACCAATAATTAAGTTCCTTTATATGAGCAGTAACAAGATTTCATTGGAGGCCAAATTGTAGACCTTATACTACACTAAAGTTGCAGAGTGGGAAACCAACATTTATACCTTGATTTTTTAGAATCCAGCAGAGATGTAAACAAACACTTTCATACACAATTACACCATAATCACTTACGTGTTCATANACAGTCACACTCATAGACGAAGACCTGGCTAAGCGCGCGGGCGCTACAGGACCCATAGACCCATTGAGCATAGAAGCTATAGCGGGGGCCCGAGTCACGCGTACCGACTCGCGACGAGTGAAACTTGTGCTACGAGGGCAAGACGAAGAGCACTCCCTGCGAGGCCGCACTATCAAGAACTTACGACTGGCGGCCCAGCACATAGACNCTACGCTGAATATTGTGTGCGGATTGGGTTGTCGTACAGGGGTACTACATGGTAAAATAAATCTCGGAGGCGAAAGCAGGATAATACTTATCATGCAATACAACGTTATGCTATAAATAAACACTGAGTAAATATTTTGTTTATAATAAATAAGCTGAGATCTTTTTAATTGTATTATTAAGTCTTAAAATCACATTAAAATGTATTACCAGACGGATGTCATTTAAAAAATCTGATTTAGCGAGGATCTAGACATGTTTTTCTTTGTGAAACACCGCCTATAATACACAGGCACGTGTGGGTTTGCTTATGGCATCAAGCAGTCTTACGCCCGTATTCACAAACATTACTATGAGGTCTCACAGTGTGCGTGGACGCACAGGGTCACACACGAACCAACAACGCTGTGCGTTTGATGCATAGCGTTGCTGCTTCACTTTTACAAGTATCATAAGGACGACGCCGCGAACCGCCAGTCTGCTTGTGACCACGGCTGCAGCATCGCAGCCGAAACGTCAAGCCGTGAGTACATAATGTAACTCATTAATAAACATCGCATAAAGACCCGTGTCTTACTATTTTTACAAGTATCGTTTGTGAATACGGGCACAGAATAATAATAAGTACTACGTACAGANTTTCAATCTCAGGGCCCTGGTAATTATTTACGACCAAAGTGCTCGGGAAGACGAATCCAACGAACTCAAACTCTATAAGTTTATGCCGTTTCGGTTGGGAGTTCCTATGGCCACCTCCTGACTTCATCATCAGGACCCTGAACATCATCTAGCACTTAAGTGCTTGAAAAGACAAATCCAACAAACCCAAATTCGATGAGTTTCCACCGTTTCGTTTAGGAGTTCCTATGGCCACCTCCCGAATCCATCATCAACCCAGCTAAATGGTTGGCGATATAGCCAACAACCTGTTTAGAACTCTTTTAAGGATTCCTCCACAATCACCCCCATTCTCATACAACAACATTTCGAGATGAATTAATGTAAGCAAATCGGATCCGCTGGGTGAATTTGATGGGCGAGGTTGAAGATCTCTACTTACACTTGGCCTGCGGATGAATATGGAGAAAACAAAGCTTATGTCCAATGCCCATATTGCGCCCTACCCAGTTTCGGTTAGGAGCTCAATTCTCGAGATTGTTGACCCAGCTTAATCGTTTGTCCGAGGTAGACATTACCTCGGACAAACGATTAAGCTGGGTAGGTCCAATTTCGAGAAAGAGGTGAATCGTCGAATCCAACTCGGCTGGGCAGCGTTTGGGAAACGACGCAACATCTTTTCGTCCAAAATACCTCAGTGCCTGAAGACTAAGGTCTACAGCCAATGTGTGTTACCAGTCATGACTTATGGTTCGGAAACGTGGCCGCTCACTATAGGCCTTATACAGAAGCTCAAATTGCACAGCGTGCTATGGAGAAGGCTATGCTCGGTGTTTCTTCACAAGATCGAATCAGAAATGAGGAGATCCGTAAACGAACTAAAGTCGCTGACATACTAGCCCGACGGATACAAGCTGAAGTGGCAATGGGCAGGGCACATAGTACGCAGAACTGACTGCCGATGGGGCAGGGCAGCAAGGTTCTGGAGTGACATGCAATAAATAATTTGAATTTGAATTTGGAGTGGAGGCCGCGTACCGGAAAACGCAGCGTGGAACATCCACCCACAAGGTGGACCGATAACATCATAAAGGTAGCAGGAAGGCGCTGGACGCAGGTCGCTACCAACCAGGCAACATGGAAAACATTGGGGGGCCTATGTTCAGCAGTGGACGTCCTTTGGCTGAGATGATGATGATGACTTACACTTGCAAGGGATATTTGCATTTAGCTGCTCTTTAAAACTCAGCGATATGGTGTTTCAGAATCAGCGTCTCGTATAAAACTCACTGGCCGACTAGCGAATTCACTTACGCATGCGGCATGACGCGTCATTGTGCAGGCACAGTGTAGGTGTGAGTGTTGTGCGACGACGAAGTGCGGGTGCGTTCAATCAAAACTTCGTACCAACATGATGCAATAAACATATATGACTATGACTATGACTTCGCTTGTTTTGCATCCATGTTGCATTCAATAGATATTTTGGTTTATGATTTTATGATAAAATTTTTGGGGTAAAAATATTCGAAAAAACCGGATTTCAAAGTAAAAATCCGGATTTTTTTATAGCCTCAAAATCCGGATTTTTCAGATATTTTCGAATTTCGAATAATCCGGATTGCAATCTCTAGTTACAAAGTCCCATTACAAAGACTTTCAGATTATGCTCAGAAGTTTGAATTAATCTAAGGGCGCCTTCAAATTAGAGCCATAAGGTAGCGCTGCAGTGGCGCTAATAGATTTCATAAAATTTCTAGCTTAGCTTGAAAGTTTTAGCTTATTTTTAAAGTACCGAAAATTACTGAAACTTAACGAACAGTCGACGACGCATCAGACTACACATTTTCATTACAAAATAGTTCCCATTATACCTACATAAGATGTCGCGGTGTTTAGCTTGAAATGCCGTCGTCTGTACCAATAAACTTACATAACTAATTCCAACTTTAACTGACCTGTTAACAGCGCGGACCCTGAACTTGTACTTGTGTCCGGGCGTGAGACCATCTACCGCGAGACTGGTCTGCGGGCCGTCGGTCTCTCCCGCGGTCACCCATCTTCCCGTGGACTCATCCTTTACTAATTATCGTAACTTTAACTACATCTACAACTGACCTGTTAACAGCTCGGACCCTGAACTTATACTTATGTCATGATCGCCGCACGTGGAACTGGATTGGCCACACTCTCCGAAGGGATCCCGATCACATCCCCAAGCAGGCTCTGGATTGGAACCCCCAAGGAAAACACAAACGTGGTCGCCCCAAGCAAACTTGGCAGCGCACTGTGGCAGACGAGGCGAAGAAGATCGGCAAGACTTGAAGCGACATCAAACGCGAAGCTCATGACCGAACGCGATGTAAGACTGTTGCGGACGCCCTTTGCCCCATCTAGGGGAAATAGGACCTTAAGTCAAGTAATTATAACTACAACATATAACTGACCTGTTAACAGCTCGGACCCTGAACTTGTACTTGTGTCCAGGGGTAAGACCATCAACCGCGAGGCTGGTCTGCGGGCCGTCAGTCTCTCCCGCGGTCACCCATCGTCCCGTGGCCTCGTCCATACGCTCGACAATGTATTTGTCGATGGGCTGGCCGCCGTCGTCAGCTGGCGGGTTCCAAGAGAGCTTGGCTCCGTGGGCGTGGACGTCAGACACCTGAGATGGAAGACAATGATTGTTAAAGTGCTTGACTCCTAAAGATAAGGATAGGAATAATTTTCTTGCAGTTCTTGGTTGTTACTTTTAAGAAATTTGTGATGGATTATTTTTTATATCTACATTACTGTGTTCCACCTTTAAGAGATAATACATATACTTTAAGAACTTTATTTATACATTTGAAGTTAATAGACTGAAATATATAGAGCTGAGTTAAATGTGTGTGAGCTGTCAGCACGGATATCCTAACATTTTATTAGCTTAAATCTTATCGAAAACTAAACAATAACTAAGTTCCTTTATATGAGTTGCAACAAGATTTTATTGGAGGCCAAATTGTAGACCTTATACTACACTAAAGTTGCAGAGTGGGAAACCAACATTTAGTTCCAACAAAATTGTTTCATGTTGGTGTCAGTCACTATCCCAAAAGTGTAAAAATAATTTTAATTCAGGAATAAACTGGAGAACAATTATTTTTGCTACTGGTTTTCAAATGATTTACATTGACTGTGGGACTGACACAGATAAAACATTGGCTATTCTCACACACGCCATAAACAAAAAGAAACAAAACGAACTTTTAAGGCGGTTATCACACTGCGCCGGGCTCCGCCGCGGAGCGTGGGGCGACAGATTTTTCATTGTATGCAAGTACCTCAGTTTGTATAGAAAACACGCGCGGCACTTCACACTGACAACGCGTCCGCGCGCATGATTTTTTATATGAAAGCGCGGCGCAGTGTGATAACCGCCTAAGACTTACAACGTTTACACAAGTTAAAAGAGGAAATATACCTTGAGAAAACTGGCAACAAACATACAAATACAAGCCATAAAAAGAAAAAAACGTACCTTGAGCGGTCCTCCAGGCGGGCTAGGAACGCTCAGCACAATAACTTCCACTTCAGCCACGTCCTTCCCATTGCTGTTTTCAGCAGTAATAGTATAGCGGCCGCTGTCAGCTCGCGTAGCCGCTTTGCAGTTCAGTTTGGTGTTGTAGTCCGAGTGTTGAACCTTCATCTCGCCGCCGGACTTGACCTCGCGCTTGGCCAGGAACCATTTTGTTTCTGGCATGGGCTCACCGGTCACCTGAGAGTTTGGTGAAGAGTATATTAGGAAATGTTCGTAAGACAGTAATTTAAACATTAAATGAATTAACTGGATAGCATTAAAACTGAAATGTAATGTGCTTAAACCTGTATATGATTCTAAAGTGAATCACTGAGAATGTTGAGCTTTTCTTTCAATATATTTTTTTCTGTCTTAATACTGCCGAAGTCTATTAGTATAAGAAACTATAGTTTATATTCAACTATTCAGAACAAGCCGTTATGTATTTCTGAACTGGTGGTATTGCCATTCGGCAACGCTAAAGAAATAAATAGAATAGTCCTGTAATAGTCTCTCAAGCATATTTTTCCCAATTTTTTTTATTGTTTGGTGTATTCAAGTCCCACAAGGTAGACCTACGAACTCATAAAGGTAGCAGAAGGCGCTGGATGTAGGCCGGTACTAACCGGGCGATGTGCCTATGTTCAGCATTGGACGTCCTATGGCTGAAATTATGAAGTGATGGTTACCTGCCCAAAAATGGTAGTCCAAACTTCGCTTACCTTGACGTCGAAGCCGAACTTCTGTCCGACCTTGAGCTTGATGTCGATGAGGTTGGTCCTGTCGATCTTCGGCGCCAAGTTTCTGGGCTTGGCTACGATGGGGTGAGTGCTGTCGCTCGGCTCGCCCGGGCCTGCCTTGTTTACCGCGCGAACCCTGTGCGGATGGTAATAGGTTATAAAATGCCGTGACATAATAGAATATGACTATTAGGTTGATTCGGAAAAGATATGATTTCATGGAGAAAAGTTGTAAGGTAAAAAAGGTAGCTTCAAACATGGCTTTCAAATGGAAATCACGTCTTGGCAACTAGTGAACACTCTTCTGTTTGGTTGACCAAAAACCTTTGAAGACAGCTTGCAGAGCTGATAAGAAAATGGGGGCTTATATCCAGAAGACTACTGGCCAGAAGACGTTGTGTTCGCTGGCCTCCTACTTGGTAGATCGCTCTGGGAAAGTCATGGGAAGCACCTACCTACCTGAACCGGTCGTTGCGGAAACCCTCAGAGGTCTTTGCTCTTAAGTCTGTCCCTCGATGAGGTCGGGCACGGTAGCAGTAGTCTGGCCGGCAGGCACCTCCACAGCCTTCTCCCAGTTGCCGAACTTGTCCTTCTTCTCTGCCAAGAAGCTGTAAGCTACCTACTTGGAATCACATAGTTTTTGTCTCAGTCAGTCACCTACCTGACCTCGTAAGTCTGTCCCTCGATGAGGTCGGGCACTGTAGCAGTAGTCTGGCCGGCGGGCACTTCTACAGCCTTCTCCCAGTTGCCGAACTTGTCCTTCTTTTCGACGATGTAGCCAGTGACTGGCTCCACTTGAGATCCTGTGATCCACGTGGTTTTCTGTCTTATTCAGTTACCTACCTGAACTCGTAAGTCTGTCCCTCGATGAGGTCGGGCACTGTAGCAGTTGTCTGACCGGCGGGCACTTCTACAGCCTTCTCCCAGTTGTCGACCTTGTCCTTTTTCTCCACCACATAGCATGCAAGCAGCTTAGCTTTTAACCACGTGGTCTCTGCCTTTTTGAGTCACCTACCTGAACTCGTAAGTCTGTCCCTGATGAGGTCGGGCACCGTAGCAGTTGTCTGACCGGCAGGCACCTCCACAGCCTTCTCCCAGTTGCCGAACTTGTCCTTCTTCCCCACGATGTAGCTAGTAAGCAGTTCCACTTGTAACCACGTGGTCTCTGCCCTTTTGGGTCACCTACCTGAACTCGTAAGTCTGTCCCTCGATGAGGTCGGGCACGGTAGCGGTTGTCTGATTAGCAGGCACCTCTACGGCTTTCTCCCAGTTGCCGAACTTGTCCTTCTTCTCCACGATGTAGCTAGTGAGTGGCTCCACTTGAGATTCTGTGATCCACGTGGTTTTCTGTCTTATTCAGTTACCTACCTGAACTCGTAAGTCTGTCCCTCGATGAGGTCGGGCACTGTAGCAGTTGTCTGACCGGCGGGCACTTCTACAGCCTTCTCCCAGTTGCCGAACTTGTCCTTCTTCTCTACCAAGAAGCTGTAAGCTAACCACTTGGAACTATATGGTTTTTGTCTCAGTCAGTCACCTACCTGAACTCGTAAGTCTGTCCCTCGATGAGGTCGGGCACGGTAGCAGTTGTCTGGCCGGCAGGCACCTCCACAGCCTTCTCCCAGTTGCCGACCTTGTCCTTTTTCTCCACCACATAGCATGCAAGCAGCTTAGCTTTTAACCACGTGGTCTCTGCCCTTTTGGGTCACCTACCTGAACTCGTAAGTCTGTCCCTCGATGAGGTCGGGCACTGTAGCAGTTGTCTGACCGGCGGGCACTTCTACAGCCTTCTCCCAGTTGCCAAACTTGTCCTTCTTTTCGACGATGTAGCCAGTGATGGGTGCGCCACCATCGGTACGCGGCGGGCTCCATTTGAGATCCACGTGGTCTTTGTCCCAGTCTGTCACGCTTGGCGTGCCTGGCGCACCTGTGAGAGAATGCTTGTGTCAATATAGAAGCCACGATAGC
Source organism: Ostrinia furnacalis (assembly GCF_004193835.3). Taxonomy (NCBI): domain Eukaryota; kingdom Metazoa; phylum Arthropoda; class Insecta; order Lepidoptera; family Crambidae; genus Ostrinia; species Ostrinia furnacalis. The sequence continues at coordinate 282,811 of NW_021130448.1, forward strand.
CGAACGGTGAAGGGGTCGGACTCGAGATTAGACTATTTTGGTGAGCCCACATAACACGAGCATTTTTAGCTTACCACGAGGGGCTAACGGGATAATCTTTTTTTACATAAAATAAATAATATATACTATGAGTTATGTGTGTTGAGATTGCAACTAGGGATATACATGAACAATNGTAGTTCCAACAAAATTGTTTCATGTTGGTCTCAGTCACTATCTCAAAAGTGTAAAAATATTTTGAATCTAGATAGAAACTGGTAAAGAATTACTTTTGAAATTGGTTTTCAATTGATTTCATTACACTGTGAGACTGACATAAATAAGAATTACTGACACTGGCTATGCTCACACAACCCATAAACAAAAAGAAACAAAACAAATCTTTAAGACTAAGCACAAAATCAACTCAGTTTAATCCAGTATTTTGGCACTTATGAACGTCAAAAATAATGAAAAAAGGTAGCTTTTAAGGGGCACTTTACATGTCTTCTTATCTTTTTTGCCCTACTACCGGCGCTTACATAAGTTAATAGAGGAAATGTACCTTGAGAAAACTGACAACAAACATACAAATACAAGCCATAAAAAGAAAAAAACTAACCTTGAGCGGTCCTCCAGGCGGGCTAGGTACACTAAGCACAATAACTTCCACTTCAGCCACATCCTTCCCATTGCTGTTCTCAGCAGTAATAGTATAGCGGCCGCTGTCTGCGCGCGTCGCTGCTTTGCAGTTCAGTTTGGTGTTGTAGTCCGAGTGTTGAACCTTCATCTCGCCGCCGGACTTGACCTCGCGTTTGGCCAGGAACCATTTTGTTTCTGGCATGGGCTCACCGGTCACCTGATATTTGAAAATGTTGTTCGTAAATTAAGTCGTAGGAAAGTTTGAGGTTATTGATTAAAACCTACTACAGTGTGACATTGTTTGCAATAGGTAAAGTGTTAATATTTAAAATCAATGAGCTGAATAGCATTAAAACTGAACCAAAATTTGCTTCATTTTGATTAAGAATAAGAAGACCGTACTATATTTTTTTTTAAAAGCTTATTTACAAAATTACTGAAAGCTTTCAATTGCTAATATTCCGAACATGTATTCCATTTTGTTACAGCTCAACATCATTTTTATTGCAAATCTAACCAGAACCATTCAAAAGGTATTTTTTCTGGTAGTCAGTAGCCACATTCGATGCTTTACTAAGCAGTAATGCTAATGAAACAAATTTACGAGTTCTGGTTCTAACAAACATATCGCGGGCGTCAATGAGGGCGTATAAGCAATACTACGGGTATTGCTTATACGAACTTATAGCTTATATCTTCAATAATAATATTTATTCCGTGCCTAATAATAATATGTCCATGTGACAACTTCTTGTCCAAATATGGTATGTCCCAGTTTGCTCACCTTGACATCGAAGCCGAACTTCTGTCCGACCTTGAGCTTGATGTCGATGAGGTTGGTCCTGTCGATCTTCGGCGCCAAGTTCCTGGGCTTGGCTACGATGGGGTGAGTGCTGTCGCTCGGCTCGCCCGGGCCTGCCTTGTTTACCGCGCGAACCCTGTGTGGATGGTAATAGGTTATAAAATGCCGTAGCATAATAGAATATGTATTGGATTTGATTCGGAAAAGATATGATTTCATGGAGCAAAGTTGTAAGGTAAAAAAGGTAGCTTCCAGCTTGGCTTTCGAATGAAAACCACGTCTTGGCAATTAGTGAAGAACGCTCTCCTGTATGGTTGACCAAAAACCTTTGAAGACAGCTTGCAGAGCTGATAAGAAAATGGGGGCTTATATCCAGAAGACCGACGACTACTGGCCAGAAGACTGTTCGCTGGCCTCCCACTTAGTAGATCGCTCTGAAAGTCATGGGAAGCACCTAGATGCGGGCAGCGCAGAACCGGTTGTTGGGGAAGCCCTCAGAGGGCTTTGCTCTTTTGGTTTGAACCTACCTGAACTCGTAAGTCTGTCCCTCGATGAGGTCGGGCACGGTAGCAGTTGTCTGACCGGCGGGCACTTCTACAGCCTTCTCCCAGTTGCCGAACTTGTCCTTCTTTTCGACGATGTATCCGGTGATGGGTGCGCCACCATCGGTACGCGGCGGGCTCCACTTGAGATCCACGTGGTCTTTGTCCCAGTCAGTCACGCTTGGCGTGCCTGGCGCACCTGTGAGAGAATGCTTGTGTCAATATAGAAGCCACGATAGCCGAACGGTGGTCGGACTGGCCGACTCAAGATTGGACTATTGTGGTGAGCCCATTCATAACACAAGCATATTTAGCTTACCACGAGGGGCTAACGGGATAATCTTTTTTTACATAAAATAAATAATATATACTATGAGTTATGTGTGTTGAGATTGCAACTAGGGATATACATGTGTGAACAATCCAGCACCCCGAGACAAAATAACGTTTGTAAAAGAATCGATATCGTAAAGAGGACGGCACATCAAGCTGGAATCAGTGGTATATTGAGTAGAGTCAACGGTATAACAGCTCTTACAATAAAATGTAATCTGATGTGCTGTCGACGGAAAAACCAGAGCAAAGTATTTTTAATATTGAAAATATCACGAATGTTATTCTCTAGAGGTGCTCTCAAGTGTCCTTGTAATTAGTTTCACATGTGCTTAATGTTCAAATGAAATGCTTGTAGTGTTTTTAAATAATTCAAAGTGACACCTACAAGTATCGCCTAAACAACTTCTTTCACAAAGAACACACACTTAAGTTTATGCATCATAAACTTGTAACCAGTTACATACCAGGCTCGTCGAACGGATTCTTGGCTATGATGCTCTCCTCCCCAGTCAGAGGCTCCGATTCTCCCTCCGAGTTCACAGCGGACACGCGGAACTTATACTCCTTGCCAGGAGTTAAACCGGTCACGTCACACTCTGTGAATAAACGTCATCATTGTCAAGTCATTCACTCCACTGCAGGACTCTCTATTTTACATGGAGAATTTGGAATACACTAACTTTATTACATACATTTGTTCGAAAAATGGGTTAAAAAAACTAATTACTATCTCTCTAAAGAACTATGTTTGCATTCACTAGTTGCCGCCACTGGTGAGTGATAGGAGGACCTAACCGGTGGTACCACTGGCAAGTGAAAGTCCAGACTCTACAGTGGCGCCACCCTAGGGAGTGTAAAATAAAAATCCTGCTACCGCTACATAATAGTCGGGTACTCAGCAATTAACCACTAAGAGTTGGTCTTTAACGCCATATTTTCAAATACAAATATGCACAAAATAAAAGTCTTTATTTGTGAAACATTGGCCAAAATTGGGACATGTTGCAGTGGTATCACTATGTTCCTCTTAAAAAGCATTTTCAGACCTATCTATCCCTTTCACGCATAGTGAGCTATTACGAGTAGCATGAGCGACAGCGATAGAAATACGTAGATTAAGGCTGAGTTGCACCATCTTACTATAACTTTAAAAAACTTCAAAAATTTGTCAAATCCATACAAAATACACCGGTTAAAGAAAGTTTGTGAAACTTAGCCTTAGACTGCTCAGACCAATGGTAGTGCAAATAGACAGAAGTTTACTTACTAGGCTCATCAGAGCGCGCACAAGGCACCCAGCAGCCAGATTCCGTATCCAGCTTGTCGATCTGGTAGTACTCGATGGGAGTGCCGCCGTCGTCCTTCGGCCGCTTCCACTTGAGGGTGGCACCCTCTTTGTGGACGTCCGAGATCTGAGAAAAAAGCAATAGTCAATATAGTGTATAGCCCGACCAGGAACATAAAAACCCTCGCCATGTTGCGGAAAACTAATGGTACTAATTTCTTTTAATGGCAACAGTAACTGAAAACTTCATTGACATGCCACCTTGCATGTCAGTCTATTGTTGTCAAAGTGTAAACAAACTTTATTTTAAATGTGTGCAATTGATTTTGTGAATTAAATTGCTAAAATATTTTTATAGTCGTAAAAGAAAAGTGGTTCACAATGTGTTAATGTATTTGTCGAAGAGAAATACTAAGGGTTCGGACAATATTTTCATTGATTAATGTTTCCGACAAAGGTTGTCAAATTGACTGACATGTTTATCGTATAGTACAGTCCACTATGAAAATTAGCTGTAGTCTGTTTCAATTACCTATTTTAAAGTTTTTTGTCACTTTCTAAGTTTTGTGTTTTATGGAATTGGGAAAGAAGTACCGAGTTTGAAGCGTTAATGAGCAAACATTGCAGTTGAATGTTCTGAATTTGATTATTGATGAATAATAAAATAAATCCTACTAGCTAGATTGGTGGTTTCATTTAATTTATTTAAACCAGGTTACCTTTAATAATATTTTTTTTGTTAATTTATGAAAATATCAGATTAGCCCCTAATCCTGAATCCTGATACATAAATTTAGCCTATTTTAATTTCACACATGTACGACTGTACTCAGTGTTGCACTTTTAAATTCAATTGACGCGCCTCTATGACAGGGTTTTTATGTTCCTGGTCAGGCTATATGTAATTAAAATTCGTAACATCATCATCATCAGTAGGCCTGGGATGCGCGCTACGATAAGCGGTTATCGCGCCATTTTATCGATGTCTAAAATTATCGATAAGAGTAAATCACGGCACGCTTCCTAGCCCGGCAGGTCATTCAGTCTCCATTGCAGCAGCACAACCCTTTTTACTTACTTACTAGAGGAAATTGGATAATTTGGCCTACACTTTCGTTCGTTGATTTTTTAAGCTGACTAAATAATTTTATGATATAGATCGCGCAAAGAAAATTGATAAAACACAAAATCAGTCAGAATACTTCAGTCAAAGTGACAAGCGTATACAAATACTTTGCTTAATATTGATCGCCTTAACTCTTGCTGCGCGACCTATAGCGATCTTTTAACGAATAATTTTTTAAAGTTAGAAGTCATAAAAGTAATTTATTTTCCGTAAATAGGCTTTTACATGTCTCTGTGTAACTTTAACTCCACCATAGCGTTGGGACATGTGGGCCGGTGCTGAGAAGGAAAGAAGATCGTTGCTTCTCACTCACCTGTAACGGTCCCTCAGGCTTCATAGGCTTGTCAGTGACAACCACGTTGATGTTGACGACGTCTTTGCCGCTGGAGTTGACAGCTGTCACGGTGTACTCGCCGGAATCGTCGCGGCGTACCGGCCGGATCACCAGCTTCGTGAAGTAGTCTGGATTGTCGATGGATACGGCCTTGGATGCGCGGAGGGGCATGTTTTGGTATCTGTGGAAAAATAAGGTTAAGTTTTTATTTCTATAACAAACTTAAGACCAAATCACACAGTAGGTGTGCTGGTAAGATAAGTTGCACTGGATATATTATGTCTGGGTGAATAAATAATGTTAAGAGTGTCACTTACTGAGTCACTCAAATGAGTAATCGAACAATAGGTCGTCCAAGAGATATTCCAAGGATAGATGTCTAGTGACAATGTTGGGTACTCGAAGGTACCCAAAGGATGATGGAGCGTGCTATCTTCGGAGCTTCCCTGCTTTGAATCAGAAATGAGGATATCCGCAGGAGAAGGATAAAGTAACCCAAATAGCCTGCAGAATTGCTAAAATCAAGTGGCAGTGGGCGGGGCACATAGCTCTCAGAGCTGATGGCCGATGGGGCAGTAAAGTTCTCGAGTGGTGACCACGGGTCGGAAGACGTAGTGTTGGGCAGGCCCCGCCACTAGGTGGACTGATGATCTGGTGAAGGTTGCGGGAAGAGCCTGGACCGCATCCAGGCTCTTCCCGCAACCTTCACCAGCGCAGGACCAGTAGTTATGGAAATCCTTGGGGGAGGCCTTGGTCCAGCAGTAGACGTCATTTGGTTGAAACGAACTAATGAACGAAATGCTTGCTTTGTCTACCACATACCTCCATTCCACAGCCGGGGCTGGTTCTCCAGTAATAGCAGCCTCCAGCTTAAGCGTAGATCCAGCAGAAATGGTGACATCCCTGAGGCGTCTCCTGTCTATCCAGGTCCAGGATAGCATGAGGAGTTCCTTTGTTAATCTACTACATACCTCCATTCCACAGCCGGGGCCGGCTCTCCAGTGATAGAGGCTTCCAGCTTGAGCGTAGACCAGGCCAGAGATGGTGACATCCCCAAGGTGTCCTGTCGATCTAGGTCCAGGATAGCATGAGGACTTCCTTCGTCAGTCTACCACGTACCTCCATTCCACAGCCGGGGCTGGTTCTCCAGTAATAGCAGCCTCCAGCTTAAGCGTAGACCCGGCAGAGATGGTGACATCCCTAAGGTGTCTCCTGTCGATCTTGGGCGCCAGGAAGCGAGGCTTCGCGACGAAGTTCTTGCTGGCATCCGAAGGCTTGCTCTGGCCGGCTTTGTTGATGGCGATCACGCGGAACTGGTATTCGTTTCCTTCGATCAGCCTGGGGATGAGAGGATATACGTTAGTGGATCTATTAAAATTGATAACTTTGTGCTGATTTGTTGGACGTTGATTTATTTAAATGACCATAAAATATTGAACACATTTTTTCCTTTCTATATTTTGGATCGACTGGTTTAGTTTAAGTAAGTAATCAAATCATCATCAAGCTTTGACTTGGCTTTCTCGCAGAAAAACCATGAGCATTATCAAGAAACTGGGGAACAGTCTATTGCACAGCGTTCATAATCTCGAGGGCTGTATTTACCCGTTAAAAGTAAGTGTCTCTAAGTAAATAAATTATTATTTGACTTAATTTCACGACGATGCCGCTATGGAGCCGATGTTGTTTTAGCCTCCTTCCAAGATAGGCGCCTCCCATTTAAGATCTAAGAGGTTGTTCGATCACTCGCCCTACTAGTTAACTGACAAAGGTGACTGAGTTTCATCCGCCACATCTCAACACCAGTGTGGTGGTAGGGCAAGCTGTATTTGGGACGAGTATAAGCGCCCTAAGTATGACGAAAGCTTTGACTTTGACTCACCCGTTGACAGTAGCGAAGGGTGTAGGCGTGTGTGTCTCCACCGCCTTCTCCCACAGCGGGCTGTATTTGTCCTTCTTTTCAACGATGTAGCCGATGATAGGCGAGCCTCCGTCCGAGATAGGCGCCTCCCACTTGAGGTCCACATGGTTGGCAGACCAGTCTTCTGGCACTGGCGCGGTTGGCGCGTCTGGCACCGCTGTAAAGTTATTGTGCGTTTAGTTTACTCTTATAATATGCTGGTATTTAGTTGACTGTCGAAGAAGAAAGCGAAAACCTCAGAAGAAGTTTTTCACATCAATTTTAATGTCAAAAACGAAATTTCCAATTTTGTAATGGCCAATAGGCCGCTGTCCAGTATTAGGTTAGAAATTAAAAGATGTCAATTTGGAGCTGAACGTCAAATAAGCGTTGCGCGCGCAGCCTCTGCACACGCTTATTATGGGATATAAATGCAAGTTATATGCGATTCCCTTATGTGTTTTGCTATTGATGTACGTTTCTCAATAAAATAAAGTTCTGAACTTAGATTTGCCATAATAAGTATAAAGTCATCACTTACTGAACGGATCCTTCGCGACAATAGCACCGAAGGTCTCCAGCGGTTCGGACTCGCCTTCCTTGTTCAGCGCCTTGACGCGGAACTTGTATTCGTGGCCTGGGATCAGCCCGTCCACCTAAAAATAAATATACACGATCAGTCATGTGGTTCTGGCAGAGTAGAATAGGACCACCTCCACGCTTCCCGTCTATGTCGTAATAGGGGACTAAGGGAAGACAGTTTGAAAACAAGGGTTTCGCAATCCGTCTGACCAGCATGGAAAGTCCTTCCTTTAGCAGCTTTTGCCTTTGGTAAATTGATGAAGGTCATCCTGCATCCTGCCTTATGATGACGATGATGATACCATTTTATCTTATTTCTACACTTTTATTATACGAGTTGTTCTGATATAAAGAAAACAGGGTAGTTGACAAAACTCGGCTCTTTAACAACCTAATTTAATATTTAGAAGTAGACCTAAAAGAGTGCCTTTTCTTTTTTCAGAAGATCTTTTAAGCTCTGAAACTTAATTTTAAAAATTTGTAAATACAAATTACTAATAATTTCGTTAACCCCTCGTGATAAGCAAAATATGTTTTTTTTAAAGATTATTAGTAATTTGATATTTCACAAATAACTAATAATCCCGTTAGCCCCTCATACTAAGCTAAATATGCTTGTGTCACGAGTGAGCTTACCACTATAGTCGAGCGGCGGTTTGTATTACGAGTGGGTACACCACAATAGTCGAGCGGCGGCGGGGATCGAACCCGCGTTCCTCGGATTACAAGTCGGCCAGTCTGACACTTTCACCGTTCGGCTGTCGACGCTTTCATTCGATTCTTCAAACTCACCTCCATCTCGGGAACGTTGCCCAACGTCTTCCCGACAGGCACCCAGTTGCCGGTCTCGGTATCGTACTTCTCGACGAGGTAGGCCTCGATGGGCTCGCCGCCGTTGTCCTTAGGCCGCTTCCAGTTGAGCTTGCAGCCGTCCTTGTGGATGTCTGATACCTCGAGAGGGCCTTCCGGCTTCTCGGGCTTGGCTGTGATTCGCCTATTGTCGGTATTTTGACGAACACAAACGGTTTTGCATCACCCAAAGGGGAGTGATTGCTGTAGACTCGTTGTTCGTCCACACTTGACCGCGAGTAGAGCGACTCCTATCTAGCATAGACCTATAAGATTCTTCAAACTCACCTCCATCTCAGTAACGTGGTCGTCACCTACGATTATAGATACCGTGCGGCTTTTTGGGACTCCTTACTAATGACACCAGAGCTTCTCGGCCTTGGCTGTACTCTGCCTATTGTCGATTTTTTGACGAACACTAAGAGATTTTCATCGCGCAAAGGGTGATTGTTGTAGGCTCGTTGTACGTCCGCATTTAACCGGCTCGTCTAGCATAGACCTACCTTAAGATTCTACAAATTCACCTCCATCTCAGTAACGATGTCGTCACCTACGGTTATAGATACCGTGCGGCATTTTGGGACTCCTTAAGTGACACCAAAGCCTACGCTGCGCAGTCTAAGGTTCTATAAGACAAAGATATAAAGCCATTCCAAACTTACCTCCATCTCGGGAACGTTGCCCAACGTCTTCCCGACAGGCACCCAGTTGCCGGTCTCGGTATCGTACTTCTCGACGAGGTAGGCCTCGATGGGCTCGCCGCCGTCGTCCTTAGGCCGCTTCCAGTTGAGCTTGCAGCCGTCTTTGTGGATGTCTGACACCTCGAGAGGGCCTTCCGGCTTCTCGGGCTTGGCTGTACTCTGCCTATTGTCGATTTTTTGACGAACACTAAGAGATTTTCATCGCGCAAAGGGTGATTGTTGTAGGCTCGTTGTACATCCATACTTAATCGGCTCGTCTAGCATAGAACTACCTTAAGCTTCTACAAACTCACCTCCATCTCAATAACGTGCTTGTCACCTACGATTATAGATACCGTGCGGCATTTTGGGGCTCCTTATTAGTGACACCAAAGCTTACGCTACGTAGTCTTAGGTTCTAAGACAAAGATACAAAGCTGTTCCAAACTCTTACCTCCATCTCGGGAACGTTGCCCAACGTCTTCCCGACAGGCACCCAGTTGCCGGTCTCGGTATCGTACTTCTCGACGAGGTAGGCCTCGATGGGCTCGCCGCCGTCGTCCTTAGGCCGCTTCCAGTTGAGCTTGCAGCCGTCTTTGTGGATGTCTGATACTTCGAGAGGGCCTTCCGGCTTCTCGGGCTTTTGCTTCGGTTTTTTGACGAACACAAAGGGATTTGCATCGCGCAAAGGGTGATTGTTGTAGGCTCGTTGTACATCCGGATTTAACCGGCTCGTCTAGCACAGACCTACCTTAAGATTCTACAAATTCACCTCCATCTCAGTAACGTTGTCGTCACCTACGATTATAGATACCGTGCGGCATTTTGGGACTCCATAAGTGACACCAAAGCTTACGCTACGTAGTCTTAGGTTATAAGACAAAGATAGAAAGCTATTCCAAACTCACCTCCATCTCGGGAACGTTGCCCAACGTCTTCCCGACAGGCACCCAGTTGCCGGTCTCGGTATCGTACTTCTCGACGAGGTAAGCCTCGATGGGCTCGCCGCCGTCGTCCTTAGGCCGCTTCCAGTTGAGCTTGCAGCCGTCTTTGTGGATGTCTGACACCTCGAGAGGGCCTTCCGGCTTCTCGGCCTTGGCTGTACTCTGCCTATTGTCGATTTTTTGACGAACACTAAGAGATTTTCATCGCGCAAAGGGTGATTGTTGTAGGCTCGTTGTACGTCCGCACTTAACCGGCTCGTCTAGCATAGACCTACCTTAATATTCTACAAATTCACCTCCATCTCAATAACGTGCTTGTCACCTACGATTATAGATACCGTGCGGCATTTTCGGGCTCCTTAGTAGTGACATCAAAGCCGACGCTGCGTAAAGTCTTAGGTTCTATAAGATAATGATACAAAGCCATTCCAAACTCTTACTTCCATCTNCCGAGTTCACAGCGGACACGCGGAACTTATACTCCTTGCCAGGAGTTAAGCCGGTCACGTCACACTCTGCAATTACACAATCACGTTAGATAGTGTTCTATTTAATAAAGAAGTAATTAAAAGCACTTTGCTTTATTTTAGAGCTCTACTATGACATAAATAGCAAGAAACTAGGAGGGTTGCTTGTTAACGACATATTTACAAGTATATCTCTTTCACTTATAGCGAGTAATTAGCATGAGAAACAATGACAAATTGTGTCTAATTCTACATTTCTTTCTCATCACTGCAATTTCGTATAACCGGAATCTAAAGTTTAGCCACCAATGAAACCACAAATTAGTAGTCCCAGGGCTTACTGCTTTACTTGCAACGAGTTTAATCATAATATTATAACTTGTTGGCGCTTTGGAATATCTGTGTGCTTTCAAGCAGCTTATTATAAATAAATAAATAAATAAATATGAGGTCGAAATATAACATCGACTTCCTTTCATAACAAGGCGGGAGACTAATGACTGAAAAGGTATAAACCTTTAAGAACGAAATATTATAAACCAGGGACAAACAAAATATAAACTAGATGCAGTCGATGCAGAATCCGTTTATTCGAACAGAGAATAGAAGTCTACTTACTAGGCTCATCAGAGCGCGCGCAAGGCACCCAGCAGCCAGACTCCGTATCCAGCTTGTCGACCTGGTAGTACTCGATGGGGGTACCGCCGTCGTCCTTCGGTCTCTTCCACTTGAGGGTAGCGCCTTCTTTGTGGACGTCCGAGATCTGAGAGAAAATGTACATTGTAATGTAGAAAAATAATACATGGCGAATTAATACGAAACCATGACATCATCAGAGCATTGAGTCTCAATGAGGGCTATCGTTTTAGCGCTCACCAGTTAGCGCCACTGTAAGGTCCTGTCACTTGCTAGTAGCGAAGACAGTGGCACCAACTGGTGAGCGCGAAAGTGGTAGGAGGACTATCGCATTTGCACTCATCAAGATGGCGCCACTGTAGAGTAAGGTCCTGTCAATCGCCAGGGGTGCCAACTGTTAAGTATAAAAACGATAGCCCTCATTGCAGGAGCACAACCCTCTCTAGTTTACCAAAGGCAAATGGATGATTTAATTTTTGGCCTAGACTTTAGTTCGCTGACATTCGAATAAATAAGTTTGAGAAAGAATAATATTTTAGTTCAGGATAGCTTGAGGTACAGATAAAAAGTCATAAGAGTAATTTATTTTCTGCTATTACAAGGCCCTTTTATAAGTCTCAGTAATACTCAGTATTAACTTTAACCCCACCTTAGCGTCGGGAAAATAAGGGTTGATTTTTCAATCGTCAGATATCTTTTGACAGAAGAATAACCTTGTCATTATGACATATTTCCCATACTATAGTTCCAAAATAGTGAACTGTCCTATCGATGACATTGACAGTGGGGCGCCACCGTCAATACCGGATCGCTGGTTCCGATTTTTGCCATATTGGAAACCATATAGTTGAAAGATGGTAGCGCCCCCGTGTCATTGAGTTTGGTGGGACAGTTCAGCGTGGGTCATCTATAGCAATCTTTTACTTTCATGTTCCAGTACAATTTCAACCCTACTACAGCTTCTGGAGAGTGTCCCAGTGCTGAGAAGGAAAGAAGATCGTTGCTCCTCACTCACCTGTAACGGTCCTTCAGGCTTCATGGGCTTGTCAGTGACAACCACGTTGATGTTGACGACGTCTTTGCCGCTGGAGTTGACAGCTGTCACGGTGTACTCGCCGGAATCGTCGCGGCGCACTGGTCTGATCACCAGCTTCGTGAAGTAGTCTGGATTGTCGATGGATACGGCCTTGGATGCGCGGAGAGGCATGTTTTGGTATCTGTTGAAAAATAAGGTTAAGTTTTTATTTCTATAACAAACTTGAGACCAAATCACACGGCAACTGTGTTGGTAAGATAAGTTGCACTGAATATATTATGTCCGGCTGAATTAATAATGTTCAGAGTGTCACGCACTGACTCACTCAAATGACTAATCATATAATACGACATCCAAGAGATAGTCCAAGGATAGATGTCTAGTGACAATGTACGTGTTTGATCAGAAATGAGGATATCCGCAGGAGAAATAAAGTGACCGACATAACCTGCAGAATTACTTAAATCAAGTGGCAGTGGGCGGGGCACGTAGGTAGCTCGCACAGCTGTTGGCCGATGGGGCAGTAAAGTTCTCGAGTGGCGACCACGAGCCGGAAGACGTAGTGTTGGGCAGGCCCCGCCACTAGGTGGACTGATGATCTGGTGAAGGTTGCGGGAAGAGCCTGGATCCGGGCAGTGCAGGACCAGTAGTTATGGAAATCCTTGGGGAAGGCCTTTGTCCAGCAGTAGACGTCATTTGGCTGAAACGAACGAATGAACGATTGCTTTATCTACCACGTACCTCCATTCCACAGCCGGGGCTGGTTCTCCAGTAATAGCAGCCTCCAGCTTAAGCGTAGACCCGGCAGAGATGGTGAGATCCCTGGGGCGTCTCCTGTCGATCTAGGTCCAGGATAGCATGAGGACTTCCTTCGTCAGTCTACCACGTACCTCCATTCCACGGCAGGGGCCGGCTCTCTAGTGATGGAGGCTTCCAGCTTGAGCGTAGATCCAGCAGAGATGGTGACATGCCTGGGGCGTCTTCTGTCGATCTAGGTCCAGGATAGCATGAGGACTTCCTTCGTCAGTCTACCACGTACCTCCATTCCACAGCCGGGGCTGGTTCTCCAGTAATAGCAGCCTCCAGCTTAAGCGTAGACCCGGCAGAGATGGTGACATGCCTGAGGCGTCTCCTGTCTATCCAGGTCCAGGATAGCATGAGGACTTCCTTCGTCAGTCTACCACGTACCTCCATTCCACAGCCGGGGCTGGTTCTCCAGTAATAGCAGCCTCCAGCTTAAGCGTAGATCCAGCAGAAATGGTGACATCCCTGAGGCGTCTCCTGTCTATCCAGGTCCAGGATAGCATGAGGAGTTCCTTTGTTAATCTACTACATACCTCCATTCCACAGCCGGGGCCGGCTCTCCAGTGATAGAGGCTTCCAGCTTGAGCGTAGACCAGGCCAGAGATGGTGACATCCCCAAGGTGTCCTGTCGATCTAGGTCCAGGATAGCATGAGGACTTCCTTCGTCAGTCTACCACGTACCTCCATTCCACAGCCGGGGCTGGTTCTCCAGTAATAGCAGCCTCCAGCTTAAGCGTAGACCCGGCAGAGATGATGGCATCCTTGAGGCGTCTCCTGTCGATCTAGGTCCAGGATAGTATGAGGACTTCCTTCGTCAGTCTACCACGTACCTCCATTCCACAGCCGGGGCTGGTTCTCCAGTAATAGCAGCCTCCAGCTTAAGCGTAGACCCGGCAGAGATGGTGACATCCCTAAGGTGTCTCCTGTCGATCTTGGGCGCCAGGAAGCGAGGCTTCGCGACGAAGTTCTTGCTGGCATCCGAAGGCTTGCTCTGGCCGGCTTTGTTGATGGCGATCACGCGGAACTGGTATTCGTTTCCTTCGATCAGCCTGGGGAGGAGAGGATATACGTTAGTGGATCTATTAAAATTGATAACTTTGTGCTGATTTGTTGGACGTTGATTTATTTAAATGACCATAAAATATTGAACACATTTTTTCCTTTCTATATTTTGGATCGACTGGTTTAGTTTAAGTAAGTAATCAAATCATCATCAAGCTTTGACTTGGCTTTCTCGCAGAAAAACCATGAGCATTATCAAGAAACTGGGGAACAGTCTATTGCACAGCGTTCATAATCTCGAGGGCTGTATTTACCCGTTAAAAGTAAGTGTCTCTAAGTAAATAAATTATTATTTGACTTAATTTCACGACGATGCCGCTATGGAGCCGATGTTGTTTTAGCCTCCTTCCAAGATAGGCGCCTCCCATTTAAGATCTAAGAGGTTGTTCGATCACTCGCCCTACTAGTTAACTGACAAAGGTGACTGAGTTTCATCCGCCACATCTCAACACCAGTGTGGTGGTAGGGCAAGCTGTATTTGGGACGAGTATAAGCGCCCTAAGTATGACAAAAGCTTTGACTTTGACTCACCCGTTGACAGTAGCGAAGGGTGTAGGCGTGTGTGTCTCCACCGCCTTCTCCCATAGCGGGCTGTATTTGTCCTTCTTTTCAACAATGTAGCCGATGATAGGCGAGCCTCCGTCTGAGATAGGCGCCTCCCACTTGAGGTCCACATGGTTGGCCGACCAGTCTTCTGGCACTGGCGCGGTTGGCGCGTCTGGCACCGCTGTAAAGTTATTATACGTTTAGATTTAACCCTATAATTAGCTGGTCTACTATCGAAGAAGAAAGCGAAGAGCTCACAAGAAGTTTCTCAATCACCTAATAACATATTTATACATTCTGCGCCAACAAATTATGGCAGAATACGTAGAACTTTTTCATTACAATAATTAATCTAACCATATTCTTTGAAATATTTTAGTTATAACGTCAAAAATGTGAATGTCAAAATATGTTTGTAAATTATGGCCAATCAGCCAATGGGCCGCTGTCCAGTGTCAAGTTAGAAATGACAACTTGGAAGTAAATCTCAAATAAATGCGTACGCCCAGCCCCTGCATGCGCTTGTTATGGGAAATATAAATGCAAGTTGTTAGCGATTGTCAAAGGCCCAGAACAGACGGTGAAACGCAACTGCAACGAAACTGCAACTAGTTACTTTTGAGTTGCATCTAAGTTTCTGCCATAGCGTCCGTTGAGAGACCACACATGACACGACCAGTTTGAAACTTTCAGTTTCAGTTTCATTCATCAGAATCATCAGAAAGTTGCAGTTTCGTTGCAGTTGAGTTTCACCGTCTGTTCTGGGCCTTAAGGTTCAGTCAAACCAACGCGATCACACGCGATCAGCCGGCGTGCAGCGATGGCGATCAGACTTAAATGCATTGATCGCCATCGCTGCACGCTGGTTGATCGCGTTGGTTTTGAACCTTTGTGCGTTTTTCTATTGGTAAGTATACCTTTCTCGATAAAATAAAGTTATGAAATTAGATCTATCGTAATAATGTTATAGTCATCACTTACTGAACGGATCCTTCGCGACAATAGCACCGAAGGTCTCCAGCGGTTCGGACTCGCCTTCCTTGTTCAGCGCCTTGACGCGGAACTTGTATTCGTGGCCTGGGATCAGCCCGTCCACCTAAAAACGACATACATATTCAGTTGTGTGGATTCAAAAGTAGACCTTAAAATGCAGGAGTACGGTCTAAAATTTTTTGCAATTTTTTCTCGGAACATTGACGATAATTTAAATCAACGACGGTTTGCGCGGGACTGCGAGCAAAATAGTGCATTTTGGGTCATGTTTCACTGCTTGCGGTGTATCCAGGAAACCTAATTCTAATGCCCCTAGGGGACAAAAAAATGTCTTGTGCAACTCTGAATCTACATGTTGCAGCAACGTTACCAAACTGGCCTGAACTATTGCTCAACATTCTATGACCTGGGACGAGTTTCGTGCTGACGCTCTGTCCCCAGGAACATCAAGTTGGTCAGGGTTGTTGTTCCATTTAACCCCTAGTGTATTTGGGGTCTATGTTTCTTCATTACGATTTGAATGCACGCAGAAAGATTTAATAAATGCTACTGACAACGCCATTCTTGTAGCAGGGCTGACACTGTGTTGGTTTGTTGTCGACACGACAAGAAGAAAGTTTCTTCAAACTCACCTCCATCTCGGGAACGTTGCCCAACGTCTTCCCGACAGGCACCCAGTTGCCGGTCTCGGTATCGTACTTCTCGACGAGGTAGGCCTCGATGGGCTCGCCGCCGTCGTCCTTAGGCCGCTTCCAGTTGAGCTTGCAGCCGTCCTTGTGGATGTCTGACACCTCGAGAGGGCCTTCCGGCTTCTCGGGCTTGGCTGTTGGAAAAGAAGAATGAAAAATTATTAATTTGGTACTTTAATAGTACACCTTTGGGACGATGGGTTGTCAGGTATTTAGGTAATTATGATAGCAAAAATCTTTAAATACATTATTTTTTGGTACCTCCCAAGCTATATTTATTTACGAAGGTACAATGAAAAACAATTTCTATAGAAGACTGCAAATACCATTTACAGTGGAGCATTAAACAGTCGAAAGCACATCAGAAAATGCATTTTCGTGCCAATAATATGGCAACTACAACTACATAGGAGGCCACACTGTTTAGTTTAATATGAAATCATCTACATTAGATGGTTAACTTTCTGCTATTTAATTATCTCATTTAATTATATTGTTAGGTCGTCTGACACAATGATATCGTAATTTTATAATCAATAATGTTACAGTGATAGCAAAAACTTTATCGATATTTCAAGAGTAAGTTTGTTTCAAAGATATACTCACATGTAACAATGATCTCCAACTCGGCCTTGTCCTCGCCATATCTGTTGGTGGCGTGGATCTTGTAAGTGCCGGAGTCCTTGCGACGCGGGCTCGAGTGCTGGTACTTGCTCAAGTATGGCACGTTCACCACTGGAACAAAATTATATGGTTCAGATATGGTACATTCATTATTGAATTAAAATCTGTTGATGAAACATGCTGTAAATTAGCCAGGTCAAGAGTCAGGGGACCGTTGCATTTGGAGGAGCATCGATGACTAATAATCTTGACTAAGGGGCAGGTCCACTCTCAAGGTGGACCGACGACTTCCTAAAGGTAGCAGGAAGGCGCTGTACGCAGGCCGCTATCAACTGGTCAACATGGAGATCATTAGGGGAGGCCTATGTTCAGCAGTGGACGTCCTATGGCTGAAACGATGATGATGAAGGGGCAGACGGTATTGACAAGTGCTGCGTAGGGTATCCCCAATAATGTAGAGTCATTAGTCAAAGATCTCAGCAATATGCATTGCGAGAAAGCCCTTTATCTATGAAACTATTCCCACGTCTTTGTTCAACCAATCCTAAGTGGTCGAGTTTAAAAAAAATATCTGACATTTCCTGACCAGTGAAAACTAGGTTTAATTCATGACACTTTGACGTCAATCCTTCTCAGCACCAGCCCACGTTGTCTCGAAGTGGTGGTAGGACAAGCTATATTTGGGACGTGTATAAGTTCCCTAGAAAGTGCCTATGTACTATATAAACTATTTCATTGTATTTCAAACGCTGATAATGATGAGACTTACGCTTCAAGCCGTTGCCGCTGCTGACACTCTTGCCGTTGAGGCTCCAAGCGACATCTGGCGCGGGTTCACCCGACACTTTGACGTCAAGCGCGATTGGTTCACCCTCGCGCAAAGGTGATGATGATGATGATGGTGATGAGACTTACGCTTCAAGCCGTTGCCGCTGCTGACGCTCTTGCCGTTGAGACTCCAAGCGACATCTGGCGCAGGTTCACCCGACACCTTGACGTCAAGCGCGATGGGTTCGCCCTCGCGGACTTTGATGGTGCGTAGGTTGCGACGGTCGATCTTCGGAGCCACTGGGGAAGGAAATATAAATGTAAATAATGGGAGAACAAAAAAAAGAGGAATGATGATGGATTCGAAATCTTGATACTGCGTGGGTTTATTTTGTTGATTTCTAATATTACTGGTTTCATAGCTGAATCGACTGATCCAATCAATTCATTGAATAAGAACGAAAAAACGTTACCGTGATTTTTCCCCATACATGGGAATGCTGAAATAGTTTTTAAAACATATCACCCGCTCACTACCTTTATTAGGTGTGCTAACTTCACCGTTAGGCAGCGTTTCCACAAGAGATGTGCGAGGATGCGTAGCGAATGATGTGTTTGTAAAGAACCAATAGAATCGCATAATTTACTCATCGCATCTCTCTGGTGGAAACACAGCCTTAAAGCAATTCCATTTGCCAAACAAAAGACCACTTTACCCGTTTACATTACGATATAAATAAAATATTCTACTCACGTTTCCTGGGCTTGCAGACGACAGACTTGCTGGCGTCTGATGGCTCGCCAGGGCCGGCCTCGTTGATGGCCTTCACTCGGAACTCGTATTCCGTTCCCTCGTCCAAGTTCGGCACTGTAGCCTTCTCGTTGTCGTGGGGGCCGACCTGACGAGAAACACACATTTTAACGGCCAATTTAGTGGTGATATACGTCTTTATCTTTGGGGATACTTATGAGATCACTCCCAAGTTGAAATTACGAAATTGCGTTGCGAAATACCTTTATTCAACAAGTAGAATTTAATTGATAAGCTCTTGCAGTACTATACTATCTGTAGCTTTAGCTGGGTTCCAGTCTCAGGAGTAGCAGATTAGTTGAAATGATTATTAGTTGCAATACTGCGATCTTTGGCAGTCTTCGCAAGAGGCTTCCATCCATCAAAGCCCTCTAGACTCGTAGTGCCCTTATGGGGCCATAACGAATTCGCTTTTACTCTTCGTCATCCCGAATCATTCTAGTGACTTTTTTGGAGTGTTGTTACTGAATGACTACTATCTACAGTACCTTAAAAGTACCCAACAAACTAATTAATCCAGTGCTAAAGATAATCGACTTAAAATACTATAAAGAAGTATTAGTAGTATGTATTACTCACCTCGCAGGCCTTCACCCATTTCGGCGAGCCAACTTCTCTCTTCTCAATGATGTAGCCGGTAATGGGAGCGCCGCCGTCGTTGATGGGCTTATCCCATTTAAGGTCAACATGGTCGCGGTCCCAGTCAACCACTTCTGGTGTTCCGGGTTTGCCCGGTTCGTCTGCGAAAGACGATAAATTGGTAACAATTTGGAATTGGAAATCATAAGTGTTACAGCTACAGTTTGGCCTCCTATGAAATCCGTAAATATTGAGTTATCTCAGTGGAGAGCTGATTTTCGGCTAATTCATTGCCGAAATACATCTATCAGTAATAAGAAGAATATAGGAGAAGCTCGAAGTTTAGGAACGACTTTCTGCCAGTGTTAAGTGGATGACCGATGAGAAACAAAGGCATACCTACATAACTTTCAAGTAAAAACCGACATCAACA
The DNA here is from genome assembly GCF_004193835.3 of Ostrinia furnacalis. Classification (NCBI taxonomy): domain Eukaryota; kingdom Metazoa; phylum Arthropoda; class Insecta; order Lepidoptera; family Crambidae; genus Ostrinia; species Ostrinia furnacalis. Next base: position 302,260 of record NW_021130448.1, read on the forward strand.
GCTATACATGATTATAAGCGATACATCACCAGGTCCCGATTTATATTCTTTAAAAAATTTTTATGCGATAAGATTACACAATATTTAATGCACATATATAACACCACTAAATGCCGCTAGCACAATTCAAACCCCCAGTTGTATTGTTTCATTTTCCAAAGGCAATCTTGTGATTTATTTCTAATATCTCACAAAAATTACTAAGTATCAACACTCACCGAACGGATTCTTGGCAATAATCGAGTGGTCTGCGTCCAAGGGTTCCGAAACGCCCTCGTTATTGACCGCAGACACTCTGAACTTGTACTCATGTCCTGGAACCAGGTTCTCCACCTCGGCCTTCGGGTCCTTGGTCTTCATGCACGGCATCCAGCGACCGGTCTCGGTATCAAGCTTCTCGACCAAGTAGTGGTCGATGGGCGCACCACCATCGTCTAGGGGCGGGTTCCATTTGAGCGTGCAGCCTTCTTTGTGGACGTCTGAGATCTGGGAAAGGATTGAAGGGTAAGTGCTTTTTGAGTCTTATTGTATTAGGTATATGTATTAGGTATAGGGTCGAAAATGATTCAGCTTGTATTTTGCGAAGAAGGCAAATCTTTAATATTTATTTTTTTGGATTCCCTATCACCGATTTCGTATCTTTGGATCTATTAGTCACTATAACTTGTGCTCGCATCTCGCTAAACAGCTGACAAAATGACGATTTGAGACATTACACAAAGTTTGAGATATCGAGGCAGTAATATTTTGGATTCTCAATAAACTTTTACGCCACAGAAGTAGTACAACCTGGACAACGGAGAATTGTATTCCTCGGAAATACCAATGTTACTTCTTTGAAGGATCACAGAGAACTAAGACTACACTCGACATCAAATAAATCGCACCTCCCGCGACAAGCACTTTCAAACGTATGCATCCCCACTTCCCACCAATATTTGCACCATTTAAAAGCCTAGTTCTAAAATGTGTCTTTAGAAGGATCCAGAGTCACTTCTTAAAAAAATAGGTAGTTACGCTTGAGCCAACTTTTATGGCTATAAAACTGTTAAGTTGGGATTAACCCTATCCATCTGTTAAAGAGGACACGTGTGATCATTATTTGGTTTTATAACCATAAAATTTGGTCTAATTGATCCCAGAGGTGAGCCCAAAGTGAGGTCTTTTTTCAAGTCACATTTATGGTATATGTTAATCATTTATTAAGAAAGTAAATGTGTTTTTCCTTAAGCATTTTTATTGGGCTTTCAAATAACACCAATATTGTTGGGGTATCATGATTGTGTCAGAAGAAAATCTTTAAAGTTCGCATCGCGGAAGGTGCGGTTTATTTGATGTTGAATGTAGTTCATTTGGAAAGACGCTGTTAGCTGTCGGGAATATTACCTTCAGTGGTCCCTCAGGCTTAGCTGGTACATCGAGCACGTTGACCTGTATGGTGGCCTCATCGCGTCCACTGCTGTTCTCAGCCTTGAGTTCGTAAGTACCGCTGTGCTTGCGGCTGCAGACTACGACCGATAGCTTGATCTTGTAGTCTTATAAGATAAGTCGCAGCCAAATGCTAGTCATCATCATTTCAGCCACAGGACGTCCACTGCTGAACATAGTCCTCACCCAATATTTCCAGTTTGGCTGGTGTAAGCAGCCCGCATCCAATGCCTTCCTGTAATCCTTTCTCTCCACAATAAACGGTCTTGCGCTGCCCGCATCCAGGCTCCTCCCGCGACCTTTATCAGATCGTCGGTCCACCTAGTAGAAGGCCTACCCACGCTACGTCTTCCAGCCCTGTGCCCTGTACACCATGTGTGGCTGGAAGTCTTACGCTGCGCTTGCTTGACTTACTTGACTTAAGGTCCTATGTCCCCTAGATGGGGGCAGAGAGCGTCCACAACAGTCCTCCATCGCGTTCGGTCTTGAGCTTCGCGCTTGATTTCGCTCCAAGTCTACGCTGCGCTTGCTGCTAAATGTAAAAGCTATAACTAAGTATTACCTTGAGTGGTCCCTCAGGCTTGGCTGGTACATCGAGCACGTTGACCTGTATGGTGGCCTCATCACGTCCACTGCTGTTCTCAGCCTTCAGTACGTAAGTACCGCTGTGCTTGCGGCTGCAGACCACGACCGATAGCTTGATTTTGTAGTCTTCGGTGTCGATGGTCAGGTCATCGCGACTTGAGAGACGCTCTTTGTTGTGGAACCTGAGAGATTAGGATAATAAGGTAAAAGTTTTAAGTAAAATTGCTACTGATATCTATATTTATAGTGGTAGCTAAGGTTGTATACTGTGTACAAGCTTATAAAATATATTTTTATGTCCACAAACCAATGGCAGTTCACGTGTGGAGGTAAGCCACAAAACTAGCTTTGTGCCTTCTTCTATGGAAAGGCTTACGTTCCCTTGGACTTACATTGAAATGTTCAAAGTCTAGTTTCCAAGATAATTATAATATTGGATTCCCGTTTTATCGTAACTTAATGATGCCGTCTAGTTTTTACCGTAACTTTAGGATATAATCTAAATAATCCCTTGAATGAAATCCTGCAGCATGTAGAAAAAAAATTACAAAAATCAATTCAGTAGATCACCTTCCTCTATAATTTTAAATGCAATATTAATTTATTTATTTATTTATTTATTTAATGAAAGAAACATACAGCTTTTATATTACATATAGGTACAGGAAAAAGTTTAGTTTATTCATAAGCCAAAAAAGTTTCCAATGTTAATTTGTCAATAGCGAAGACATATTATAAAAAGTTTCGCAGTAATTTAACTAGGTAATTTCGTTCNCGTACCTACATTACAGTACTCATAATGATGTATTAAATGTATCCTATAGTCTATGCACTGCAAGATGGTGCAGGTGACATGACTAGAGATAGGTTAAATTTTAATCCAATTAGTAAATGGCCTGTTGTCGTCGCAAAATACGCAATAGAACGCAGAACTGACGGCCAATGAGGCATCAAGGTTTTAGAGTGGAGGCTGTGGACCGACGACCTCATAAAGGTAGCAGGAAGGCGCTGGATGCAGGCTACTACCAACCGGGCGATGTGGACATCATTGGGAGAGGCCTATGTTCAGCAGTGGACGTCCTATAGCTGCAATGATGATAATGACTGGTTTACACTGGCTTGCGACACTTCGCGCGTGTCGTGAGCGTTGTCTGTATGTCGTGTTCATTGCCCGAGCGCACTTTGTATGTAGATTGTCTCCTGCTCCTATCTATTTTGCGCTCGCACACTCACTGCTGCCGCCCGTCGCACAGTCGCGACAGCAATATAATTACGCGATAAGGAAAGGTAGCTTGGGGTCATTGGACAAAATTCTACGTGCTCCGAGACCAGACTTTACCTGCGCAGCTCCTCGGCCTCGGGGTTGTCGTCCATGAGCCGCTGGTGCTGCTCCAGCTCTCAAACATCCTCCATCATCATCATCCATCAAACATCCTCCAGCGACGCATCGTGTTCCGAGGGTGTCCCTAGCTACGGAGCCTGACCTGCGCAGCTCCTCGGCCTCGGGGTTGTCGTCCATGAGCCGCTGGTGCTGCTCCAGCTCTCGCACTATCATCCATCAAACATCCTCCAGCGACGCATCGTGTTCCGAGGGTGTCCCTAGCTATGGAGCCTGACCTGCGCAGCTCCTCGGCCTCGGGGTTGTCGTCCATGAGCCGCTGGTGCTGCTCCAGCTCGCGCACGATCATGTCGGCGCGCTTGTCGGCGCTCGGGCCGGCGGGCGCGTCGCAGACATCCTCCAGCAACGCATTATGTTCGGAATTTGTTCGGCGGAGGCGGAGGGTGTCTGTAAGTGTTAATACGAGATGCTACAGTCACTGGTGAAAAATTAAAGACGTCGGTTCGCGCTGCGACAGAGACAAGCGACGGAGACAAAAGACCGAGACCGTAACTAGACTTGAGGCAATGTTTATGCGTCAGTTCGCGATCGAATCTGAGACCAGAGACAGAGATGTAAGTCAAGTAACGGTCGCGGTATTACGTCTCGGTGTCTTGTCTCATTCGCTTGTCTCTGTCACGACGCGAACCACCATACCTTTAGGCTAAGAACTCACGATTTTCACCCGCGACCGCGGCGGTTGTGGAATTGCGGTTTTATTTCATTACAAAAGCTGTGGGCCCGCAACCGCCGCGGGCCATGAGTTCTTAGCCTTAGGCTTACCAAGTTAAGTTTCTACTTGTAACATTGTAATTATTAAAATTAAAAACCAAAATATTTGGTCATACAGTCTCATTGCACATCGATTTTCCCTGGTAAAGATAATAATACGCGTCCGATAACGTAACTCAATAGCTACAATGTTGTTATAGGGTTCGTGTCTTTGTGTCTTACTCGCGCGATAAGTCAATGAGTTCCTGAGGGGATCCTGTTACGGGTAAATACTGAATTTCTCTAACCCATTGTAGTTAAGGCTCAATTCCTAAAACACAAGATGAATTGGAGGGTCACGAGAAATGCAATTAGGGTTGAGTTCAATCGTAGTTAATAAAATTTTAATAACGTAGAGACGAAAAAGAAGACGGTCATTTCCATATTTCCGGATGTACTCGTATTAATTCCTCACTCTCTCTCACTAGTCGAGTCGCTTGAATGAGCTACAGTACAGAAAGAGAGTGAACAGAAACGGCAATAATGTAGCAACCTCGATATTACGATTGTGCGATCACGATTTCGTGTCATATGAAAAGGTATATGTTAGTTAGAGCAGTGGAATAATGCTTTAGAGCACAAGCAAAATTATTGTTTTAATTCAATATAACGCCTGACTAATTATGCGCTAACCGTACAGCGTCGGTTTCATAGTTCATACTTCAATTCCTATAATTATTTGTGTTATTTTGCTAGATTGGTTTATTCCAAACACATGCCTATGTTTCCCTAAAAGTAAACTAAATTAAAATAAACATAAACATACCTGAACAAACATCCAGTTCAATATCGTTATCCATAACACACAACTAAAACTGTCCCATTAGTGATAGGATAATAACTGCGCAAATGAATCTAAAGTTTACCGCCCATTTAATTACTTTGTTATTTATGATATAGGGAAAAATATGTATTTTTATGCGAGCAACAAGGACGAAGGTAGACAGAGCACTGGCGATCTGATTCATGCACGATCATAATTAAACTGGCGCTAACTTCATTAGAGCTCGTTAGGCCGTACTCTGCCATAAGCTCTGGTAGCCCTCGGTGTAATTACATAATTGCTACTTGAGATAATAGCCCTAAATCGATACAAGTACATGCATATTGCAAAGATAAATAACAGGGCGTTAAAAATTACGCCTCCAGTCGTGGTGATGAAGTAATGAAATAAATATAGCAAGTTTAAAATAAACTGGCCCGCATCATCATCATCATCACCTATCATTGTGTTTAAGGTGATTCACGGCACTACGCCAGCTTACCGACATTGAACTTAAACGTTTTGATCAGCCATAACAATATGACACGAAATACGAATACAACGGACACAGAACAGTAGCGGCAAAATACTCTCACAGAGACAAAACCCGAGAAAAGTGGGGAAGAGGTGAGTCCATCTCAGTATGAGCGTGTATGGAAGTGCGCACATTACACCGATTTGGTATCGGCTGACTCCTCATTCAAATTGTAAGCCGACCAAAATACTGCCCGACTAAAAGCGCTCCTGCACACGACGCCGCCACCGCGCCGCCGCCGCGCCGTCGCCGCGCCCCTACACTGTTCATAATACGCACCGAGTAAAGCCCGCCGCCGCGCCATCACAGCATAATTTCGCCAGCGGCGCGGCAGCGAGCTTCACGCGGCACGTATAAACAGTGCAAAGGAGCGGCGACGGCGCGGCNTCATCTCTAATAATTATATGGTTCAGGTATGGTACATTCATTATTGAATTAAAATCTGAATGATGATCATCTGTTGATGAAACATGCTGTAAGTTAGCCAGGTCAAGAGACAGGGGACCGTTGCATTTGGCGTAGCACCGCTGACTAAGGGACAGAGCCACCCACAAGGTGGACCGACGACTTCCTAAAGGTAGCAGGAAGGCGCTGTACGCAGGCCGCTATCAACTGGTCAACATGAAGATCATTGGGGGAGGCCTATGTTCAGCAGTGGACGTCCTATGGCTGAAACGATGATGATGAAGGGGCAGACGGTCTTGACGAGTGCTGCGTAGGGTATCCCCAATAATGTAGAGTCATTAGTCAAAGATCTCAGCAATATGCATTGCGAGAAAGCCCTTTATCTATGAAACTATTCCCACGTCTTTGTTCAACCAATCCTAAGTGGTCGAGTTTAAAAAAAATATCTGACATTTCCTGACCAGTGAAAACTAGGTTTAATTCATGACACTTTGACGTCAATCCTTCTCAGCACCAGCCCACGTTGTTACGAAGTGGTGGTAGGGCAAGCTATATTTGGGACGTGTATAAGTTCCCTAGAAAGTGCCTATGTACTAAATAAACTATTTCATTGTATTTCAATCGCTGATAATGATGAGACTTACGCTTCAGGCCGTTGCCGCTGCTGACGCTCTTGCCGTTGAGACTCCAAGCGACGTCAGGCGCGGGTTCACCAGACACCTTGACGTCAAGCGCGATAGGTTCGCCCTCGCGTACAAGTGATGATGATGATGGTGATGAGACTTACGCTTCAGGCCGTTGCCGCTGCTGACGCTCTTGCCGTTGAGGCTCCAAGCGACATCTGGCGCGGGCTCGCCCGAAACTTTGACGTCACCGCGATAGTTCACCTCGCGCAAAGATGATGATGATGATGATGGTGATGAGACTTACGCTTCAGCCCGTTGCCGCTGCTGACGCTCTTGCCGTTGAGACTCCAAGCGACATCTGGCGCGGGCTCTCCCGAAACATTAACGTCAAGCGCGATTGGTTCACCCTCGCGCAAAGGTGATGATGATGATGATGGTGATGAGACTTACGCTTCAAGCCGTTGCCGCTGCTGACGCTCTTGCCGTTGAGACTCCAAGCGACGTCAGGCGCGGGTTCAGCAGACACCTTGACGTCAAGCGCGATTGGTTCGATGATGGTGATGACACTTACGCTTCAGCCCGTTGCCGCTGCTGACGCTCTTGCCGTTGAGGCTCCAAGCGACATCTGGCGCGGGTTCACCCGACACCTTGACGTCAAGCGCGATAGGTTCACCCTCGCGCAAAGGTGATGATGATTATGATGATGGTGATGAGACTTACGCTTCAAGCCGTTGCCGCTGCTGACGCTCTTGCCGTTGAGGCTCCAAGCGACGTCTGGCGCGGGTTCACCCGACACTTTGACGTCAAGCGCAATTGGTTCACCCTCGCGGACTTTGATGGTGCGTAGGTTGCGACGGTCGATCTTCGGAGCCACTGGGGAAGGAAATATAAAGGTAAATAAAGGGACAATAAGTAAAATAAAGAGGTATGGACACAGTCTCGATACTGAGCGAGCAAGCAAGAACCTTGTGCCCCAGTCGATGAAGCACTATCGTGCCCTGAGTGCCCGAGCAACTGCACACAGGAGGATTTATGCTGCTGACAACGCCACTCTTGTAGCGGAGTTTTGGGCTGACACTGTGTAGGTTTGCTGTCGACACGATAAGAAGAAGCAAGAACTTTGTTGAATCTCTGATCCATGTCCTTGCAGTTTTTCCCGAACTTGAAACGTTTATGAGATTTATTCCAATATCATTGAGCCGTCTCATGTCTCACCAACTTTAGTAGCTAATGTTTTTGAGTCTTTCGACGTTGCGTTTATATTGCTTACAGCGGTAGTTTTTAAAACTGTAGCAAATCCATTTGCCAAACAAAAGGCAACCTTACCCGTTTACATTACGATATCAATAAAATATTATACTCACGTTTCCTGGGCTTGCAGACGACAGACTTGCTGGCGTCTGACGGCTCGCCAGGGCCGGCCTCGTTGATGGCCTTCACGCGGAACTCGTATTCCGTTCCCTCGTCTAAGTTCGGCACTGTTGCCTTTTCGTTGTCGTGGGGGCCGACCTGATGAAGAAACATAGATTTTAACGGCCATTTCAATGTAGGTATTTAGTTCCGAATCTGCGGAGGAACACTATCAGGCGTACTGAAAAGTGTAAAGTGAGCGACAAGTTATATTACAAAATGTGTGTCGCGGAATTTCTTATTCGACAAGTAGAAATAATCTAGCTGTGAATAGCTGACGATTAGTTGATAAATGGACCTATCCTGTTAGGTTTTCAAGCCCTTTACTTACGGTCTCCTCGATTCATTATTGACGAGTTTTCAGAGAGCAAAAGTAGACTGTTTTGTTCACAGTGCCCATGACCTTAACAGCTTCACCAGACGGACTAGTGCTAAATACAATCAAGTTAAAAAGCATAAAAGAAGTATTATCTCACCTCGCAGGCCTTCACCCATTTCGGCGAGCCAACCTCCCTCTTCTCAATGATGTAGCCGGTAATGGGAGCGCCGCCGTCGTTGATGGGCTTGTTCCACTTCAGGTCTACATGTTACTAAACCGTAAACGTAATTATATTGCTGTCGCGACTGTGCGACGGGCGCCCGCAGTGAGTGTGCGAGCGCGACAGCAACATAATTACGCGCTCGCACACTCACTGCGGGCGCCCGTCGCACAGTCGCGACAGCAATATAATTACGCGCGAGCGATAAGGATGGGTAGCTTGGGGTCATTGGACAAAATTCTACGTGCTCACGGACCAGGCTTTAGCTCCAGTTCATCACCTCCGGATAGCCTGGATAGAGGAGCTTGGAAGAGACTCCATTCACCTCAGCGGGCTGCACCCAATAAGAGGTATCGTTTTAGCGCTCACCAGTTTGCGCCACTGTAGAGTAAGGTCCTGTCACTTGCTAGTAGCGAAGACAGTGGCACCAACTGGTGAGTGCTAAAGTGGTAGGAGGACTATCGCATTCGCACTCATCAAGATGGCGCCACTGTAGAGTAAGGTCTTGTCAATCGCCAGGGGTGCCAACTGTTAAGTATAAAAACGATAGCCCTCATTGCCGGTGTCGCGGTCTTTCTTCTCGACGATTTGAGTTCTCCTATTTCAAATCCAGGTGTTCCTTGCTCCAGCTCTTGACTCTGGACAGTCTAGATATAGGAACTAAGAGGACTCCACTCACCTCGCAGGCTTTCACCCATTTCGGCGAGCCGACCTCCCTCTTCTCAATGATGTAGCCGGTGATGGGAGCGCCACCGTCGTTGATGGGCTTGTCCCACTTGAGATCCACGTGGTCGCGGTCCCAGTCAACCACTTCCGGTGTTCCGGGTTTGCCCGGTTCGTCTGCGAAAGACGGTAAATTGGTAAAAATTTGAAATTGGAAATTACAATCGCTTGGAGTCTTATAGCTACAGTTGGAACACACAGAAATCCGTAATGATTGAGTTATCTCAGTGGAGAGCTGATTTTCGGCTAATTCATTGCCGAAAGACAGCTATCAGTAATAAGAAGAATATAGGAGAACCTCGAAGTTTAGGAACGACTTTCTGCCAGTGTTAAGTGGATGGCCGATGAGAAACAAAGGCATACCTACATAACTTTCAAGTAAAAACAGACATCAGCAGCTATACTATACATGATTATAAGCGATACATCACCAGGTTCCGATTTATATTCTTTAAAATTTTGAAAAAATATTATTTTTTTTATGCGATAAGAGTACACAATATTTAATGCACATATATAACACCACTAAATGCCGCTAGCAGAATTCAAACCCCCAGTTGTATTGTTTCATTTTCCAAAGGCAATCTTGTGATTTATTTCTAATATCTCACAAAAATTACTAAGTATCAACACTCACCGAACGGATTCTTGGCAATGATCGAGTGGTCTGCGTCCAAGGGTTCCGAAACGCCCTCGTTATTGACCGCAGACACTCTGAACTTGTATTCGTGACCTGGCACCAGGTTCTCCACCTCGGCCTTCGGGTCCTTGGTCTTCATGCAGGGCATCCAGCGGCCGGTCTCGGTATCGAGTTTTTCGACCAGGTAGTGGTCGATGGGCGCGCCACCATCGTCTAGGGGCGGGTTCCATTTGAGCGTGCAGCCTTCTTTGTGGACGTCTGAGATCTGGGGAAGGATTGAAGGGTAAGTGGTATTGCATTTTGGACCTTAGTACGTTCAGGATTGAAAATAATACAGCTTGTACTGCTCATTAAGGAAGACAATGTAGTCTTTTATATTTAGTTTATTGGATTCACTGCTTTCGTATCTTTGAATCTTGCAGTACACACGGACGAAGTCGCGGGTAAAATGTAGTCACAATTAATTAGTTGATAAGATAAGGGCTACCTTTGCTTTTTTATTATTTACTATATTTTGACGTTCATAAGTGCCACTTGTGGTCTAAATTGAATAAATATTTTTGATTTTGATTTTGAAAAATAGGCTGAGTGAGTCAATTATTTCCAGTTTGGCTGTGGAAGCAGCCCGCATCCAGTGTCTTCCTGCAACATTTTTCTGTCTACCATGTGGCTGGAAATCTTACGCTGCGCTTGCTGCTAAAGGTAAAAGCTATAACTAAGTATTACCTTCAGTGGTCCCTCAGGTTTGGCAGGTACATCGAGCACGTTGACCTGTATGGTGGCCTCATCGCGTCCACTGCTGTTCTCAGCCTTGAGCACGTAAGTACCGCTGTGCTTGCGGCTGCAGACCACGACCGATAGCTTGATCTTGTAGTCTTATAAGATAAGTCGCAGCCAAATGCTAGTCATCATCATTTCAGCCACAGGACGTCCACTGCTGAACATAGTCCTCGCCCAATGATTTCCAGTTTGGCTGTGGAAGAAGCAGCCCGCATCCAATGCCTTCCTGTAACCTTTCTCTCCACAATGAACGGTCTTGCACTGCCCGCATTCAGGCTCCTCCCGCGATCTTTACCAGATCGTCGGTCCACCTAGTAGGAGGCCTACCCACGCTACGTCTTCCAGCCCTGTGCCCTGTACACCATGTGGCTGGAAGTCTTACGCTGCGCTTGCTTGACTTACTTGACTTAAGGTCCTATGTCCCCTAGATGGGGCAGAGGGCGTCCACAACAGTCCTCCATCGCGTTCGGTCTTGAGCTTCGCGCTTGATCTCGCTCCAAGTCTACGCTGCGCTTGCTGCTAAAGGGAGAAGCTATAATTAAGTATTACCTTGAGCGGTCCCTCAGGCTTGGCAGGTACATCGAGCACGTTGACCTGTATGGTAGCCTCATCACGTCCACTGCTGTTCTCAGCCTTCAGGACGTAAGTACCGCTGTGCTTGCGGCTGCAGACTACGACCGATAGCTTGATTTTGTAGTCTTCGGTGTCGATGGTCAGGTCATCGCGACTTGAGAGACGCTCTTTGTTGTGGAACCTGAGAGATTGGGATAATAAGGTAAGTTTTAAGTAAAATTTCTACTGATATCTATGTTTATAGTGGTAGCTAAGGTGGTATACTGTGTACAAGCTTATAAAATATATTTTTATGTCTACATTTAAACCAATGGCAGTTCACGTGTGGAGGTAAGCCACAAAACTAGCTTTGTGCCTTCTTCTATGGAAAGGCTTACGTTCCCTTGGACTTACATTGAAATGTTCAAAGTCTAGTTTCCAAGATAATTATAATATTAGGTTCCCGTTTTATCGTAACTTATTGATGCCGTCTAGTTTTCACCGTAACTTTAGGATATAATCTAAATAATCCCTTGAATGAAATCCTGCAGCATGTAGAAAAAAAATTACAAAAATCAATTCAGTAGATCAACTTCCTCTATAATTTTAAATGCAATATTAATCGTTACTTTATCCTGTAAAGACTGATTGAAACACAAAACTCACCAAGTCTTGGTTGGTGGAGGTTCACCAGAAACCTTGATGTCCAACCGAATGTTCTGGCCGGCCTTGATGGTGATGTCTCGCATGTTGGTGCGGTCTATCTTAGGCGGCGCTGCAAGGAACAAAAACATATAGTAAAAATGTGTTTTATTGGACTTGGAGCAAAATGGATCAGCTAAAAATTGACAATGGTATTCTGTTTTATGAAACTTTATGAGTAGAATTATATTATTCTTGACATCTCTACTCATTTAGACAGATGCTCTGAGAAACACCTTTATTTCTTAGACAGGGCAGACTGCAGATATTATGTCGGCCGATAGTTTGGTCGGGCTAATCAGTATGAACATGTGTGAAAGTCCGCACATTACACCGACTTGGTATCGTCGAATCCTCATACACATTATAAGTCGGTCAAACTATCGGCCGACTTAAAGTCTGTAATCTGTGAGGTATCTTAACTAGAGCTATATCGGCAGAGAGCGCACGACGAGATATCACACGCGCAAATGGGTTTGGAAATGGATGCCTTACACTAAAGATACAGGTTCAAATCCATGGAGGTATTATAGCTGAGTTACTTACCAAACCTGTCCTTAGCCAGCAGATTCTCTGAAGCTGCGGACGGCTTGCCTGGGCCTGCCTTGTTGACTGCCTTCACACGGAACTGGTAGGTCTTGCCTTCGATCAAGTCTGGCACGCGGGCCTCTGTCTTGTTGCCGGGTACCTGAGAGGGAAAGGTTTGAATTTAACAAGAGGTTTAAAGGGGAAGAGGGTGGTCTGAATAGGGTCCGCTTCAGTCCACCCTCTTAAGTTAAGAGAGAGGTGTGTTCTGTTATATCTTTATTTTTAGTAAACTTGACAATAAGGTGAAATAAAACTGAGTTTGCTGCTAAAGTGCTAAGTAAGCCAGTGCTTTTACTAAGCTACAGGGACCAAGTATTCACCAGTATGTTATTTTTTAGCTGGAGGTGACTGATAAGAAATTTTATAGTTCAAAAAAAATTTTTATACCAGTTCCTCATCATCATCATCATCAGTTAATTTCCACTACAGGAATACGGCCCTCTTTAATTTGCCAGACGCAAATAGAGGATTTGACCGACACTCCTCAAGCTCCAGAGCTGGCTATACGGGTTTAGGAGGCCTGATGTTTACATATTTGTCTCTTAATCACCCCTTTACGACATGGTCTTATTCTCTGAATCATACTGCTAATTCTATACCATTTAGGGCTGATTTTTCAATCGTCGGACTTTAATAAACCGAAGAATAAATTTGGCACATTGACAGTTTCACAATGGGAAGTGTGTCAAAATGACAAGTTTATTCTTCAGTTATAACATATTGTGTTAAATTTCCACTTACCTCAGCAGCCTTCACCCACTTGCCGGTGTCGCGGTCCTTCTTCTCGACGATATAGCCGGTAATAGGAGCGCCGCCATCGTTGGCTGGCTTCTCCCATTTGAGGTCCACGTGCTCCTTGGACCAGTCCTTGAACTCGGGCTTGCCGGGCGGGTCGGGCTCGCCTGTGATAGAGAAAAATGTTTAAGATCAAAGAAATAAGGACTGTTTTCGTTTGAGTTTAGGTGTTTTAAAGATCAGAATCATCAGGTCATTTAGCCTCCACTGCAGAAAGAGGGCCCTCTTTCTGCAGTGGAGGCTAATTTACCAGAGGCAAAAGGGAAGATTTTTCCGCCACTCCCCATGCTGGCCAGACATGTTGGATAGACCTGGCCATATTAACCCATGGCCAGTGAGAGAGAATCCCTAGACGTTTCTTACGATATCCACGGTGAGTGGAAATCCTATTATACTCTGCCAGAACCCCACGGATAGAAATCATGGCAATATCATTCAAAAAAAGAAAAAATGCTCAGAGCTTTTGATCTCCCGCTATTTTCACCTATCGGTTGAAAGAAAGAAGAAAGAAAGAAAAATGGTTTATTTGGTTCAAACAAACTATCTGTTTGCTATCTTTATTCTAGAAATCGTCGGCCCATCGGGCGTTTTACGCTGAGTTTGCCAATAAATCTGTCACTCACCATAAGGATTCTTAGCAGTTGTAGCAGTATCAGTGACAAGCGGTTCACTCTCGCCCTCCGGGTTGACAGCCTTCACTCGGAACATATAATCCTTGCCCTCGTTCAAGCCCGTAACGTCAGCTTCGGGAGTCTTGGTGGTGCACACAGGCACCCAGCGACCGGACTCGGTGTCCATTCGTTCGACCACGTAGCTTTCGACCGGTTCGCCTCCGTCGTCTTCCGGCGGCTCCCATTTGAGCTTGCAGCCGTCTGCTTTGACGTCGGATACCTGGGGGTAAAGATAAATTAGCGATGTTGTCGAAAACTTTGAACACGCAAAACGTAGTACACGCCACTGGCAATACAAAGACTTCTTACTTAGACATTAGTGAGGCACTTCAAACTAGACCACTGGCTTAGTTTTTCCCATACATTCTGACAGTTGACAAAGTCAAATACTGCACGGATTACCACTGTAACTTCAAATCACATAACAAAATGACCAAGTGTGTTCTTATAATTATCTCTTCAAAATTGAATCTGAAACCACGATAGCCGAACGGTTAAAGGGACGAATATTGTGGCACACCCACTCGTGACACAAGTATATTTAACTTAGTACGAGGGGCTAACAGGACTGTTAATAATTTGTGCAATACAATTTACTAATAATCTTTTTAAAAACAAAATGTTTTCTTGACTTTCTTTCCGATATCTTTTACATTCTGCGTCAAAGCCTTCCTAAATATTGACCTTTTGGAAGGCAAGAGTGAAAAGAAAAAAGCAATCTATTTCCCTGCTTCTAAGAAAACCCAGTGTTTAATTAAAAATAATATCAATTTAATACACACCTTGAGCGGTCCCTTCGGCTTAGCCGGCTTGCTGACCACTTGCACTTCAATCTCGACCGTGTCAGTTCCGCTGTCGTTCTTAGCAGTGACGACGTATTTGCCGCTGTCAGCGCGCGTCAGCTTTTGCAGCGCGAACGATGTGTGGTAGTCCTGGGGATAGAAAAGACGGTTAATACTTAATATGTGTGAAATAACGAGCTTTTGAGGTCTTGAATACGTATGATATGCCGCTCCATTCGTGTAAATTGGCAATAAAATATAGCAAAAAGAAGTAGGTTCAAAAGACGTTGATTGTCCGAAAGACAAGGCTACGATTAACTTATCGTAGAGCATATTACAATTACAATTACATAGTAGTCACAATGCTATTTTTTATGTACTCGTAGTTTCAATTCCGATACCCTTTTCGACATGGAGTGTTTTGTTAATCTTCTGAGGAACAGTCAACTTATTTCCGATTTCGAGTCGTTCATCAGGCATGAATAAGTGGCTGTCAGTCATGTCTCTCGCTCTATTGACCATGATTCTCCAACTTGTTAACATAAGATAACCTTGGAATTGCGTTACGGGACTATTCCCACCTCTGGTTCCCACCGCCGCAACTCCTGTGTAGCCAGGATCTACAGCTTGACCGCCAATAAAAACCCAACCAGTGAAGGTCAAGTTTGTCCCGGGGGAAAGTTTAACTGTCATTGAACCCGCAACGAAATTAAACAGAAGAAAATAGCAGAAATTCGAAGTAAGGGTAAAGTTGAAATTGCGTTTCTGATGAGTATTTTATTGTCGACTTATTTACCTTGTTCTCAATCTTGAGTCGCTCCTCAGGCTTGAGCGGCTGTCCGTTGAAGGTCCAGGTGATGGTGGGCTCTGGTTCTCCCTTGACATCTGCCTACATCTTGAGAGGCTGGCCGACCTTGACCTTGCGATTCGGACTAGCACAGTATGACGTCACTCACCTTGTTCTCAATCTTGAGTCGCTCCTCAGGCTTGAGCGGCTGTCCGTTGAAGGTCCAGGTGATGGCGGGTTCTGGTTCTCCCTTGACATCCGCTTCCATCTTCAGAGGCTGGCCGACCTTGACCTTGCGTTTCTGCAAGTTCTTGCGGTCGATCTTCGGGGCCACTGTGGAGGAAATAATATTTAAACATACGATAAGAGAAATCGGATCTACGGAAACTAAGTACCATACGAATAGTTCTACGATTACTTCGGACCGTATTTTCACGGATACGGATCGGATATGGATCGATCGTAGGGTTTTTTTTTATCGAAATCTACGCTGAAGTTGCGGACAAAAGCTAGACGCAAAAAGTAGTAAAGTAGTAGTCGCAATGGCCGTGCATATATTTTGTAGAGCTGATGGTCGTTAAGGTAGAAAAGTTCTCGAGTGGCGATCATCAGAAAACTAGATAGTTGGTGTCGGTGGCCTGACAATCTTATGAAAATCACGGGAAACACGTGGATACAGGCAGCGCAAGACCGGTCGTTGCGGAAATCCTTAGAAAACCATTGTATAGCAGTATACGTCCTTAAGGCGATTAGAGTCCTCAATGACCTTGGGCGTTTGACCTTCACGCCGCGAGCAACACCCGCGTACCCCGCACCAAAAACTCCGATTTGACACCGATCAAAAATACACGGGCATAGGTAGATACAGAATAGAAGCTCTTTCTTCATACATTACTGCCTATTATTTTAAACTTAANCGCCGCCGCGCCGTCGCCGCGCCCCTACACTGTTCATAATACGCACCGAGTAAAGCCCGCCGCCGCGCCATCACAGCATAATTTCGCCAGCGGCGCGGCAGCGAGCTTCACGCGGCACGTATAAACAGTGCAAAGGAGCGGCGACGGCGCGGCGGCGGCGCGGTGGCGGCGTCGTGTGCAGGAGCGCAAAGACTAGAGAGTGCATTTCTGTACACTCCCTGATAATCTCTAGCGCGTCGTTCGGCGCATAGCACAGCAGCAAGTTCGGTGTCGTACGGTGCGACGTTACAAAGCGAATGTATAGGGTTGCATATTGCACGCGTAAGTGGACCTCTCATCTGAGACTATCAGCGTGGGTGAATGCACTCTGACGATAATGTAATACGGATATAATCAGCGCCTATAACCTATGATAAGGATAAATTCCATCCTATTACATTATAATGGCACGAAGTTGATGGCCACCTGTCGCGCCGTGTCGCAGCTTAAAGGTACGGCGCGCTCTGTGGCCTCTCTCCTTCTCCGTTGTCTATGGTCCTCACTAGTTCATGGTTCTCTATTGTCTATGGTGCTCACTAGTGATGCTACTCACTGTAGGAGAGCTGCCGCGACGGCATGAAGTTGATGGCCACCCGCCTGGCTGCGCCATGACGCAGCGTGAACGTTCTGTGGCCGCTCTCCTTCTTCCTGGTTCTCCGTTGTTTATGTTTCTCACTAGTTCATGTCACTTACTATATGAGAGCTGCCGCGACGGCATGAAGTTGATGGCCACCTGCCTGGCCGCGCCGTGGCGCAGCGTGAACGCTCTGTGGCCGCTCTCCTTCTTCCTGGTTCTCCGTTGTCTATGGTCCTCACTAGTAATGTTACTCACTGTAGGAGAGCTGCCGCGACGGCATGAAGTTGATGGCCACCTGCCTGGCCGCGCCGTGTCGCAGCGTGAAGGTGCGGCGCGCACTCGGTGGCCGCTCTATTTCTTCCTCGTTCTCCATTGTCTATGAATTTAAAAAGTATTTGGTAGTAAAATTATAAAAGAGAGTAAGATCAGCTGCATTCCACCTTGTGGACATACAATACTCATTCATTTTTGTCATAATAAAATACAAATTAAATTATGAACTAATGTACACTGTGAAATGCAATAAAGAATTGAGTATTGAGCATTGTTTCACTATGATAACATTTAAATTATTTAAGATTAGATTAGAAAACTAGATGTAAAGATATACTTAAATAGAGTAATATGTATGGTTTCAGGAAAGATGGTAATAAGTATGATAATAAGATGGTAATAAGATGGTAGTAAGTTTAATTTGCAAATCGTCCCTTAGCTAACAACACCGCGTAAGTCATTTTTAGCAACTTTTCAGGAGACGAAAAAAACTGTTTATTTTAAAAAATCGGTGGATTTTTCTTATTGTTACTTATTAAATACTTTATTTAGCGGTTAAGAAATAATTATTTATACTTAATTTGACGATTTACTTTATTTTAACCTATATTTTATGACTTGAGCGGTGTTGACTGATATTTTTGTAGAGTTAGGCGGTGTTGTTTACCGAAATGTAAAGGAATAAGATATTAATAGATGATTTCCAAAGAAAAATTTTATTAAGAATTATTTAAAAAATAATTAAACAATCATTATAACCTATGTATCTTTAACCTAAATCTTAAGAATCACAATGTGTAGATCAAATATTGTGATGGGGGGCCTTCAACGCGAAGCTGGGCAAACGAAACGACAATGAGCTGGAAGTAGGGCAATTTGGATACGGAGAGAGGAACGCACGTGGCTAACTGCTGGCTGGCTTTATGAAGAGGGATGATGAACTCCTTCTTCAGAAAGCCAAAACAGCGAAAGTAGATTTCGTTGCATCCCAATGACGCTATGAAATATGAGATCAACTTCATCTTGTCGACGTAGAAGCATGTTGTCTGTGTGGTCAATTTGGTCAAAACAGGAAGCAATCACCAAATGGTAAGAGGCACATTAAATATAAGTCTGAATCTCGATAGATGTCGACTGATAAAGTCTACACTCCGCCCAGCGTCCATCCAACCCCGAAAGCTTAACTCGAGTTGCAAAATCGTTGCCAATGCCAGGACATTGCAAAAATGTGGAAGAGTACAATGGCAGGTTCTTGGGAATTGTCCAAATGACTGGGTCTAAGGTTTTTAAAACCTGTCGTTTAAGAGAAACAAAAAAGATCTCTGATCTTATCAACAACCTTATAGAAGAGAGACGAAACATGGATCTGCAGTCATCTGAAGATGCTACTCAGTATCGGCGTCTTAACAGATAGATCTCTAAGTCTTTTGACTCGTGACCTACGCATATACTCGTAATACAGACGATTGAGCATAACTAGGGCTCTAAGGTGTTCGTAAGAGATCAGTCTGTCTGTTGGCCAAAGCCAACTGACCAAGCTGAAGACCCAGAGCGTCGGGGCCTGAGATATTGAAAGAGGTTGAGAAGTTCTACGGACAATTATACACGACTGTGTTCACACCTGTTACAAATCTAGCTGAAGACCCAAGAGCTAGATTGACCCGACACAATACCTAAGATATCCCGAACGCCAGTCTACACGAGCTTGAAATAGCTCTAGAACAGCTGATAAACAACAAGACCCCGGGTGATGATAGAATTACGGCTCATCTTTTGAACGGCAAAGCAGGTGAAATGTCGATGCTAAAGGCTCTTTGGAAGCTGTTCTATTCCGTCACCCTCGAGGGAAAAACTCCTACGGCACGGCACAGAAGTGTGGTGATACTCTTCTTAAAAAAACGGCGATAAAACCTTGTTGAAGAATTATAGACCCATCTAACTTCTGAACCATGTCTACAAGCTGTTTTCGAGTACTTATGAAACGTCTAGCTCGCCGACTCGACGCCTTCCAGCCTCCTGATCAAGCTGGTTTCCAGGCTGGCTGACAGGCTTTAGTGTCTTAGATCATATACATACACTGCGGCAGATTATACAGAAGACCGAGGAGTATAATCAGCCACTTTGCCTGGCGTTTGTGGATTATGAGAAAGCCTTCGATTCGATTGAAACCTGGGCAGTTTTTTACGCCGTTTATGTCCTGCTTCTTGTAATTGTGCACATAAAAATTCATCACCTGAACTCGGAATACTTCAAGAATCAATTCCTTCTCCTTCAATAGTGTATTTCACTTGTATAGCTTCCTAAAAGAATTAAAATACAGTATGAAACACCGCCTAAGTTTGAAAAAAAAAATTGTAAACACCGCTTAAGTAAATGAAGATATTTTCTATTATTATTTCCCTGTATATTAATACGCGTAAATCATTAAAAAATACATTATTATATAGCTTACCTCTTAATCTTCTATTAAAACTTCTTTCATAGTACTTTTCGCGATAAAACTCACTTAAAAATATAAAAATTACGGAGCGCGAAGGAACTTTACGAGAAATGTATGGCAGACTAACGACTTGCGCGGTGTCACTAAAATTCAAATTACGGCTTCTTATTGGCTGAAATCTATAACATGTGACCAATGGTTAGACGCGCGATGAGCAGATCTATCCAATGGCATTAAAATGTCAAAACCGCCAAAAATCGACTTAAGCGGTGTTGTTAGCTAAGGGACGAAATGTGACTCATGTGCTTGATATCAACAAATCAAAGTAATTGATAAGAAACACAATTGAGAAATATATCTGCTATTGGAAAAACTTTTTATTAGAGATGAAACGGATAGTTGTTTGGCCGGATACCGGATACCGGATATCCGGCCAGCTGCTAGGCCGGATAGCCGGATATCCGGCGGCCGGATAGTTGGCACATTGTCTCGTTGCATGTCGTGACGAGTTTAGCGCCGCACAGGTGCTTCGAACGCGATCAGTGGGTATATTAGTAGACTACACTAGTCACACTTTTCGAAAATCGAATCCGTCCGAATAGAATGTCAGATTTTGCCACTTGTCTAGGGGGCAGATCAATTCGGGCGATTTCGGTTGCTATCGTGAGTGTGTGATTGAATAACGAAAATTAAATTAGTTTACTTGTTGCGTAATCTGACTGAACTGACTGCATGCATCATGTCATCAGACCATCAGTGAAAAAAATATCGCCTTTTTTATTTGGCAATATTTTGACATTAACAGATATTTACTATTTACCTATGTATTCACAGATATGGATAGATGAAGCATGTGTCAAAAATTGTATGAAGCCGAGCGTGCCACTTTTTAAACGTCATTAGTGTCATTTTAGCGAATTTTAGTGATTGCCGCAACGTAAAAGTAATCATATCATCGTACTGCATTCGCAAAGTCATCGAATGATATCGTATGACTCGATTCGAAAATTAATTAATTCCGATAAAACTGATATTTTATTAAATTTACTTATAGCTAGTCTGACTGTAAATTAAAATAATTTTGTAGCGGTAGACGTTATTCTACATTATTTATTTTTGTTGTGCCTAATGTTTATGAAAGTAATGATCGTTATTCCATTATGTTAAATAGTACTACTAGTAATTCATTCATAAAATAAAGACTATTCACTCAAACTTTTTATTTTTAATAAATGTAAAAAGTAGCGTAGTTTTGCCAATACGTTTTGTTTCATAAAGCTAAGTCAGGTACCTAGTTTTGAAGATTTTTCTAAACGACAAAATTCAATGTGGTAAAAAACGTTGGAAGTGAAATGAAACACAAAAGATTTTTCTTCATAATTATATTATAAGTGCCTGGCTTGTCTTAAAGCACAATACTATTCAAGTATTGTGCTTTAAGACAAGCCCTATAAAATAATCAAAACAAATCAAAAGGTTTGAATAAAATTGTTCTTCCGCCGTCATTTATAAAAAAGGTAATGGCAAAATTATAGAACTTCCTTAGGCGGATGCCTCTACTCTGTCTATTTCAAAAAGTCTGGCACTAGGGGTTTCCCGGGGGCCCGATACAAAACCAAAAACATCTTTATTTTTCTTTTTAAATAAATTAATTCTTACAAATCGTCAAATCTCATTATTTTTTTCACCCTACCAGCGATTCAATACAAAAACTTGTCTGGTGTATGAATACACGGATCTGTGTGTGTCATAATGTTATGAGTAAGTACGGTTCCTTGCGATCGGTATGAGTGCACGTAGAGATGGGTTTCCACCCGGGTAAAAACCCACATGAGGGTAAAAACCCAATAAAAACCCGTTTCATTCCACCCGTGGGTGTTTACACCGGGTGAAAACAAATAATTTTATAATAATTTCAATTGGTATCTTTTCTTTATTTTTATTGAATTTTTCTCATTTAAGTTTATTGATTAATAAGTAATAAATCAAAGGACATCATCCACGTTTCATATATTTTTGGTCCAAAATCAAAAGTGCCGGCCAACAAAAAAAAGTGCTGTATTCTGACAGAATACGTCTGCCTTAGCATTTGTTACTATGGCACCAAAGCTGTAGCTCCACTGTGCGTCGAGTATTTGAGATCTAAAAGTCATCGATTATTCATACATTTTTTGTTCAAAATCAAAAGTGTCGGCCAATAAAAAAAAAAAGTGCTGTGTTCTGACAGAATACGTCCGCCTTAGCATTTGTTACTATGGCACCAAAGCTGTAGCACCACCATGCGTCGAGTATTTGAGATCTAAAATTCATCGACGATTCATACATTTTTTGTTCAAAATCAAAAGTGTCGGCCAATAACAAAAAGTGCTGTCTTCTGACAGAATACGTCCGCCTTAGCATTTGTTACTATGGCACCAAAGCTGTAGCAGGGGATGCCAAAGATGCCAAACTCTCTCTTTGATGACATTACGGTATAAAGTTACAAATAAAAACACCAACTACAAAGTACTTCTGCTTAAAAACTTGAAATCGAACCACCCTTCCGCCACTGTAACGCATTGTAACGTTTTTCAAGACCTCCTCTCCCCCCAGATTGCATTACGTAACACTAGAAAGCCCCCTTAGCAACAAATACCACTTCTCACTTTAAAAAAACGCTATTTTTGTTTTCACCCACCAGAATGGGTGATAATGGGTAAAAACCGGGTTTTTACCCAAATCACCCAGTTTAAACCCAATCGGGTGAAATGGGTTTTTACCCACTACCCATCTCTAAGTGCACGGTGCACCACATACATTACTTTTAATAGTACATCGCAGGATATGTATTAAAAACAATCCTACTTTATACTTCTTCTACTGCTACTTTATTCTTATTAATTAATTGTTACTTGTGCTGTTAATTACAATTCTCAATCCGTAAATAATTTCTTCCTTCTGTCCTCGTAAAATCATCGTAACCGATTGTTGTAATCGGATCACATGAACATCACTCGACCATGTATGTCCATTTGGACATATCGGAATGGCACGCTTTGACGAGCAACTTGCTGCATCTACTCTAATCCATATCTGTGTATGTATTCGTCATTAGAGTGAATAGCCCAGAAAAAGAAATTAGTTTTTTGTAAGGCATTAATATGGCTTTTTTGTAACTTTTTGGACTTTAAATAGAAGCTGTCATTATTATAAGCCATTTTATTGATATTTACCTCAAAGATTAATGTATTTCATTTTATTAATTAGGAAATTGTCGTATATTTTTAATATCCGGTATCCGGCCGGATAGTGAGTTACTATCCGGTATCCGGCCGGATAGTAAATTTAGGCCGGATATCCGGCCTACCGGATAGTTACCGGATATCCGTTTCATCTCTACTTTTTATGATAGATCACATAGAGCTAGAAATACATATTAACAAAAAAAAGTGATAGACCCAGATCTTCAGCATGGTTGAATTGACCTCATTTGGATTGTTAAACCACTTTGTTTGAAAACTACCATACTCCAATTTTTGGGATTTTTTCTCTAGTAATGATTGAAACCTAATAAAATATGTCTGATAAGTATAAAATTATCATAGCAATATCAGATTATAATATTAATTTTCCTTTAGGTCTTACAAGAAATTCATTTTATTAGATACATACCATTACACATAGAAACTAACTGTACAAGGAAGTACTTGGTAGGCTCGTGATTAATAATAAAATGTGGTATGGACTGTTGTATATTTATTCGATTAACTTTCACAAAGAAAAGTTGATTTTTAGTTTCCATTTGGTCAAGTTTGGTCAAAGAAAAAAAATGAATTAAGATTTGTACTTACTGACGACTGTTGTTTATGACTTAATTTATATATGTTTATTACAGGAAAAGAGTGATTGAGAAACGATAAGCGACAACCAAATCTAAAAAAGCTGTTTTTAAAAATATACTCAGAAAAACAACAAACACTTTTTTTTTTTTTCTTCTTGTGGAAATTTGAGTTTTTTGACATTAGTGACATATGTCGGACAAGTCATTGTTTTTTTTTTTGTAGGTTTACGGCTTTGGAGTTCTCCAATAAGCCAAGTCACCAAACTCATCAACGAAATACTGAAAGCTGACTCTCATAAAAAAGGGGTCATTATTTATCAGCACATACACATTACAAATGGGTATTTCGCCGAAACAGTAAATTTTCTGTGTCCAGGCAGACGAACACATGTTTTTTTATATCTATCTGTTTACAACTATTTTTATGGGAAAGTTCATCAAAAGTTTTATTTGTTTTTGCTATTACAATAGCAGAAACTACAAATAATACCGTAGAAAAACTTAATCAAAAGTAGTTTTTCTAATTTCCTTGTTATGTCCATTACTGTTGTTTGCCAAAATGAAGGCTCATTATAACAAATTGAAGGGTAATTTAATTCTAATAGCACTCTCTTTACATTTGAGANGTACTTAAAGTAATATACGATTTATTCAATTTCCAAAACATTTACCTATGTTAAAAATCTGATGTCTAACAACATTCTTCATACACATACCTACCTAAAATGTATATTCGTACTTCATGTTCATTAATATTAAAGTAATAAAAGTAAAAAATTAAATAGTATCAAGATCGTTTATTCCAATTGTATTTGTTGTATTCCCCAGTATTGCTCTCAACAAAGTTTATTTTCCCTATTTGCCATGAGATTCTGGTACACCTTTAGGCAAAATTGACCATTTTTGGCGAAATACCCAAATAGCGTTTAAAAACGCTATGAAAAACGCTAATACAAAAAAACAGATGACTTGTCTTTTTACAAGCTTTATTAATTCTTACAAGAGGAAACAGAAATCAGAATCGAACCCTTGGCCTTGGCTCATTCATTGGCTTGGCCGGGCTTGGGCCTTGGGCGCCTTGGCATAATCTGTCAAGTGTCAGTGATTACTTTTCTCTATGGTGTCATCTAAGGGCTAAGGGTGTCAGTTGTTGTTGGTTGACAAATTTTAAGCGAGTTAAAATCTTCTTTTCGTATTTTTACACGATAAATGTGACTCATATCGTAAAAAGTGTAATAAAATCTCTATCCCATTGGCTTTGTACTATGTAAATAGTTAAAAAAACTTTGTGCCGTACCAAATATAATTGTATTGCCATA
The DNA here is from genome assembly GCF_004193835.3 of Ostrinia furnacalis. Taxonomy (NCBI): domain Eukaryota; kingdom Metazoa; phylum Arthropoda; class Insecta; order Lepidoptera; family Crambidae; genus Ostrinia; species Ostrinia furnacalis. The sequence goes on from NW_021130448.1 coordinate 327,105, forward strand.
CTTAGTTGTCAAGTAACAGGTTATTTCCTTTTTTGCTTCCATTCTATTTATAACTGCAAGACTCCCTATCTGTGACTGCAAGGCCCTACTGTTAGCGTTGCATACCCCTATAACTATTTATTACGCCTTAGTATTCCAATCGCCAACGTGTTTCAGCTGAATACTTGAACTTTGCAGACCCTAAATGTATGTGCCGATACGATGGCGTTCCCGCAAAGTTTGTCCGTGGAGCAAGTCCGTCAGATCCTAAGCGAAGTCATAGACGCGCTCGAGAGCCCGGACTACTCGCCCAAGCTGGACGAAGCTAAGGAGGCAGCAGGGAATGAGATGCTGAAGATGATGCAGATTGTGTTCCCGATTGTGGCTCAGATCGAAATGGAAACTATTAAACATCATGGCTTCAGTAATACTAGAGAAGGTGAGTCTTTATAATATTATTTTTAATTTTTAATCTAAGCTAGTTATTCTACAAGATTTTAAACTTTCGCCCTCCATTTCAACTAAGACAGAAAGACACAGGTCTCATTTACAAACATTGTGTTAAGACCCATGTCTTTCTATTTTAGACCCATATGCACTTGAATCTTCAGCTTCTATCTAATTTTTGAGATAGAAGCTAATTTGAAAGTGAACAAATTTATTTTCAAGTATTCCCATGTCTGCAGCAGTAGTAATAAAATAAACTTTACAAAGATAATTACAGGTCTTAAAGTAACATTTTTCATGAAGTGCAAGAGTACTTACAGCTAGAAATCTTGTAAAATAAACTTAATCTTTGAATGTGATTGAAGTACTCTGCATGAGATACAATTTATTATCAACTTCAGCAATTATCAGTTTTCTTTATCTTTATAGGTTTGGTACAGTTCACACAACTGATCCGCAAGATGGAGAGTGTTGACGGCGAGGTGGCCCGACTACACAGCCAGATCCGCAGCCACTATCTGCCTCCAGTATCAATCAGTTCTACTGTGGATACTTCGCTCTAGGTAAATATTGCATTCAATATTTCTATCCAAGGATCACTCCAATCCAATTTCTAGAATGATCAACAATTTATATCAGTGTGATACACTTGTCAACATTCAATATGTAGGTATATGCAACATGCCATGTCATTATTACCCAAGTGACATGCAACAAAATAATTTGAATTTGAAGCTTTACAAGAAGGAGCATCCACATTTTCACGTAATTTAAAAGATGATTAAATATTAACCATTTTTACAAAAAAAAAAAAATACCAAATATTTTTGTGATTATGTTTTCAGTAGTTTTGCCAACTACCCTCCATTTAAGTTGCAATGCACTGTCACTAAAATAACAAAATAAAATGTATTGCTCTGTGCATTGTGGCATTAGTGTGTAGTCTGTAGGAGTCGGAATAATAACTTGCCTTGTAACTTGTAGCATAACCTTATCAACTGTAATATTTTATCAAATAGACAAGAAGATAAGACCTGCATATGGTGAGTCGAGGTTATGTTTAAGAATACGTAATCATTTCATTGTCATCAATTGTTGGAATTTGGTGGTCATGTCTATTTTTGTGTTGTATTATACTTTACAAGAATTTCTTGTAAGAAAAACTTGTGAATTCAATTGCTAGCAACAAAGTTACAAACTACATGATTACTAACAATAGTAAATCTGGAAAAGTGGTCTTGGATTTTAAAACACTTTAAATAAAATAAAATAAAACAACACAATAATAATGTGTTATTCTTTCTGTGTATTTATTTACATATTTTAAATTACAAATAGTCTTAATTTAAGTATGTTTTGTATAAACTAAAACCCTATAAATAGGGTTTCTGCTCGAGCTTTCTCGAACTCGAGAAAACTCGAGAAATTTGGCTTCATTCGAGACGAGAAAAAAATTACCGGAGCTCGAGAATTCTCGAGTTTCGATTTTGAAGCTTTAATATTCTTGAAAGCCTATTTTCTTAGACAAAACTAAGTTTTTAATTATTTAATAGGTTAACGTTGCGTTTAGACTGGCCTAGTCTTTCCTTTTTTTAACTAATTTGATTTGCAAGTAATGATCTTAACCGAAACTAATAATGTTCACCTACGAGTATGCTATATTTCATTATGTTTGTATAACTGACTGATTTAAAGACTGATTTTTTTTGTTAACTATCTGTTAGTTTAGGTACTCGTAAATACGTTTATTCAAGTCGTTATCTTTAAGTTTAAAAATTTATTTAAAAGTTTTTTTTGTTTGTAAATGTAGGTTTATTATCGTAATTTTTCAATTTATTTGGACTTGTGTTCTTTGGAAAACAAGTGATTCAATTGGAGCTCCAGATATTTATGGTTATTAATCCTTAAAGTACACGCGACTTTATGACTTTTGTTCCTTTAGTTAATTACTAAGTTATAATTATCCTACTAATATTATAAATGCGAAAGTTTGTGTGGATGTCTGGATGTTTGTTACTCTTTCACGCAAAAACTACTGAACGGATTTTGTTGAAACTTTACAGTATTATTGATTATAACCCAGACACATTATAACATTAATAAAAACCCGTGTTTTTATTAAATTTCAACCGATTTCAACAGTTTTAATTAAAAGACTCGAGACCCGAGAAAACTCGAGACTTTGGCCTCGAGAATTCCCGAAACTCGAGAAAAAAAATAAGTCGAGAAATCAGAAACCCTACCTATAAATGATAATGTAGTATGTATGTATGGTGCAAAGGCTCACTAATTGTTTAAATTGTTTTTTAACTGTGGGAACCTATAACTGGTTTTCTTGTTGCCTAACTTGTCATTATTATACACTGTAAAACCCTGGTTTTCCTAAATAAATAAAAATAAATAATTTATTTTCAGGTCCATGTCCAGTAATGAAAAGAATCTCAAGAACGTGACAATGATGTCATTCAAAAGGAGAAAATACAAACTTTTGCTGTGTGTGTGTGTAGTTATCAGTGTCTACTATTTGTTAGGCATAAACGATTATGTGAATGCTAGAAGAATTGAAGATGGCTTCGACTATCCCCTCAATATGGACATACAACCGCTACTGCAGGAAGTCATGGCGGGGAAGAAGCCGAGTGTTCCACCGATCAACTATTACCCATACAGGTTCCTGACTAACTCCGGAAAGTGCAATACCGTGGAGAAGCTAGATTTGTTTATAGTAGTCAAATCGGCGATGGACCACTTCGGCCACAGAAACGCGGTGCGTCTAACGTATGGCCAAGAAAACTTGATTCCAGGCCGCATCGTCAAAAGTCTATTCTTTGTTGGCATAGACGAAAGCTACCCCAAATCGGAGACGCAAAAGAAAATCGACGAGGAGATGGTGCAGTTCAAGGATATCATCCAGATAGACTTCCGCGACAATTACTACAACAACACCATAAAGACTATGATGTCGTTCCGCTGGGTTTACGAACACTGCAACACGGCGGATTATTACTTGTTTACCGACGATGATATGTACATATCTGTCAACAACCTGCTGGATTATGTGCACGATAAGCCGGTGCCGACCAGTACTGGACACGGTGACGAGCAATTGTACGCCGGTTATGTATTCGAGAGCACTCCGCAGCGATTTATAACGAGCAAATGGAGAGTTTCGTTGGAGGAGTACCCTTGGAGCAAATGGCCGAGCTACGTGACGGCCGGAGCTTACGTTGTGTCGAACAAATCTATGAAGACCATGTATGCTGGCAGTCTGTTTGTTAAACACTTCAGATTCGATGACATTTACCTGGGCATACTGGCGAAGAAGGTGGGCTTAGTGCCGCAGCACTGTCCTCGGTTTCATTTCTACAAGAAGAAGTATGATAAAGAAGGATACAGAGACGTCATAGCGTCCCACGGATATCATGACCATGACGAACTGGTTCGAGTGTGGAATGAACAGAACAACATCAGTAACAAAGGTTAACTTTAGTTTTGAACTATTGTGTATTGCTTCTGTATGTACAAGGAAAAAGATCTTGTAGAATATTGATGTTACATCATGTATTGGAAATAGTACCTTAAAATTTTGTCAGCATGATGGTCCTTTATTAATTGGTGTTATATCTTTGATGGATATTTGCAATTTAGGTTTTCTATCTCACCAAAGAATTGGATATTTTATTTAAATCTAAAGTAATTAAACAGATACACAGTATCTCGATTATTTGTGCATAGTAAGGGTACAATATGAGTACCTCAAAAAATCTATTCTTTCGAGTATTTTTTGCTCAATAAAACATATTTCCACCAAGACTGAGTAAAAGAATGGTGAATGTTAGTTACATTTTCATAGTACTTCAATCATTAATACATAGGTACATTGAATGAAAGAAATGTCTGGTTGTAATCTAAAATTAATAGCATGTCTGGTAATGTAAACCTTTAGGTTAGTTTTTCTTGTAATCATTATTTAGTTTAGTTTCAAATAGTACTTTATTTATAAATCTTTACCCAGAGCACAATTAAATATTGTTATATTTTTAATGAAAAACAAAACAGCGACGCTATGGTTATAAAGGAAAACGATCACGGGAGTTATTCGTGCTCAGGGTACTGGTATAGTATTCTTATGCTACGTCTAGCTATAATAATAATGAATATCCTATATAACGTTTTTATAATCAAATCATCATGAAAAATAATAAATAGCTACCTACTGTTCAATTATATTGTTAGATTCATTTTGAACAATGTGTTATTTGAAATAGTAACAGGAAAGTAATATTAGATAATACTTTCCACACTATTCATTTAAAAAGTCCTGATTATGTATGTTTGTTAGTAACAATCAGACCAGTGTTAGCATTAAATAATTAGTTCTTTAAACATATATTTATTTTCTAGACATAAGTAAACATCTTGGTAAATAAAAGTACAATGTTTATACATATATGTATCTTCTTTTATTGTCATTCTCAACAAGTGTATATAGGTAACATAATAACATGCATAGTGTATCTAAAGATTACACATTTATATTAATAAAACATAGGGTTTATATGGTAGGTATAATAATATGCATTCTTCATAACTAATTATTCCTAATATAAGGCACATTGTACGACATTCGTTAAACTTAAAGGACAATGTTCATTCCTAGAATAAATTCCATTGCATTTTGAGCATTATTACTACTATTAAATATGACATGGATAAAAAGTGGTCCCTAAAGAATTTGCTACACGGAAACACACATCACATTTTTTTATGCATTAACAAGGCAGGTATTTGACCACAATCGCACAACATTAGGCTATTTTTTGTTGCAAAAGAGCACCAATACCAATTACATAAGAGTCACAGCGTTTAGTTTGATGTACTGTAGCCCATATACTAAATATAGTATACAAGTACACTGTACATATTAGTAGTTGGCGGATGGAAAATATAGCCTCGCAAGTACCCCTGTCTGGACGAAACCCGAACTGGGTCTCTGGCAACAACTTCTCCGAAATGGGTAACAGTCGGTTGAGAAGTACTCTGGCGAATATCTTCCCAGGAACAGAGAGCAGCGATATACCCCTATAGGAGTTGCATTCAGAACGGTCCCCTTTGTTCTTATAGAGTGTCTGTATGCGAGACATCTTGAACTCAGGTGGTACTTTTTCTTCGTCCCAAAAGCGCTGAAATAATTGCCAGATTATATGATGTAGCTGCTCCCCTCCGTACTTAAGCAGTTCTCCAGCAATGTTATCATTGCCGACTGCTTTCTTATTCTTTTGTTCTTTGATGGCTTTTTTTACTTCGTCTAGCGACAGCGGTTCCTCAAGGCTGATATCTACCGGCAGATGGGGAATAGATCTAATGTGGTCGAGATCTGCTCCGCGATCAACATTGAGCAAATCATTAAAGTGCTCTGCCCAACGCTAGACAGGTTTCACCTCAAATGCTTGCGAGACATTTTGAACATCAAATGGTCAGATCGAGTAAGAAACACTCAGGTACTTCGACGGGCAAATGTCTGCGGCATTGAGGCGTACCTGATGCGTCGGCAGCGTCGTTGGTGCGGTCACGTTTGGCGTATGGCTGACGAGAGGGTCGCGAAACGAATTTTCTTTTCTGAACTCCAGGACGGCAAGCGGAAACAAGGCGGCCAGTTCTTACGTTATAAGGATGTTCAGAAAAGACATATGAAGCGATGCGACATTGACCCCCTAAAGTGGGAAAAAACTGCTAGCCACCGTCTGGAGTGGAGGCGCCTGGTGCGGAAAAAAGTTAACGATTTCGAAGAGCAGCGGAAATCTGATCTTGATTCGAAGCGCGATGCTCTTAAAGCCAGACCAGCAGCGGCTATCACTTACAACTACATCAGCGGTGTCCTAACGTGTCGACATTGTTCGCGCACGTTTACCAACAAGATTGGCTACTGTAGCCATGTGAGGGCACATGATAGGGCAGCCCAGCGTAGCCCTCTTATTGCGGACTAAAGGAATTTTGTCGTGGTTACCGTAGCCGAAAGCGGCTTGGGAGTATATATATATACATATTAGTACAGTAATCATGCAACATTCACAAAAGTAAATAAAGTGTAAAAAAATCATTAAAAATATAATCTAATTGGCAGTTGTAGAATACTATCTCCCCATATTTTAAAACCTATATAGCGGAAGGTTGACTTGATCGTATACGCAAAAGCGTATAATATGTATACTATACTAAATATCTAAATCATCAAACATTATTTCATTCAAACTCTATTCACATCAATAACATACATAGATATATTCGTTTAGAAGATATAAAGGAATTTGTACATTTATAGTAGGGATTTTATGGATATGTAGTTTCGGTTATGGATATGGTTACGGATATAGGAATAATATTATACCGGTTTCGGTTACGGTTTCGGATATTTTTTTATTTCGCATATCCGAAAGTTTCGGTTACCGTTACGGATATCCATAACATCCCTGATTTATAGGTGTCATTCGAGGGGTTGTGACATTTTAAGGGGCCGCTGCATGCCCGAAGGTTCAACTATGTCAATTAAACTGGCACTTCGCGAAAGATTTGTGACATTGGATGCGTTTTGCGGTCAGGTCGAAGTGATCGCAGCCCGCATCGTGTATGTAACTTTGTAGGGCACGAGCAAAGAACCCAAACTGCCCACCGAGGCTGGTTTTAGTGTCACGCGGATCGCTCCTCACAGCCGATCTGTATCAACTGCTACGTAGCGAGCGGTTCCTGCGGACCGCATTACTCTAACCAAACGGACACCAGGTGAGTAACTCTCTATAGAGCTGCATACATTTTGTTGGTAGCCGGCGACTGGTTGCGCCGCCATGGTGTCCCGGTGAAATATAGCCCTAAAACGCTCTCTAGAAGTTTATACACATCGGCTGTGTGGAGGGGATCCGCACTGGACGGTCCGCGTGACACTAAAACCAGTCTGACAGATTGTTTTGCCCGGGTGGTGACCGATTGCCCTGACCGCAGACCGCATTCCAGTTGAATAAAGAAAGGTTTAGACTAGCAATAAAATTTGGAGTTGACTTCCTGTCACCACTGTGTAAATCTTGCAAAAGTTTGCTTGCCACAGCTATTTACATAGTGGTAAATAGCTTAAAGAAGTCAACTTCTGCAAGTTATATCGCTAAAGCCTGGTCCGTGAGTACGTAGAATTTTGTCCAATGACCCCAAGCTACCCATCCTTATCGCTCGCGCATAATTACATTGCTGTCGCGACTGTGCGACGGGCGCCCGCAGTGAGTGTGCGAGCGCGATAGCAACATAATTACGCGCGAGCGATAAGGATTAGGCATGGAAATGATTGCTATTTTTCATTCTATGAAATGATGATTTTTTTTCATATGATTTCACATGCGAAATTTCACAGGCAATGATTTTTATTCGCATTGTTTTAATGTAGCTCTTTCATATAATGTGCTACTTTTAATGAAGTATGAATTATGATGAAGAATTGCTAATTAGCTAAAATATGAAATGTAACAATGGCTGTTTCATTTACGTCGCTCAACAAAAAACAAACAGTTTCACAGCACATTAATAACCGCGCGACTAATGAAAATCATTCATTTCATCTGCCTGCTATCTAATGAAATCACACGAATCATGACAAGGAAATCTAAACCTTACACCTTTGAGTTTAAAGTTCATATTTAAAATGCCCAGTTTCGTCCGTCATCACATCTCTTGTCCTTTTCTAACACGCACATGATCAAATAATTCCTTCTTACTCGCTCGGTCGCTTCGCAGAGCTGCGCTCACGAACTTCGCTCGAATGAATGAATGAAATTCATGTGATTCGTGATTTCGTTGACTGTGAAATTATAGCAGTCTATGTGAAGTAAAATAGCAGGTGTGATTAATGAAATTCATTTCATATGATTTTTCACCTGCTATTCATGAAATGTTCCATGCCTAATAAGGATGGGTAGCTTGGGGTCATTGGTAGGGTTTGCAAGTCCCGGTACTAAGGAGTGTTACTGAATTCCCGGTACCAGGTCTAAGCCAGTACCGGGAAAACCGGGAAATTCGGGAATTTCGGTACCCACGTAAATGGTTATTATTTATTAAAACAAATTACCTAATTTGTACGTAATTTTAATAAAAATGTACCTAAATAGGTTAACAAAAATATTAAACTTTTTCTGTTCAGTTCAATTGGTTTGTTACCTTAATAATAAATCAGTCCAAACAGTTACACAACACGACAAAACTAGTTATAAATGCCTATTAAAAATCATAACCGCCATATTCATAAAAAGCAACAATCGTTTAATCAACCTATTTTAGTTAAAATATGTTTTCTCACTTTCTATCAATGTCAAATACTGGCAGCGACAAGAGTTAAGAGTTCCTACTCTTAACTCTTGTGCGCCTGCACACCGTTGATTTTTAGTTGGCCGATAGTTATGCCCGGTTTTAAATTGTATGAAGAATCGGCCAAATCGAATCGGCGTAGTTTGCGCACTCCCATACATGCCTATACTGATCAACTGCACGACTAAACTATCGGCCGACAAAAAATCAACGGTGTGCGCCTACTCTTAGGGACGAAACATAAATTAACTAAAAATTAGGTTTATAAAAAAACACGCTGTTGAAAGAAATAATAAGTAGTATCTTAGTACAATCAGATAAAACAATCAGTCTTAAAAAGATAGTAATGAATTAGGAACATTAAGTATTAATATTTTTTCATTTGTTGATAGTGTGTACGTAAAAAGATGATGGCATCTAGTCAAAAAATTGTTATTAAAAATAAATTATTGAAGTCCCGAAAGTACCGAAAGTCCCGGGAATTGCATCGTCAGTACCGGAACTAGATAAAGGATTAGATTATCGGGAATTCCCGGGAAAAATGAGTACCGGGATTTCCCGGGAGCAAACCCTAGTCATTGGACAAAATTCTACGTGCTCACAGACCAGGCTTTATTCTAAACCCCGCTTTAGATCAGGTTATGTTACTGGCTGGCGTCCATCTCCCTGAACACGTAGTTGATCTTCATGATGGCGAGCCACAGACCCTCGTCGCCGATGTCGTGGTGCAGCGTGAAGCGGATGGTCTTACTGTTGAACGATGTGCCCTTTACGATCACGCCCTCGTCGTCTGGTGTTTTGCAGTCGCCCTGCAAAGCAAGAAAGTGATTATGTATTAAATTGTGGTCATTAGACAAAGGTACAATACGGAATAAGTGAGATATTATGTCAAAAAGTATAGTCTTCTAATGTTTCATCATGGTAGGGACACGATAGACCACAAAAAAATAACTTCCTTTTTTATATGAATATAGGTAACTCTTATAACAGAAGATTTATAGACACAGGAAGTCAAGTTATCGACTATCATTACGAATATCAAAACATGACAAATTCCTACATGTTATCGCAACGGGATTTTGTATATTATGGCGCGATCGAGAGATTCATCCGAACTAGATGGTTAAGCTAGTAAAAACCTTGCATGCATGTCAAATTCATAACTCGTCACATAGTTTTTGTTCTAGGTGCTCTGTTGACACCGTCACACATACCTGCGTCTCAGCCAGGCAGACTTGCTCTAGCCTCTGTAGCACCGCATCCGAAGTGAGAGGACTTTCAGGTGGGATCCGCACCAGTACGATGTTGGAGTGTTGGCTATCTGGGTCCACGGAGAACGACTTCAGGAACATGCCTTGGATCGCTGGGGAGAGGAGAATATTTTTAAATACTGAGGCATTTCTTTTTATTTTTGATCCTGATGGTTAAAGATACTTCGATGCGTAACATTTTGGTTGTAAAGTAATCTCGAGAACTTTTCTAATGTTTACCAAACACAATAGAAAAGTTCTTGAATGGGAACCACCTCTCAAGATGTACTGTAGGCAGGCCTCCCAGTCATTGGACCGACATCTGGTAAAGGTCGGCGGCACAGCTGGGGAAGGCCTTTATCAAGGACGTCATTTTTTTGAGACTTAAGAGACAAATTCCAGTTCTTGAAAAGCTCATAAAAAGCTCTAACTAAATATTCAACTCTTTTAGTAACTTCAACCAGTCTAATTTATAATCTACTCGAGATGTGTGAAGAAAAATAAATAAAATGATCAACGCTCACTTTTAGCCAGAATCTGCGCGCGCTTATGGTCCAGGGCCAGCTTGGGAACGATTTCATCCAACGCCACAAGCGCAGGCGCCGCCAGAACTCCCGCCTGCCGCATGCCGCCGCCTAGCATCTTGCGCACGCGCCGCGCCCTATGAGAAATATGCCATTTATCAACCTTGGTAAAAGAGAGTTGTACCAATAGAACACAATGCTTCGATGGATTTAGTATGGCCGATAACGTATAACAGACAGTGCTTAAAAAGAATCTACCGACACAATTACAGAGGCTGTAGGAAAATCCGTATAGACTTTGCATACATAGACTTTGAGCATTACATTACACCACATTCTATTCGGTTTTCCTCCCTCAAAGAAGTAATGGTGCCGGTGACGAAGCACCTTTACCCACATTCAAAGCAAACCAGATGCAATAGTAATTGAATTTCTTTTCAGATGCGCCGCGAGGCGAGTCTTTCACAGACCGATTAAAGTCTCTATTTACGTGCTCATTTTATACTTGATTTTAAGCAAGTCTAAGGCCGGCACACGGCGCAATGTCATTCTAAACAGCGTACCTAAGGCTCGGTTTCCACCAAAGCGAAGCGGAGCAGAGAAGTGTTTTGAATATTCCCACTTCCCTTCGCGCTGCGCCGCCGCCGCTGTTAAAATCCTATAGAAAAAGACAGTCCGACACTTCTCCTCTCCGCTTCACTTTGGTGGACACCGCCGACACCGGGCATAAAAAAGTACAGTATAATTATAGTCTTTTTAAAAATAAACTCACTGCTCAATGAAGTGGTAAGAGCCGACCAGCGCAGATCCCACAGGCGCCGACAGCCCCTTGCTAAAGCACACAGAGATACTGTCGCAGTCGCGCGCCACCCGAGCTGGGGACTCCTTTAGATGCTCGCACGCGTTGAACAGTCGAGCTCCGTCCATGTGGATGGGGAGCGAGTGCTTCTTGCATACCACGGCCAGCTCGTCTACCCATTTCAGGGGTAGTGCCTGTGTTAAAACATATAGGCTCAGAGATGGAATTGTGTAAAGCAAAGCAATCGTAATCATTTGACAGTTCATAACGTACGATAAAGTCAGTTATACAAAGCATTTGACAGAATAATCGTACGTTATGAACTGTCAAATGATTACGATTGCTTTACACAATTCCACCTCTTTATTTTATTTTATTGAATTTTTCTATTTGGGGGGTAGAGTTGACTAAGGAGAGCAATTAGCTCTCTTCAGCACTTCATCAAGCAGCTGTTTGACCCAGTGACTTATGGATTTGGTCCTTCGAGCAGGATATTAGGGATTTGGTCCTTCGAGCCGGATTCAATCCTATGGATTATCATCCCCATACCTTCCCGCCGCACACGTTGTGCGTATTCTCAATGCAGACAAGCGCTGTAAGCGGCTCGTGGATGTCTGAACCGCGCACGCGCGCTTCCAGCGCCGATAGCGAAAAAGTGCCGTCTGGCTGGTTGGGCAGCGTCGACAGCATTACACCGCCCAGGTGAGATGCGCCACCTTAAGGCGGAAGGCAATAAATATTAAGTCATTTTAGAGTTTAAAGGACTGTTTCTGGACAGTAAATAAGCCATGTTGAAAAGAAAGGAAGTTGACTAAAGTCTGGTCCGTGAGCACATAGAATTTTGTCCAATGACCCCAAGCTACCCATCGTTATCGCTCGCGCGTAATTATATTGCTATCGCGACTGTGCAACGGGCGCCCGCAGTGAGACAGCAACATAATTACGCGTGAGCGATAAGGGTGGGTAGCTTGGGGCTATTGGACAAAATTCCAGGTGCTCACGGACCAGGCTTTACACTCCCAAAACTGGCCAGACGGGTTGAGAAGGTCTGATGAAAGCATATTTATTGCTTTATACAGCAACCATAGGAACTATTAAGTACAACATTAAGTGAAGATAGTATTTAATGCATTGTTTTAACATTAAACATATTTTTATCTTAAAGAGATAATATTTATTTGTACAGAACAAAATTGTGTCTATGAAAACTGGATACTCTATTGATAAAAATTGATTTCTTACCTTGTTCATACTTGAAGATGTGTGTTAGATCTCCCACTACAGCCTCAGATCCTCTCTTATTGCAGTGCACCATAACTGAAAATATAAAACATGGTGATAGTCTTACATATGCTGGGTTTCTATGTTTAGTTTAGAAGTTTCTAACGCTACTCTTACCAACTTTTATTACAAAACAAAAGATAAGGAGGCATTAGAAAAATGAAATTGCATGGACAGTTGTTTCACTCAAAGACATCATCAAGGATTTCCTAAATGACTGATCCTGTGCCGCTGGCATCTTTCTGTCTCTTCCCTAGATCACTGGTCCACCGAATGGGAGGCCTGCCACACCAATTCATTTGCCGCAATGACCATCAGATCTATGAGCAGCATGATACTCTACAAATATAAACTTGAAAGTTTTCATAATTTTTATTGTACTCACTGGCTATGAGGTTGGACATAGTCCCAGAGGGAACGAAGAGCGCGGCCTGCTTGCCCAGCATATTGGCGATCTTGCTCTCCAAAGCATTCACTGTAGGATCTTCCCCGAAGACGTCATCACCTAAGGCCGAATTCGCCATGGCGTGCTTCATAGCCTTAGTGGGCTTCGTCACGGTGTCCGACCGGAGATCCACAATGTATGCCATGATGATGAGGTTGTAACAGCTTCACTTGGATAAGAGACCGCTCCACCGATAACTTGCTTGATAAAAATTCAAGTAGGCGCTGTAAGTGGCAACGGGACTATAGTATCTTAATACAGATCATCTAAACACGAATGATGAAATACGATAACAACAGCAGATAAATTACGAAAACCTTGAACCGCGAAGTTATAGGTTAAACTTTTATCTTCAACAATAAGTAGTGGGCAGGATAAACTTACAGGACAACTAACAGGATGTAATTAGCTCTGTTGCTATTGATATTATTGCGTTATTGATAGCACTTCTATACAAATAAGTTGCTTTGTTGATAAATTAATTAAATATCCTAGCGAACATTTAAAAACTTATAACTGGATCTCCTAATAAATCTTATTATCAAAGGTAATAAGGTTTAAAATTCTATGTATTGAACACAAGTTAAGATATTAATAAATGTCAAATATTTTGACATTGACAGATACAATGATTAAAAAAAAACTGTAAAAGTCAACATCATGGAGGTCAACATAGAGAAATCATCTGTTGAATAATACAAGTTATAGTGACCATGACCATAATATTAACCGATTAAAATAACTCCTTCTGGCGCAGTCGGGTAAAAACACAAAAGCACGCACGTGGTAACATAAAGTTAATTATACTGGTGGGAATCGAACTCACGCACGACACTTCAGCTTGCCCGGGGTGACTGCTCCTCTGAAAGCTGAATAGATTTTATACTTCTCCCATCTCCACTATAAATACTCTACTCGAATTATTAACAAATAGTGAATGGCTATTGTATCGTGTAAAACGGAACGCAATTGTCATGATTGGTTTCCATTTACCACGTTGCTTACATTTGTGACAGCTGTCTACTAATTCAATGTCTGCCATTGGCCAGAAATTTCCCAAGTTTGTTCATTTAGGTTTTTAGCCAATGGCGCATAGTAATTCGTAACCGCCAATGCCAAGAAATCGTAAATGAGAACAAACTGTATCGACAAGTTATTAGTTTCGGCAGACGTTGTGTCCTTATTTTAGCTTTTTTCCATTGTAAAAGCATTAATTTCTTCTAATACTTCTTAGTAATTAAGTTTAGTGCATGTACATTATTTAATTAATGAAAGTACTTAGCACCTGTATTGATTTAACCACAAAAGTTGATACGAAATTCGGCTAAACTCAACGCAAATTCGGGCGTCGACCGGTCCATCCCTCCTACCCGTAATAACCGTTGCCGTTCTGTCAGTCAGTCGCAATCGTCATTTTGTACGTATCATCGCCGTGCGCGGTCACGGGTAACGCGGACAGAGGAACAGCGAGGCGAGGTGATATTGTAAAGGATCTCGAGTGTTGTGAGGTGCAGTGTCGGTCGTCGCGACCGTTTAATGTGGTATCCAGTGCCGGTTTTAGGTTATCGGTTGTCGGGCCGCGCGGCGTGATTGGGCGGCACGATGGTGGACATGGATAGGAATGATCCGGAACTCCGGTACCTGTCGGTCGATCGGAACAGTTTCAATGACCCCGCGACTCAGGCGGAATGGACCCAGAAGCGGTTGGTGTGGGTGCCCCACGAGACCCAGGGCTTCGTGGCGGCCGGGATCAAAGGGGAGCGAGGGGACGAGGTGGAGGTGGAGATCGCCGAGTCCGGGAAGAGGATGCTGGTCCCCATAGACGACATCCAGAAGATGAACCCCCCGAAGTTTGATAAAGTGGAGGACATGGCCGAGCTGACCTGCCTGAACGAAGCCTCGGTGCTGCACAATATCAAGGACAGATACTACTCTGGACTCATTTATGTAAGTACCTCTTGACAATCATTACCAAAAATATGCTAAAACTGTTTATCCAATGATACATCTCTAGTCGTTGCATATTTTCATTAGACCCCACCGAATGCTAATGGTTTTAAAAGCCAAGCAATGCTTCGGCTAAGTAGGTAACCATTAAGCTTACGTGTTTCTAACGATATTTTTTAGTTGAGACTAGGAATGTGGGTGATGAGTCACAGCTAAACATGAAGTCATGAATAAGTAATTTTTTTGTTAACAGTCTATTGGCCCGCCTGTTCTGTTTGTCTAGGTGTTAAAATTGTTCATTTGCCACATTTACTTTGTTATTTATTACAACCATTGCCTATGTTCAGATTTTCTGTTACTGACTAGTAATACAGTTCAATTCTTTCATGTTGATTTACATGACATTTCCTTATTGGATACACAACAAATTACATGAAAGCTAGAGCCCCGATTACGGTAATTTTTAACGTCAACAATCCAGACACGCTTCTCGATTCTGCGATACGATTGGTCGTTCAACAGCGTACGTCAGCTGTTTTGACCAATCGTATTGCAGAATCAGAAACGCGTCTGGATTGTAGACGTTAAAAGTTACCGTAATCGGGGCTCTGGTTACATTACAGTTTTTTGAAAATGATTTCAAGCGAAACAAGTACAAATTAGATAACATAGTGTTCAACTTCCTTTTAAAAGTAATCCTTCCATAAATGAACAAAATTACTTATAGCTTAATAAACAAGTTGAGAATATCCCCTAAAATAGCTTTTGATTCATAATCATTATCTATACCTGGTTTATCTGTCCGATAAGGGCAGTCTAACTTCAATAATATTATCTAACTTATCTCTGTCGAATGCAGAAAGAATTTGTCTGAACTGTGGTTAACAGTAAACCATTGTTAGCTGAATGCCTTTGCTAAGTTGAAGATTAATAACCAAATAGATTCTTCATAACCCGTGTTCAGTAAGAGGCAACTCTTGATATCTGAATTTTGTCCGACAGGAATTTTAAAAAAGATACATAATTTTTGTAATATGTGAAATAATAACAGTTCTATTAAAATTGAACTGGAAAACTCCAGTTTAAACAAACATAAAACAAAATTACAATTTTAAAACATACCAACCGAATTGAGAACCTCCTCCTTTTGTTGAAGTCGGTTAAAAATGCATTTTACTCAGAAAAGATTGTACGCCTAGTAAGTAACTCTTGCATACTTAGTCCTTACCTTTCAAAGAGTACACACCCAATTTATCGAGGCATATATGGCACAGAATGGCTGATTAATCTTTATGATACTGGCATGTGCGGCAAAATGTTACCTTTGCGGCAAACAATTAAATCATTTTCAAAATCTCTTTTGTCTGTTATGATGGTAAATTATGATGTTCTTCTGAATGTTAATTGCTCCTTGACCTCTTTTTATTTATAGTGGAAAGATAATGATGAATATTGCAACATTTAAATACTGAAATGTAATTTCAACACTGCAGAGTTGGAGTGCCAATTTGGTGTAAGATCATCTAACTGTAAGATTCCCTTTAAAGTTGCATAGCTGGTTTGAAATTATTTTTCTTACACTAAAGCCTTTCAAGCTCCCCTTGCCCTTGCTGTGTATGAGTCCTACTGAAGAAATAATAATATTCCAATGTGCCTTTTTCCTCAAATTGTCCTAATTTCGTGTGTACTATGATCTAGATTCTAGGTACTCCAGCAACATAACCAATACCTGGAATTAAAACAACTTTTTCCTTATGTACCGATGGTCGTCGGTCATCGGACTGACAACAGGGGTCGGACGATTCGGACATCACCCGCCGCCGACCGTACGTAATGAAACCATCCGCAAGCCTTTGTTATTGCAATGAAAGGATTTCACGTGCCATTAACTTCGAGCGCTGATTAATAGGTCACACCATTGCGTCGTGATTTAGCTCATATATGCCGTGGCTGAAAACCTAAGCAGATGTTGTTATCTTCTTTAAGGGGTTCCCCGAAATTGTGAGATAAATAGGAATATGATAAAACATTAACTTTTAAAAAAAATAAAACCGACTTCAAATGCGTGAACACAAAAAAAAACTAAAAATTAAAAATGTTGCGTATAAAAAAGTTCATCCCCAATTTTCCACCCGTAGGGGTGAAATATTTTCTTCAAATTCGCATGAAACCACCCTTTTGATAATACCTATTCAACAAAAAAATAATCGTTCAAATTGATTTATAATCGGCGGAGATATTGCATATAAAAAAGTTCATCCCCAATTTTCCACCCTTGGGGGTTGTTTTTTCTATTATTAAATTTAAATGGGACCACCCTTGAGGTATTACCTATACGCCGAAAAAAGATTTGTTCAAATCGGTTCATAATTGGCGGAGTTATCGCGTAACAAACATAGAAAAAAAAAACATACGGGTCGAATTGAGAACCTCCTCCTTTTTTGAAGTCGGTTGAAAAGATAGAAGTACTGTGATAAAAATCACAAGATAAAGAAAACTTGTTATCACAAAGATCTTATTTCTTCTAATAACACAGACCAAACATTTTGCCTAAGTGCATATTTCAACACCTAGTAATCTTAAATAATAAATGTATGTACACTACCTATATGGTATTTTGTACACGGCAAATATTGATTTAGGTCCAACTTGACCGGTGATCTCGCTAAATATAACAACCGTGATCTCATCCAGGCCATGGTGCAGGCATTTTTCCTGTACTTTATTATGGTATCATTAAATTCCATGAACTTCCCTCCCTACACGGCAATGACTCACGGGCAAACAATGAAGGCTTGAACGTAAAATCGACATCAGATTATCCTCCCGAATATTTGGTGTCACTCTAAAACAAAACCAGTTTTGAACTTGGCTCCGGAGAGAGCTTTGACGTTAATTCAATACCAAAACATATCGCTCTAGATTTTTTGTCGAATTTAATCCTGCTCTGCTGACGTCATCGCACAGTTAATATCGCAGCTGCTTTATCTCCAGACTGTTTTGAATATTAATCGAAGAATTCTGCGGAGAAATGGCGAGCGAGTGCCGTTCGTCGCGATTGTCAAATAAATCTGGAACTCGGTGATGGATGTAGCATTATGTTATGAACCCAAGACTTGCAAACAGTTCACGAGCATCAACATGGGAGTGTTGACCTCAACCAGATTGGGAGGATTGTAGTTCGGCTAGCCGTTTACGGATTACTGACGTCGGCATACCAATCCGAGACTTAGCTCGGCCTTTGTGTCGCTTAGATTAGATACCTTTAGTGGTTTCTAATTTGTCCGGTCGTTGGTTTCGTAAGCCTGAGTAGATTACTGTTAATTGATAAGACGATCATAAGTCACCTTTTACAATCGATCTTAAGTCACCTTTGCCATTTTTCTCTGTAGCATAAAATTTCCAAAAAGTAACACATTAATCTGTGGACTAGTCTCTTGAACTCTATCAACGAGATGGATTCGAGAGAGCTGGTTTAGTTGGGCCAAATTGCCATTTTTCTCTGTAGCATAAAATTTCCAAAAAGTAACACATTAATCTGTGGACTAGTCTCTTGAACTCTATCAACGAGATGGATTCGAGAGAGCTGGTTTAGTTGGGCCAAATTAAAGGCGTCTTTCAGCTCATAAACCCTATTAGTAACTACCTAACCACTGAGGTGACTACCGAAACTAGAAGAAGGATTGTGAATAAATTGCTTGTTATTGCTGTGTTTGGCTTAACTTTCAAGGGTGAACCGATAAACTCCCGTGGGATACACCTTTAGGGATGTTTTCCAACCTTGGCGAGTGTCAATTGTTTGGCCAAAGACTTGGCTAAACGTCCCCGGCCAAAGCGTCTCGAGATGAATGTCAAGGTGAGGCGCGCCGCCGGCCGAAACGGCCGCAGCAGTCGTTGACCCCGCCGGGTTGGGGGGAGGCGGCCCACGCGAATACGTTGTGCGTTTGAACTCCACTACACTTCTGCTTTCCTGGTACTTTTCGGATGAACTTCAAATGAGGCTATTGTTTTTGGAAGTTCCTGTTTTTGCCAAATTACTTGGCCAATGGCGACATTTTTGGAGCTAGAAGAACTTCAATGTAAACACAAGTGGCACAGAAATTGGAGAAATTGTATAACGAGCGAACATGTTTGGTTAAACTCGCTAATGTGCTGCGATATTATCATGCTAAATTGAGTTTGTCATCACCAGGGCGTGCGACGCAGAAACGTCTGGGTGTGAATAGGATTATTTATAGGCCGATCTAATTAAACTGCTCGTTCGTTAGTACTTTCATATCACGCAAAGTACACATTTAAAATATGCGTGGGTCTTCTAAAATAGCATCATCGATAACAATACCTGTAATCTCCAGCTTGTTTCCAACGATTGCAAACTAAACAATCGACTATTATCGTTTTATCAACGATTTCAAGAAAGCAAGTTATCAATATCGCCAAGGTCTTCTCCGGTTGGATTGTTTCCCAAATTGAGAATATTAATTTGAATTTTAGATGGTGTAATAAATCTGGTAACGGATTTATCTTTGTCATGAATAAAATTATACGTAAACGAAGCCGAGAAAGATTTAAAACTTGTTGTCGCTCGGCTACATTGCTACAACATTCGATAATCTAAGTCATTTACATGATTTATCTTGGATTCAAATAACGTTTGAGCTTACCGGTTTTACTGGTAACAAAACATGATACTTTTTCTGTAATCTGAAATAATCATACATCTGAGTAGCGTCTTCTATTGAACTTGGGAAGTGATTCTGTAGAACATTCCAACATTGGTTGGAATAATATTGATTCTTTATTCGAATCCGTACCAATTAGGACGTAAAGAAAGATTCATTAATAATTGAAGAGCGCATTCAAAATGGTGAATGTATTAGAGATGATACCATTTCATGATCACACCATCCGTTGGTAGAACCACTTTTTGAATCTGTAAGCTACACGTATTTTGTAAAATTCACACAGCCACACGATAAGGTGCTGAAATTCTAAATTGGAATTCAGTTAGCGAAACCAACCGTGACTTTTATTGGTTGTAATTAGTTAAAGTTTGTAAAGGCTCGTTTTCCGGCGCGTTGAGTAGTTTCCCCCAGACGGGTGGGGCAGACAGAAGGGTGCAGGGGTTATGAAACTTGCAGACGGCGGGTACATTGCGGACAAACCGGAGACGGCTGACGTATGGGCTCTAATTTTCCAGGATCTGAGGGGAGAATCCGCAATTTCGTATCTGATTGAAAATTTGTCAATCCGAAACCACAAATAAAGAGATTTATTCTGAGATTGCGATCTAACCATCTGATTCATGGGTGTCAGACGAATAAGAATAATTTATTTTCAAGAATTTGGTAACATCTTGAGTTTGCACAAAATATTGCTATGGATAATAATGTCAATCATAAGAACATCGTCGATGAAAAACGGACTGACAAGACCCACCTCGAAATTGCTTATTCAGATAGATGTTGCATTTGTCCAGATGGTCAATAATAAGTTAATCTGTCAGTTTAAATTCTCTTTCGATCTGAAGACGTCGAGCAACATCACCCATTTGGTTTTGATGTATTGCGGTCTGCCGCAAACATGTGTTGACGTGGTACTGGTATATATTTGTTTTGGCGTGACCGGCGGAGTAAATGTGTTGAAACTCTATACTGCCTGTATGAGCTCCATGGCATATGAGAAACGTTTGTTCTTTACGTGAAAAACAAAAAAGAGTTGGCAACTTGCTAAAATGTTTATTAAACAGATCCGCTCGCAGAAATGTTATTATTCGTGATGAAACAAAAACTTTATGGCATTCAATAAAAACCATAAATTCACACATGAACTGCATCAGTGTGAATGAACCAGAATAAAGTCGAGGGCTCATTACAGAAAATGATTGTGCTAAAGAAGATGGCACTCCTCAATTTGGCACGAGTTTTTATGTTGTTATCGTTCCCAATAAAATTCTGCACATTTCAAAAAATTCAAAAGCACTTGTAGGGTTGTTAAAATTTCACTCAGTTGTGAGTTAGAGCGATGTTTTTACGGGAGGTTGTACCGTTTCATCCCATAATGCAGTTTCGAGTGGGATCCATCTGCATTGCGGTGCATCTGACGCAGAGCCATTCTGCATGATGGATGCATACTTTATAGGCTTTCAGACGCTCCTTTTAAATCGTAAACATTAGGAACATTCAAAGTTGATGCATGCTGTTACTTCGGCAGCGTTCGGTCAATAATACAAGGTTTCAATGAAACAACTAAACTGAATGCTTTACCTTCTAATTGCATGTTGTAGTTTAAACACTCCGTGCATACTAAAGCTACAACACGTGTTCAATTCCCGTTTAAATCAATACGTCAGAAATATTTCCCCTCCAAGGCCTCAGTAACGATTTTATTCGGTTACACATTATTTATGTATTTGTAAAATAGTCCAGAAGCGTACTATTTCAAGCCGAATGATGTAATGCAGTTTTTTACGTCTGAAATCTTGGCGATGGCCGCTATTTTTTATGAATGAGTTGTACGACCGTTTTGCTTTCTTCATTCATATATTTAGCACATTAACACATTTGTGTACAGATAAATTTCGCGTGATTCAGTTCGAGTTTTCTTACAAATTGTTTGTATTAGGCGATAGTTCAGCAAGCTAAGACCCTGTCACAACAGTCACTTATCTGCCTGTAAGGCTTTGCCTAGCTAGACATAGAATGCGACCTTCGCCCCACGTCGTAAACGGTTTAACTTGCGCACCTACGTGGATGACATTACGGTGTCTTTCAACACCAAACCCAAAAAAGACTCCAGAAGATTGGAACTTGGAACTGCGACAATGAGGGCTATTGTTTTTATACCTAACAGTTGGCACCCCTGGCGATTGACAGGACCTTACTCTACAGTGGCGCCATCCTGATGAGTGCAAATGCGATAGTCCTCCTACCACTTTAGCGCTCACAAGTTGGCGCCACTGTATTCGCTACTAGCAAGTGACAGGACCTTACTGTACAGTGGCGCCAACTGGTGAGCGCCAAAACGATAGCCCTCATTATATCTGTCGTGTTGGCATCCCAAAAACCGGCAATCCTTTCACAACTTTCAGTAAGGGTATTATAATAAGGATTGCGTAACCGTCTCGAGAATTCCGTGAACGCGAGGTCGCCCGACCACTTGCCATACATAGACTTATTATTTTGTCAGTATTATTAATGCTCTGTAATTTGGGATTATGTTGTACTCCGTTGGATAAATTAGTATTTGGTATTTGTTTACGACCAAGATCAAGACTTTGTTGTTGAAATGAAAGATTACCTAGGTACCATATTAAATTTGACCGCATATGGAAGTTTTGTTTGACGACTGATGTTGAAATTCCTGTTTTAGTTAAGCACATAGTTCTCCAAGGGCTAAATGAAAACATGCCGTAAGTACAGAGGTAAGGTGTTACTTCCACTTGTATCCACTCCCTGATATATGCGTAGGTATTTCCTTTTCCCCGTGTCGGTTTCCCCATATTTGTACAATGTCCCTTTCCCTTTGCCCCGTTGTGCTTGTTGTTTATGCCGTCTAGACACTGGGCCGTAAAATTCCAGACATAAACAAGGGTGCCCTAGGCTTTGCGCTTAGCCCGGTAATGGCTGCTCTTATACATTGCCTCGTGAATAGAGTAGTAACGTTTTTCCCCTTGTGTAGAGCCTTTATTCCCAGTAGTTCTACTGAACAGTTCTACCGTAGAACTAATGGGACTTGAGGTCTGTTCAAACTTTAATGTTGTTGCCTATCGCTAAATAGGTACGTCATTCACGAGATTTTTGGAAGTTTAGCTTGTATCATCATACGTTAAGATAGGAAATAACTCGAGGAATCAATATTTGCAATAGAGGCTATCGTTGAATAAACAAAGCTACATCTTTACGGTTTATTACAATTATTAATTAGTTATGAAACCTAGCGGTGATTACTTCGCAGATATCAGTGCACCAATTAACAACGCAATACACAATTGATATTTATTTGTAAGTACAGTTTGTTCTCGATAAATCAGTGCAAATTCAGATGAAGCCTTATACGTCAACGAGGCGGACTATAATGAATGTAACTCGGGTTCAGATCAAAGCAATCCGCCAACAACTAATGCATGTGATGTATATTGAAGTCTATTGTAGATTTAGACGATTGCCAAAGGAATGTAGGCTCCAGTCTGATTGGAATGATTCGACATTGATTGAAATAGGGCGATTTTTACTACTCTTTCATTAACATAAAGCTACATTGCGTGTGTGAAGTGTGCGTCACAGACTATATCAGACCATCAGTGTACCAAATAAATGTTTTTTCTTTCTTTCTATTTGCAAACCTCTACACACTTTCATACAAGTACCTAAAACCTATAGATCTTACCCCTCGTACATTATGTGACTATGTGAATGTATTTTTAAGTACCTCTTGAAAGGGGGAAAGTTTCAACTTGCAAAATTTACGCTCTTTTGGTGCATTTTGATACAAATATCTATCTAAATATCAATCTATTGTAGAAACTTAATATCCAAACCAATTTATTTTAACGCTAGCGATGTAGAGCATACAACTTTCCTTTTATCCGACGTAAATCTCTTATCATCGTATTTATTTTCAATTTTATGCAAATTCTTGCGCAAGTCACCGTTCACGAGTTCAATAATTGTGCGCTTGCAAAAACAGCAATCTTACGCGCAGTTGTTTATCGCCTACTACGCGAAGTACGCAAATTTATCTTCCTCGGCAGTGTGTCAATGACATCTGCACAACCCTTCATTATTGCGAATATTTTTCAACGCGATGCGGGTGGTTGGCCTCATCGCGAACATGTATCCTTTGTATGATGACCCGCCACCTATTACCACCTGCACACACGATTCTCTCATTTATCCGCTTCACGAAAAGGAACAGTTTCGTTTGCAACTCGGAGAGCAAAATTTAAAGCGCACTTTTCATAATCAGTGCGCCTTTGTCCAGCGACATCCTCCGAGGACTTTAATTATGAAGTTTTATTGCGGTTTGGACGTGAGTCAATAGTAATTTGCATTTTATGATTGCTCGGTGACACGTTTAGAGTTTAAGTGAATTTGATGGAACCTCTCAGGACGTTTTCAAGACAATGAATGCATTTAGAAAGGTTACTCAAAGTTTTGCAAAAGTCACGAAAGGTTATTCAACGTCCGAACGTCCGTCAGGCTCAGACTCGCATGACACGTCGTTTTTCATCGTCTCTGAACACACGTTTTCAAATGGTGTGACCGCGTGACTAATTCAACGAATGCTATCGAGTCCACAGCGACCCTTGTCCATATGGCCAGGCCTTATAAGGAGACGTTTTAGCTGCCATATGCCAGATTGTAAGTCGTTGGGAAACCTGCACATTACAGATGGCGTAGAATTCATTAACTGTAAACGGCTTTGAATCGTAATCAACACTCGTTTGAGAATACTTTTTTGGTCGGTCACAGTTTGATATCCCGCTAAAATACTTATTCTAACATTCTTTATTGAGTTGAACACGCTTCGTTATCTTGTTATGGTGGTGCAATTCAATTTTTCTCACCGTCTCTATCGCTTTTATCGATCTGGATTTAATTGCTCTGTAAAAGGAGTTACAATATCGTTTTCAATGAAGCTTAATTTTTTACATTATGTGACATGGAAGAGAGAATTTGAACAATAGGTAGTTACCGCCATTTAGCACAGAGTAAGTCGGCTTGCGTAACCCTGCAACGCCTTACATGGCATGAGACAGGCCGGTTGGCCGCTCGGACCTTCGCGAAGTAGGTCGGCATTAATGCCATCTGGTCGGACAGGACAGGACACGATGTAACGAAGACGTGGTGTAATCGCTCTGTAACGGTACTCTACAATGTCTCGCGCCATGAAAGAGTGCTTTTGACTGATGACCATTTGGGGAGCTGAAGTTTTGGTATAACTGTAAACAAGAATGTGGTCCGTATAACGCCTGTCAGACATTTATCTGTACTGAATTAAGAAACCCAAATAAATAAAACTAAAATAGCCCACTTGTTACGTTGATGGCAACAATATTATTACTAACACCGACAATTTGCGAGAATCGATTGGTGAATCAATTTGATGATTCAATAGCTTTGATCGTATTACTTACGTTTAAATTGATTTATTATTGGCTTATAACATTCATTATTTTACCAGAACTATTATGATCCGTGATACATATTCTTATTAAATTACTTGTTATGTTTACATTCAAAATAATATTATCCAAGTAAATAAAATATAAATGATGATTAAGTATCAAACTTTGATTCTTATCACCAGACGCTAGTCATCGTTCAATTTTGCCCAACGTCGAATCGCCGAGTTGAATAAAAACAAGTCTTAGCAAACAGGACAGGTTATCCTTAGATTGATTTGCATTTGCATGTCAGGACATCCTTCGTCGAAGTGCGCGGACGACCTTCCCTGATAATAATTCTACTTCCCATTTATAGTTGGCACAATAGTTATTGTCTGAAGTGAACGCCCGGTGACATCACAAGTGGCACGCGTTAATCTCGTTCCCATGTATTGTGCGCCGGCGCACGCTATGTGCGAAACATCCGTATATTGCATCTATTGTAATTGATCCACTATCACTCTCTCTAATATACGTTTGGTTGCATCTCTTTGATTCTTTACTTCCTGTTACGGCTTGTGGTATTTTTATAGCTGTTATCGCTGCCGCATCTGTGAGATTGTGACTGAAATCAGAATTTTCAACCGACTTCAAAAAAGGAGGAGGTTCTCAATTCGACCCGTATGTTTTTTTTTTCTGATAATTTATCATCAACATTCCCTTTATCTCCTTCTTTATTATATGAACATTTGTTTTCAATGTTTTCTTTTGTTCTTGCAGGTAAGTAGCTGAATGTCTTCCTGAACATCGACAAAATTAAGTATTAACATTACTGCATTTACTTACCTACACGTTTTATTGAATTAGGTTACGCTCTGAGGACATTACAAAGGCTAACTAACATTTTTTCCTTCATTTCTTCCGTTTCCTCAAAGTTAGAAACTACTTCTACGGATTTATCGAAAAATCAGTTTAGTGATACTCCTACAGAACAGCAAGTCTTAACATAACTATTTCTTCATCGTGGAGTGTGCCTCAAACCGGTCCGCTTGAAACTTAACAATATCAATGGAAAGCTACCCCGCGTCCTCAACACGCCGTATTTATTTTATATCATCGGCGCAAGAGTCTTCAATTACGCCCCAAACCGGTCCGTGTACCGTTGCCGCTGGCATTTCGATTATGGGTCACAGGTTCGCCTCCAGTAGCTATCAGATTTTTAGTTTTAATACCCCACAATTTTGTAACACTCATAAGTTATTTGACGGGCGATTTGTATTAATCATATGAGTTAATTACGATTTCTAATGAAGTGCACTTTAAGATATTGATTAACCATTCGTTCGTTATCATTATGGGTATTGGAATTTAAGAATGATCAGTTCGTTTCGGCTTACTTTAAGTTTAGTTCATCTTGTAAATCTTATTGAGTATAAGTTACAAAGATTCTGGTTCGTTTCCGAAATATTGATAATTTCCAACGAATCTTTACACTAAAATGTTTGATATCCTCATTACATACTCGATTAACTTGAATATTTTCATTGAAGTTCCAAATTAATGCTTTCAAGTTCATTACATCCGCCTCCAGAATGATTATTTGGTCCGTAATGATTTACTGATATTCGGCGACCATTTTGGTAATGAGTTTTAATAGGGCACTGAACTTAAATTACATCACTGTGATGACCAAAAGATTCATCTAAAATTTTAGTAATATGTCTCTAAACTAGGCCATATTTCTTAACGAAATCTTTGTGTTCCTGCTGACCTAAAATTTAACAGCTCGAAAGTATCTTGATGTGGTGACAGAGCGTATATTCAAATATATTCAAGCCTGTATTTTTCACATCAGTCAAAAATTCTGAAGCAATTTTTTTCAATATGCCATTGTCTGCGCTCGCGCATTCCCGGTCATTGTCGCCACGTTACGAAACGATCGGGTCGGAGGTTGCATGAACCCCTGCTTTAGTGTTTTGTTTTTGTTTTTTGCTGCCTTTCTGAGGTCCGGTTTGGACTTCCCTAAATTGAACTGCAAGGTCAAATTTTGTTTGTACTGCGTTATAAAGTTTTGGTAATGTACTGACTTGAAATGTCCTTTACTCATGACTGATAAGTTATCGTTAGATATTTGCTTGTGTTAACCCGCATATATCGATGACATAGGTGCCTGCTTTAGTTAGTGAGCCGATGTTGTATTATTATCAGTAATATGGTTACCTGTTTATTTCCTGTTTTTGTTACTGTTTGCATTTTATAAATACATGCCAATTATAACTGTTGCAAATTGGCAAATTACATCTTCTAGTTCAGCCCACAGAATCGGGTATCAGCTCCACCCATTTGAAATTTAAATTTATTCAATCCCACGAAATTATATTAAATTATATGGTCGGTTTCCTATTGGATTTTAGACCTAATACGGCTATAATAAGAGTGCGTTGTGGGTTACAGACTACAGTAATTCTAACTGGAACTGTGGCAAGGTGCGTCAAGGACACTGGTTTGGTTGTTTCAACGTTTTTTTCGGCCGGTTCGTGAGGTCCTGCGTTGTTTGATCACAATTGGTGGGGGAACAGTACACTCTTATTTATACTGATAGTTGTATTAGCATACTTGCGTTAGTATTGGTTCCAATGCCAAGTTTGGTGGTGACAGTCCTGACAGTAATTATTATTGGCTATACCAATCTTGCATGCAAAAGAGAATCTAGAACTACATAGGCAGTGCAGTTCTAAAATCTCTGAATCACGGGTTTTATGGCTGTGTCAATCAGTCGCTCATAATTCTAACGCAAAGGCATGATAGAGTCACACGTAGAGCATATTGGAATCAGTATTTCCCTTTGGCTTTTGTACGTCATGTGAGATCCTAAAGCAATTTTGGAAGTAGTGGAGTTTGATGAAACTATCGTCTGTGCCTTATTGTGATACCTAAGCAAGCATCCATATTATCACCTGGTGCAGGTTTTCTGCAAAGTGACCCCACTTAGTCCACGCCCATTATGGTACACTGTCCCCCGACCCCCCCTCTCCCCCCTTAAGAGGTCGCTCGCGCACGTTCCTCGAATTTTCAATTGTAATTCGAATGACAATATAGTTTTTGTTACCGGATGCGCGGTGGCGAATAAGTTTGGGTGCGATGTGTGGTTTTTTGTATGCCTCTAGTGTCTTGATTTTGAATTGTAACGGTTTGTATTCACGACGTTGAGTTCGTTTGTCATATTACTTCGTCTGCATAACTCAAAAAGTCATTGGGTCATCTTTTAAAAAAATAAAACTTAAATAACCCAGTTTTCTGTCAATTTTACTCTATTTCTTGCGGAAAAAATTACGTGATATTTCCTGAGACCCCCCTCTCCCCCACGTGAGATTTAGTGAGGTATTGGTTGACCCCCTCTTCCCCCCAAATATCTCGCGTAATTAATGGACGCCCCCTTACCAAATATAATGTTACCTACATTAGTTAGTTACTGGCCATAGAGTTTAGCTTGATTTTCCGTCGTTATCATAGTTCTAAATGTATGTGCGTATTATCCTGAATTATTTTTAGTGTCGCCAGTAAAAACATTACCCACCGCAGCGATACACGCTCCCAGGTCAATGACTATAATTCATCGTCTAATTAAACCCGCGACGGCGTTTTAATTAGTAACATGTAATTAAAACGTTGTAATGATGTCATAATGTACCTATTAATTTGTTTGTTCCTTATCCCAATAGGAATTCGTTTTAACAGGATATTTATTTAGGAGATTGGTTTTGTTATTATTGGAATTAATATCATTTATTATTTATCCATTCCGGATAATTTATTGGTTGTTTAATAAATGCTCTGGCGATCAGGTTTTTTAGAGTTCCGTATTCAATATTACTTTGGTGCCGATTAATCCGGACAGGTAGGGGGTCAAATTTAAATTACTAGATTTGACCCAAACAAACAGGGAAACCTAAAACATAGCCCTCCTTTTGAAGCAATCGGGTAAAATAACAATGCAGATTTTGACGTTCATCTCTAATTACTTACACTGAAATCACGATTCCTAATGAAGTTATTCAATTAATAAGTGTCATAAATTCTTCTAAAAATTACTTATTGTTAGTAATTTACGTAAGCCTTCGTCCAAAACCCTTAGTCACCGACCTAGTGACATACTTGCACGTTTCCAAGTAAGGGGAGATTAGGCAGAATTAACGCAAGCAGCGCGCGCGCATGCGAAATGATATTAGCAGAAAGCACGTCAAACATGTCAAAAGACGTATTAAAATAGGTTTCTGAACCAAGATGAGGTTTAAGCAGTTGTAATGTTAACCATAATATTATTTCTCGCTTAATCTCTACTTCAGATTTGCCGCAGTAATTAATTACAAAATTAATTTAATACACAAATATTGACTTTTTAGCACGGCTCGAAACTACAGTTCAGTATCAGTCAGTAGTACCGATATTGGATTTAAATATTTGCTCATATAGGATAAGATTTTTACATTTTCTTGTTGTATTTTTGGACATAATTGAAAATCAATTCCATTTCAACTTTCTTCTTTCAATTTTGACTTCGATTGCGTTTCAAGTGTTTTTGGAAAGCAGATCGTTATGATCTCTTCGTAATCAGGCTACAAGATATGATGATCACACCTTGTACCATGCCTGGACAATGGACATAGCAAAATTCTCGAATCCGGACATAGTAAAACTTTGGAGTCTGGACATAGCAACACTACTTTGTCGAAGACGCAACGCCTTGGCGCCGTCCTTAACTTTTTAATGTCCACAGTTAACCCAAATATCGTCAAAACAAAGTAAGCGTATACTTTATGGCGTCTCTCCCGAGCCAGGGCGTGCGTGGTCGTGCAATTAACAGCGAGGTGTCCCTAAATAACACCCTGTCTATAATTAACACTAAAGTACTTACACGTCGTATAGGCGAGCGGCTTTGGCATTGCGATTTGGGGACGTACTTGGGCATCAATTTATTCCAAAATTTAACCCTTTGCTTTACGTATGTAGTTGATATGACTATGTAAGGTTATTATATGAAACCTTTGTCACCTGTCATCCGCTTTGCAATGGAGGAAGTCGAACCTTAATTTCGAACTCCTGGCTGCACAGGAGTTGCAGTGGTGGGAACAAGAGATGTCTTCTTCCAAAACTACATCTTGTTGAAACTGGACTGACTCTACATCTTCTTGAGAAAGCCCTGACATTGTCAGATCTCTTTCATCAAATTGTAACTTGATTAATTATATCTCACTGAAACGGGATTTGGCAAAAACCAAATAAGTTAAGAGGACGAAAACTATTTGATAGGAAGGAAAATTAATAGAATCGTTTGCGGGTTATGTTAGCCAGAATTAAACATAATAAACTGTTCTTGCAAATTAATAGTCGTTTTTGTTGATGTTAATAATAAATGTAACGCACCAGCTTTATTTTTTTATATTCTTTGAATAGCGAATTGAAAATTGAAATCCCTTGGCATTCACGTATTTTGACGTTCCCTCCCGTCCTAACTCCCTACCTGTATCCAAAGTACATTGACCAGAGAAAACATACTTGTTTGTTTCAATGCCCGCCGTCCAAATCGCCGCAGGGCTACCAACGCTAACGACTCAAAATCGCTTTACAACATTCGAGTTTCCCCCGATATTTTAAAAATATCGATTGGTACAAAAATATATTTTTCAGTAAGAAGGAAAGACATGATTTCGAGACTTTTAAGTTGAGTAAAATGTTAAAATTTAACAAATTCCGTACAGCAGACCGTATTAACTTTTGTACCCTTTGGGTACTGTATCCTAAAATAAAGTATCTTTCTTCATTTTTCTTGTCATGTACAGTAACGAACTTTTACTCGTGTTTGAACGGAACGTCCCTAAAACATGAAATTATTTAAACTTTACAACGCGAGTTGTTGTTACAAGTGTTGAGAGTTTATTGAGAGTTCAATAACCAACATGCAAATACCCTTTATACGTTGAAATCAGACATTCAGTCTTTTGAGGAAGCCAGAAATTGTCTTTTGTATTTCTGCCCGCGAATTTGGGCCAGATTGCGTATAAAGATGCTTATTTGGTATGGACTGCTTTTATGGTAAGAATTATGTCTTTTCTCGGTTTATATTATTTCGCTTAAGTGGTTGATCGTAAGTATTATCAGTGAGGTGATCAGGACAGGCCTTAAAATTACTGGCACAGTTTTGTAAAAGTTGAATTTCTTGACGACATTTGCTGCAACTGCGATAAAGGTGTTTTACGATTACACATAAAAAATCTTATTTATTTTTTTCAAATTGAACCATTTTCAGTTTTTGGCCAAATATCGACCGTTGACCAACGGCAACGACAAATGTATGAGAGATACAATTAAATCGTGAAGAGGAAAAAAAAAAGTGTGTAAGGATTTGGCAAAATTTTACAAACATGGAGATTGCTTTACCTGTTTGTCAACCAAGACAATGAGACACAATGAAAACAATTATTTTTCGTGACGCATCACCTCTAAAGTAAAGGTTGTATTTCTAAATCTGCAGCGCCAACCCTATTTGGTGCCGAGGCGCACATTGTACGTTGACTCTATGTTTATGGTTGTTACCGCAAAACAATATACAATTTGCATATTGGAGATAGAAATAATATTCTTTGCCAACTTATGATGCTTATGATTCATTTCCCATAATATATACCACGTTCTTGACATCAAAACATTTTACTAATAAACAAAAAGCTACGACTGTTTTTGATCTAATAAATCGCCAAAAAAGTGCAATGAAATCCATTTTCATCTCCAATATTCTTGAATACTAAGACAGTATGTTCTTTCTACCGATACACCAGCGAAGGATTTACAAATGTCTTAACCTATCATGCCTGCTCACCAACGAACAAGTGATAGTAGCTCGTAAATATTTCAAAACCATGATTCACTGAGTCAACAGTGAACACACATCGTCCGCAAAAGCAAAAACCTGCCATCAAGCCGTTGGCAATGTTGGCATGACTCACGTAACGAGCCTGCGCGTTTATAGTAATTCTATTTGGTGCGCATACGCACGGTCGACGCCCGTTAGTTCAAAAAGGGGTAATTATAATTATGTTTGCGCCGTTTTTGGCAAGTTCATTAATCTTGATCTTTTAATTAAATTGAAATAATGATGGCATCACGTTTGCTTCTAGTGTTTTCTATGACCCGAATAAAATTTTAGTATTTTCGTTCGATAGATCGCCTTGGTGCACAAATGATATGGTATAGGAGTATGAATAGGATTTTTGCGTCATCAACCTTCTCCTAGGAACTACTCCTTGACTAAAAAGTTCTTTGTTCTTTCAGGAATGATTACAGCTTTGAAAAAACTTCAAGAAGTATTTAGGTGATTGAATCATTAACGAACCCAATTAAATCTTTTTTTTTTCTTGGCAACACCTTTTAATCTAGAGCAAATCTGAAGAGTGAATGCTCACCAATTCACCATGTTTTTTTATCTGAACAGTAAATCACCACCCATCTTGATCTTTGTTTAAAAGTGTTTATTCGCATCGCACAGATTATGCAGACCAGATACACGCATCACGGAACCAAGTCGTGGCCAAGATCTGCCAAAAGAAATCTTTGTTTGTAGCAAAAATGTTTGGGCTGTCTGTACAAACGTAGAGCGAATGTTTGGATCTTTTATGGCTCCCCTAAACAGATTCAATGGCTGCTTACAGCTTATCTGGATCAACAAATATGGCTTATTGCCAGACTGTCAGACAAATTGTCAAATAAATTCATTATTATGCTTATAATTAAGCCGATCCAAGCCTCAAAATATTGCCTTCTGAAACGATTTCCTTGCCGATCTGAAATCTTTATTTGCAGTATTACTGTCCCACTTTCACGAACACAAACGTTCCAGTCTTCAAAACAGTCTACTTCATAATGTTAGAGCTTGGAACTCTTTCATTTTCAAACGTTTATTGACGTGCAGAAAACCTGTTTCTCTGGTTGTGGTTGCGGGCTTAATTGCCAAAACGATTATTAGATCGTTGGATATTAATATACTATTTCGAATATTCGCAGTAGCGGAAGAATGTTGATCTAATACCCTTGCCGTACTTACACTAATAGCTTTGATGAGGTTAAGCACGACAATTATCTTCATTGAATCAAGTTAAAATGCATCATTTGTAGGGAATTCCGCCTTCTGCCTATTTCCTAGTTAATGTGTGGAAATCGCATGCAAAATGTATGACCGACCTTCATCGTTGATCCTCCACGCATTACTACGGCGCTTTATATGCCAGGCTTATAGGAAAGTCATGGGTGGAATGCGAAATGCACAATATATACAGGATCTTCTTATGTTCATAGGCTGAGTAATATTTAAACGAATCTTTTCACCGTATTTCAAATGCGGGTGTTTGTTACATAATATTTGCATATGAAGGGGGAATAAATGATGTCATGCATCAGAATTAGCTGTGCAGTAAATAATTTTTTAGCTATCATGGATCAATTTTGAACGATTGAATCTGTCCCGAATTACCATACAATATTTTTTTGTTTTAATTTCTTAGATGATCATAAACATCAAACACTTTAAACTAACTTCAAATCAATTTTAACTGTGTAATAAATAGTAGTATTACTGGAATACTGATTGATTGAAGATTGTTCAAATTATTATTACAAATTGCTAAGATATCGTGAACGCCTAACTGACCAAGACAATCGTGATCGTGGGTAATTACAATAATTAAATAGGGAAGTTTATTATCATACTTACGAAACAAAGGATAGTTTACCATCCTCGCCTATCAAACGGCTGCTGTTATTAAGACATGGCGGAACATGAGTCTCACGTAGAATACAGTTGCGTGTAGAGTGGGCGTGTGTGATCGTAAATATTGTCAAACGGTGTAATAAATTGCCTTTACTTGCCTCACAAAAAGTACAGACGACGGCTTATCAAACTTTACACTCTGACATCTTATCTAGTTGTAATAAGTGCGATTTTACCCAAAAAAAAAATAGTGTGATGAGCTATCGACTGTACTTAAATGGGGCTATAAAAAGTACATGCTCTTACAATAAGTAATCAGGAACAGAGAAAGCGTTATTGATGTTGTCATCAGATTTTTTTTTTTACAAAAACGGAGACGTTACTAGTTCCTTATAAGCATGTATTTAAATTAATTACGTCAGATCTTATGAAGCTTTTTTGTGTTTAGCTGTCGTACTATGTTTTATGATGTACTTAACCTTCTGTAACCTAACTTTTGTGTTGATTATGCTTAACCTCCTGCAGCCTAGCTTTAACTAGACCCTCTACAAAGGGTCTGTTTTGTTCCCCGATGTATTCTATGCGGCTTTCTCAATAATGATTAGTTGGAAATCCAAGACAATGCTGCGCGAGCGCCGTGACCCCAATCCTTGCGGCGGCGCACACAACAATTATTACAACTATTGTGACCGCGCATCTGCATTCAGATCCAGCACAATCAGTACCGCGTATAATAAGTAGCCTCAAATGTATGAGCGTATGAATAAGTGACATTAACGGTAGAACGGCGTTTGAAGATACAAAATCATTTAATGACATGCTAGATTAGGATAGAAAAAGATCTAAAGGGATAACTTGTGGAACTTGCTAGAAATGCCATTGATAAATCATCGTGGTACACGGTGCTAATAGAAAAGGCACCTGGAAAAGTTCTTGACATAAGTAAGATGTTCAAAACGTCTTCAAGCAAGCTTGGAGTTGAAGCAGTTGGGCTACTGATTCCTCTATCTATGCAATCTGAAATGGAAAGTCTTGAATGACTAATGAATTCGCGTGATTGCTATGTAGATGGTTACTTCCTCGTCCCTTTCCAATTCATAGGGCTCTGAGGTTTTCTAAATGGGGAATTATCTCCTACCTCGAAGCTGATCAATAACCCATGGTCCTCAGCAGACAACTGACAATTATCCTGTTATTGTAATGGCGGAACACAATGACATTCGCACATTTCGCGCCGGTTGTTGAACTGCACTCTGGCGCATACCTGTCCGGTGGGTGGCTCCGTTAAAATCAAATTATAATACAGATTAATCTCATTCAGACTTGCCATTGTGTTCAGGGTTCATTATGAAAGAATCATTAGAGAATGACTTGGTCGTAACATCGGAATACATAATGTTGTTATGCATTTTTAAAGGGGTTTATTTTCGTAACAGTAAAATCTCAATTCCGGCTACTGTTACGATGACTCAATGGTTTCTGGTGTTGACCCAAATGATACACAGATAATTGATATATGAATCACCTGATTACGTTGTATAATTATGATATCGTCGAGGAAAAGCTGCTGTTGCAAAATAAGGAGGCTTGATAAATTGTGAATTCCTTTCGCGTGCCGTTATTGTATGTTAAGTAAAGTATATTGACTCTGTCAAGGGACCGATGCCGATGTTCTGCCAAACTACGACAGACGACGATGATGTCCTCACTGAATAATGAATGAATGCATGGCTTCTTGGAGATCTTCTTTATCCTACTTGGCAGGTGCCTACGATGCATTTAGGAAATGAGGAGAATGGTGGTTATAAAGATGAAATTCAAAAGTATCGCAAAATTGCGATTGAAACGGAGTTGAGGGATCATGATGGGGTTACGTCGTGTTTCGGATTTTATGGAACATTTTTATTTCATTTCATGCAGATGACTTGCTTTTAATTTAAACTATTATATTAACTGTATTAAAATTATAGTACTAGGTCGCATTTCGCAACCAGTTTTATGTGCAACAAATCACAGATGCGATTGTGATGCAACCGTCAGGTCAAATACCAATTGACTTTGTCGCTTTCTAGTTTCTGCTTGTGTGGTCCCTGACTACTAAAGATTTTATGATTACATTTTATTAGTCGACAACGTACTCTTGAATTCCAATGAGGTAAAGTATTTAATGTTCTCGCCTTCTTCAAATTATACGAGATCAAAAAGATGTAGAAAGTTATAAAAAGTACCTGTATTTTTTTAAGTATCATATTGTTTTACTGCTCGGTTACGCTATTAAAGCGTCATAAAAATAAGGTTACATAATCAAGTTTCATATTTATTTATGAAGTTGAGGTGCTAATTTAGTCAATAATATTTTCACCTAATAATGTGTGGTTTATGAATAATCATTTCATACGTCAAACATGATGGAATCATGACAGTCGGCTGGTTTTTTTCTGAATCATCAACACTTTCGCTCAAGGGACTGACGCATGTTTACCGATTTCTGCCTTCGAATCGGTTCTACCGGTACTTTTGGATATTTTGTGATTTCTGCCTCATGTGAACCCAAGTTTAACTTTGAACCAGCTCGGAGCCTCCCGGTCACGACTGCGGTTAGCGGCTGCAGCGCTTGCGGTGGAATCATCGGCGAAATAAGTTGTCAGCACACTTGTTTTCGTCATCACGAATTTCAAATCATCGCTGTATTAGAGGCTAATGGACGTGCCCGGTAATTCTACGTTTTGTCAATTTATCAGTTTTATTATTAGATTCGAATTGCTTGTGATGCAATCTAATGACATTTATTAAGTTTGTTTTGAGAGATTAGGTATAACATTATTACAAGAAAGAGAAAGTCCAATCAAATTATAATAATCTAACTAGACTTTTTGCTCAGTTTAAGTTAGAGTAGATATAATGTTAGTATCCTTTACTATAAGTTACAAATTAGTGCTCATAGAGACGACAATGTCATACCATTTCAAATTAAAAATCATATTCGATGATATCACTCAACCTCAGCCACTAAACTATCGGATTTCAATTTACGAGTACCGACGTGATTCGCGGAAGGAATATGTTGTATAACTTGCGTCTAAATATAGTGCAAGTGCATCGAAGAAAACGTCAAGTGCACAGGGCGCAAGGGCGGCCGACCGGTTTCGCGACAGACCGGAAAATCGGTGCGCGCCAACGCGACGCCGCGTCGCAACGCTAGATCCCATCGAGGAAAGTGGATATGGACTGTGGAGGTAGGGTTGGCATCTATAAAAAGCAACCAGAACAAGACGCGTAAAAACCCCGGATTTTGGAGCCCAGAATCCTGACATGTCAAAAGGTTTTACTTAGCCGCGTTGGCCTAATGCAGGCACTCAGGCAGTCTACACACCAAATTCTCCAACCCGCCGACATGAGTCGCCCACATTATTCTTTTAAAATAAAGCCGTCGACACCAAGCCGCTCGGGCTGTCAGCGAAATTGATGCGTAAGTCCTTAAAGACTTGAAATTTTTAAACCTGGACAGCCAATGAAACCCCGCCTACTAAACTAAGACAAAACATATCCAGGGAAACCCGGAAAGATGGCAACTTGGCAACCCTATGTGGAGGTGACGCATCATCCGGAGATCCGTAATGCGGCAAAATTATGCGTAGTCCACATGGTATCCGGAATTCGCATGGGTCTGCTCAAATGATGTAGCCATATCCCAATTTGAAAGTATGAGTCTGTGGTGCCAAACAAGAGGCAAATGTTTGTGTAACGAGCACGAACATGTTGAAAACTGAGTCATGAACAAACATTGGTGAATTTAAAGACGTGAATGGAACTCTAATCGCCATAATTAGGTAACTCAAAGTCAGTCTTGTGTCTGGAGCTATTATAGGCTTAATTGATTGCTGAAAGGACTTTTTAAGTTAACATTAGAAAAAATTGGGAGCTGTAAAATTAAACTATTTACTAGATAAAACGTTGACTACATATAAGGTGCAAATATAAATAAAAACAATTTGAATTTGAAGGTGCATTATTTCCTAGTTGCATCTGGCTAAATCTAAAATGATAGAGCAGATCTTTCATATCCTATTTCCCACAGTATTCATTAGACATAGTATCTTTCTGACATAATCCATTACATCAGCTGATCATCATATCACTGAACTTATTATCATTCGTCTCGGTACATCAGTATCCTATACCTTGTTAGAATTCGCTCCAGTGCCCAGTGAGTGTTGTTTGGAATCACAATGGTCGTTATTTCCCACCGATGTCACCTGACTGCGACTAGTCGGACCGGAGTCTAAAACCAGATTCCGATTGTCGTCGGAATGGGATAAAGGCATTTAAGCGTTTGATAATATGAACACGATGCTTTATGTTCGTTTTGTCTCTCATTTTAAATTCTTAGCTCTCCGTACTGTGTAGTGTGTACTAGTCATATACTCTTTAAATATACAGATTACAGACTATCTATCGTTCTTGGATTTACTTTTTTAACAATAACAGTCATGTGAAGTTACCACAAGAATAAAAGAAAACTCAACTGAAATTACAATAAAATACATCAAATAAGGCGCAGGTGTCAGTGCCGCTGCAATGTAATAAACATGGCGTTAGATAAAGCCTCAGACACTTCAATTCATTTCAACCATAGGCAGATTCAATTCCATTGACATGTTTTACATTGTAAAAATATGCTATCTTCAAAATAAAAATGATACAATCCCCCCTGTTTAATGCGACAGGTGTATTCCCTTCCGACCCGCGACGCTCCCTTCGAAAAGGTGCAACGGCCTTCCAAACTGGATCGTCTGTAGACGATACAACAAAACAATTTATCGGTATTCCCTCGGGATGTACAAGTTAGACGGGCACTTGTTAGACTATCAGAGGTCAAAGGACGTCCTCCACTCCCTTATCCAGTCGGTGCAACACCCGCCAAGCCTTGTCTGAAAGAATCAGAAAATTAAAATGGAATTGGAAACGTTCAGGAAAGCACTGCTAAGTCTTATTGGATTTCGTGCTTCTCTTCGAGGCATAGTCTGTTTTCAATCAGACTGAAGTCAATATTCACTTTTGATTCAATTTGAACAAAATGAATTTAGCATTCATGTCTTTGTCTAGAATCGCGAACGTAGGTACTCTTGATTAATATGTTCTGTGTGTCAGTGAAACTTGTTTGATTGGGATTTTACAATCGAGTATCGTGTAACGGCTAGTCGTATTTGCTGAATCGAACCATAGTTTGATCGTGGTCTGTGCAACCTTCAATTATTTCTTAGACAATTTTGCCTCTGACGTCACCAGGGCATGTGTTTACAATCATCGGTGTTACATCACCGATCTAATCTAATCGCGTATTCGCGTGGTTCTCGAGAGCCGTATTCTGTAGGTTTAGGACGAATAAGTAACCTTGTGTCGGCTTAAAATGGCAGTTCTGTGCCACGAATTTTGTCTTGTTGACGAAATTGTGTGCGAACAAATGAAGTCAGCGTTCAGTAGGTACCTAAGGTCCTTCTGGTAATTTCCACTGCGATTAGAATAAACTGTAATGAAAACAAGATGCTTGTTAATTAATATCTAGGGATCGCTGACTGCATACTTATTAGATAACAGTTGGTATAATGTGGAGAATCGCAGTATCCCTCTTGATATCTGTAGCGCGTTGGTTTGATCCCCAAACCAAAATAACGTGATGAACGTAAATTCATCAAATAAGGTTCAATCAAAGGATGATTTGGTGAAGGTCGCGGAACCTGGATGCGGGCACCGCAGGACCGGTCTTTATGGAAATCCTTGGGGTTGATCTTTATCCAGCAGTGGACGCCATTTGGCTGAAACGAACGATCGAAGGTTCAAAACCAGACAACATGTTTCTAAAGTCCTAAGCGTAATCAAAATAAAAAGTGCAAGAACTAAGTGTAGCTGACTATCGCAGCGGATGCCCAGCGATACGCAGCACGCAGGACAAGACCGTATCCTGCGCGAGCGCAGCGGTTGAACGACCCGCGCGGAAACAGGAGCTTTGATAGAGAAGTTATCTCTGCTGAATGTTGCTATAATTGTCGTCAATGTTACAGTGTTTTGAAGAATAAGAGAACATGAACGCGTATAATATTCATAATCTTTATTGGGAAGTTATGAATATTCTACGAATCACCATATTTCAAGTTGAATGATACGACTTTTTCTTGATTTTGTTATTTTTTATTTGAATCAAGGAGGCAAGACGTAGTTAATATTCCTTTTCAGTGTAATCAGTCAATTATTGTGAGAAAATACGATGAGACTCGTACTTAACTGGTCGATCACGGTCAAGCCAACCTATTTTCGATGGTTTTATGAGCCATAAATCTTCCAGCGAACGATGCGCCCGGTGTCGTTCACTGTTTATAAATGTATTCTGCACGTACCTGATAAAAATAGCTTAAAATGCAATTGAATTACAATTTATTATCAAATAAAAGCAGACAAATTAACCAAACCATATCTTTCTTCATCATCATCATCATCATCATTTCAGCCATAGGACGACCACTGCTGAACATAGGCCTCCCCTAATGCTTTCCATGTTGATCGATTGGTAGCGCTTCCCTGCTACCTTTATGATGTCGCTCTGATAGATCGAGAGATAATAGATGTGATACCTGTATGACCTTTATTAATCACATCTATTAAAGGTACAAGGTATTTACTTACTTTGACCGAACCCTGAGCGTTGTTAGGGTTAGAGCTAAAATAGTCGTTTATTAACGAAACGCCATCAAAATTAAAAGTATAGAAATTATAGAATGCACTGGACTCTAGAAATAGACATACATTATAACTTAATGGAAATAGATTGGCAAATAATAACTACTTAGTTAGCAAATCCTCCATCCTTGTAAAATTTTAGTACACAGATGTTTATCAGTAGTTCATCTACTTTACGATAACTTTAGTGCCTGTAATAAAATGTATCCAACAAGTACCCTTTTGTAATGTACCGCAACTGAAATATAAATCATTTTGAGGAATTGTTTGCTTTTGCTTATTGCGGAGCCGTGTGGGAGGATGTATTGTTACGTTTCTAATCTTATTGCAAAGATTGTGTTGTCCATATTAACGAGTACAGATTGCAGAATCTGATTGAAGAAACGAAGTCTTCTTAAACGTTATCTTTCATTCGTGTCGGGATCAATTTATCAATTTTAACGATATTTCCAATTTCGAAATCATGGCCATCTTCTCTACGGGTTAACCTTTGGAATCATACACGATTATTTACCATAGCGACGTCAACAGCATCTCATATGCAGGAAATTTTCTGCAATGTACACTTCGTATCAGTATTCTAATTAACGCCATGATCGGTTCCAATTATCGCCTATTCTCTATAAGGCGTCGGTGAACTAAGGTCTACTGTACCTTTCGATGTTATCATAACAGTAAATACCCAAATATGGGGATACGAGACTGTTCAGTAAACGTTCCTTTGCCAAAGAGGTGCACTCGTGACTCATTTTAGTACCTACTTCAGAGTTGACGAGGAAAAATGCACCGTATGATGGTGATACATAGGTTGTAGATCTAGAGTCGTGTCGAACATGAAGATAGGTGGGCGATAGATAAGGATTACCTACAGCTCACGTTACTCCACTTATTTTGGTCGTTTCTAATGAACTGGCTTTTGAAGTTTTTGTAGTATGGTAATGTTATGTTTTTGTATTCATTAGAGCGTAATTTGATGTTTTTAGTGGCATTTAAATTAGTTTTAATAGAATTCCAACGACCATTGGTAGAAGTTTCGTAAATTCTGTGCAATCTAGTCACAAAGAGGTACTTCAAACAATTAGTATTTATGTATTCTTTCGCAAATGTCACCTCTAACTACCTCCATTATCTTTCGCCCTGCTGGCATTTCTGTTTACGCAATTTTATGCATTTGAACAAGCCCTGCTTCTAAGAAACAGGTGTGAATACCCGATGCATTTTCATTATCAGCACTATCATTCAGTGCTATATTTAGTAGTCTCGTTGAATCTAACATCTCACATTGTAAATTAAGGAAGTTGGCCTTTCGGAATTTCTATACACGAAGCTCTACCTACAATGTAGACAGAAGTGTTTTGTTTTGTCTATGTTGTTGTTGGCTCTCGCGTTTTATTGTTTGAATTTTTTTGAGAACTTTTTTCAGGTTTTGCAGCAGTTAAGTATCGTACCTGTTAACAGCCATGTCGTCGACATATTTCAAAACTATCACAGCCTTTTCAACCAAGAATGGTATCGCATTAATTAAATGGCGGCCTCGGCCGGCCTTGCCTCCGTTTGCACAGATGCGCGAGCGCCGGTGACTCAGCCTGGTAACGCGAATGTGAAACATGCTTAAGGCACGTTAATTAATTACAAAGTAACGGCTTTTGAACATTCGGAGAAAACTTAAAAGTGGTTGAAGTTCATACATCACGTTACCAATTGCTTGTCCCTAGGCCCTATGGATTTTATATCAATACTAACTATTCCTATTAGAAGACTAGAAGGCGCAAAATTCTGAATTCTGAAGAATTCGTTCAGATAATATCTAGACATTTTACTTTTTAAAATGGACGTAAAATTACGTCTTGTCCCAGTGACATTCGCGTCCAGTTCGTTTTTACCAATTATTCACGAGCATGTTGTAATCGACTCGTGCGCAATTACGCCACGCTTACGTCGCACGCTGGTTCAAGAAATGATAAAAATGGAATTAGCGATTTATTCACTTTTTTCGATGGTATCATGTGTAGAATGTCATAAAAAACGTTTTGTTTAAGTTATATTTTTCTGAGAAATGCGTAGTTTTTGCTATATTTCATGTTTTGTGTTTTATTTGTATGAAACGTTTCCTTCACGAGGCTCTTATTCAAAATGTTAAAGTTTGTTAGATATGACTACTTATAGGTTTTAAAGAGTCATACTAATAGAAGCTAATACAGTAACAACTTTGTCCCAGTGCGTCCCCGTTTAGGATATAAGTGATATTTTCTAAGGTACGAAAAAGTAAACAAAATATATGGATTTATGGCAATTTTATGATAATTTATTGATTTTCTAAAATAAAAAGAAGCTAACAATCATTCCAATCTTAATCATTTATTATTCAACATCATCATCAACATCTATAAATTCAAAAGTTTCATCATTATTTGAAGCTAGTAAATTTTTAACTTCATTAGGAAGANGCTGCAGAATCGCGGAATAAAGATCA
The DNA here is from genome assembly GCF_004193835.3 of Ostrinia furnacalis. NCBI lineage: Eukaryota > Metazoa > Arthropoda > Insecta > Lepidoptera > Crambidae > Ostrinia > Ostrinia furnacalis. Next base: position 370,197 of record NW_021130448.1, read on the forward strand.
GAGAGAATCATACGCGTAAATTTAACCGAAAAGTGACCAATCGTGATATTTTAAATAATTTACTTATTTCTTCGGATCCTTTTTTGTCACAATAAGACCAAAAATGAGTATGAGTCAAAATCTCCTCTTCCTAATGAAGTTAAAAATTTACTAGCTTCAAATAATGATGAAACTTTTGAATTTATAGATGTTGATGATGATGTTGAATAATAAATGATTAAGATTGGAATGATTGTTAGCTTCTTTTTATTTTAGAAAATCAACAAATTATCATAAAGTTGCCTCATATCCATATATTTTGTTTACTTTTTCGTACCTTAGAAAATATCACTTATATCCTAAACGGGGACGCACTGGGACAAAGTTGTTACTGTATTAGCTTCTATTAGTATGACTCTTTAAAACCTATAAGTAGTCATATCTAACAAACTTTAACATTTTGAATAAGAGCCTCGTGAAGGAAACGTTTCATACAAATAAAACACAAAACATGAAATATAGCAAAAACTACGCATTTCTCAGAAAAATATAACTTAAACAAAACGTTTTTTATGACATTCTACACATGATACCATCGAAAAAAGTGAATAAATCGCTAATTCCATTTTTATCATTTCTTGAACCAGTGTGCGTCGGCCACTTCGCTTAATGTGTAAGGGCCATCAATCTACGCTGTGTCGGCTAGTATTGAATGAAAAATTATTGTGACACGTTTTGGATTGTTACGTCTGTTAAGTTTGACCGAGCTTTATTCAACTGAGCGAGTTCGTTTTCCTTCTGTAGGTAGTTACTATTTCAGCACTAGTTGATCGGACCGACGACATCATAAAGGTAGCAGGAAAGCGCTGGACGCAGGCCGCTACCAACTGGGTAACATGGAAAGCATTGGGGGAGGCCTATGTTCAGCAGTGGACGTCCTATGGCTGAGATGATGATGATGATGATGATGATGACTAGCTGATCGATCATTGCTTGCTGTTCACTTTTAATTTCATAGATCTTGAGTATTTGACAGGTAGTTACCGAAAACTTATCAGCTGTATTCGATAGGGTCAAAACTTATTAGCAATCGTTAAACCTGGCTCTTGGGAGTTTTTTTAAATTATATGAATTGTGAGAACAACCGTTACCGGTATTACCGTTCTCAAAATAACTTATTGTACCACTTCAGTATTCGTATGGCAACATTTCAAATCCGTCCAATTAAATTTAATCTCCGAAAGAATTTCGCTTTAAAATTCATAAGTTCACCGCATAAAAGTGGCCATAAACATCGAGCCTCGAGTTGCCAAACGTGATGGCCGATGAGTCACCGTGACGCGCTCGTGGCACGTACCTGTAACACATGACACATTGGCCGAAGAAATGCAACCAAGGAAGATTTCTTCCTTACTGATGTAACAGTGAGTCATTGGAGGTGTGTTTTTCGGACTATTCGAGAAAGAAGGAATGCAACTCAGGAAGGGAAGGGAGGGAAAGGGGAAGGAATTATTGGAGGTAAATCTTTGGGACTTTTCGTGTGGTCACCTAAATTATACGGTCTGACACAGGGAGAAGGCCATAGAAATGTAACCCAGGAAGCTCCTTTATACAGATAACAGTGAGTCATAGGAGGTGTATGCTTGGGACTATTGGTGTGGTCATTCTTAACCCTGGATTTTTACTAGGTAGGGACGTTACCAAACGTTTTAAAATTACTTTCAACTTCGCCAAGCTTGACGCGTTGGCTTCTTACGAACGCGGATCCTGAAGAAGGCCAAAGAAATGCAACCCAGAAAGTTTCTTTACCTGTAAGAGGTAGGTATGGAGGTTCACACTGAGTCATTGGAGGTGAGTATTCGTGTGGTTACTTAAATCATATTTCTAGATGTAATGAATGACGAATAGTATGGTTTTTGAAAAGGCATTTAGAGTGTCGAAGTGAGTTGCGACGGAAGCATCACAATGAAAAGTTAACTTTACTTAGAAATTCAGGTTAATAGTGCTATTGCGTTATCCCAACTAATATTATAAATGCGAAAGTAACTCTGTCTGTCTGTCTGTCTGTCTGTCTGTCTGTCTGTTACGCTTTCCCGCTTAAACCTCGCAACCGATTTTGATGAAATTTGGCATAGAGATAGTTTGAGTCCCGGGAAAGAACATAGGATAGTTTTTATCCCGGTTTTTGAAACAGGGACGCGCGCGATAAAGTTTTTCTGTGACAGACAAAATTCCACGCGGGCGAAGCCGCGGGCGGAAAGCTAGTTTTAAATAAACCTTTAGGTTCGATGAATTTTAGGTTTCCCAAGGGCGTGTTCGAGCCTCGTTACAACTTCAAGCTAATTGTATTGAGGAGAGATTTCCAAGATCTTTCACAGTCTTATTATACTCATAGCTAAAAGGCTGACCATTCTAATCGCGATCTCAGATTGAAACCTATTCAATCACCTAACAAACGGTTGCAAGCTGGCGAACAATTACCCAAGCATATTGCCAAAGCTTCGTACAGTCGTCAAGAAATAATTTAATTTTGTTGTAGGTATAGTAATTTGTCCAACTCACATGCTACCTATTATGGAATTAGAAACATTTTACAAGAGGTCAATGCAGCTAATTCTGACATTAAAATATGTAGGCATGGTATGGCAGCTTATGACCGCAGTCTGTGGAGGAACGCTATCCTGTGGGCGTGACTCGTGATCCTCATTAGTGAGGGACCAAGGGAGAAGAAGAAAGGCATGGTATTTGGCTTTAAAGGCGCTTCAAATTAACTACTAGGATTTTAATTTTGCTGAACTGAAACAGCAAATTACTATACAATAACTGATAGTTTGTATAGAAACGAAAAGATTTTTCTATTACTGTTAACTGTACAGCTACGCCTGGTCATGTCTCGTTTTGGTCGTTGGTCAACATTAGGCCTCGGTAAGGCGCCGAGACTCCACCAAATATGGGAGGCGCCTCGTGTAAACTGTGCCAATCGGGTTTTTGCACCTACAAGGGGTAAATTGCAACATTGTTCAATGTTCGCGCATGTAAGTGTGAATAATTTGCCATGTGCAAGGTGTGCGTAACGACTGAGGCAATTTAAAGAGAACATGACGCTTGAAATCGATCAGTTTGGACACACATTAAAGGAAAAGCTACTGCTGAAGTGCTGACTTTAGTTGTGGAAATATAATTATTTATTTCATGAGTTTCTAGTGAGGCGTGTGTCAACATTTACTATTCAAACTACCTGTACCTACCTGGAAAGAAAGAATGGATTGAATGACCCATTATAAATCTCTTAAGCTTCCTTCGGGTGATGGTGTATCAAAAGCGTGATATATAAGACAGTCTCAAGTCTCTACACATACCTTCAATGAAAGAGCCATCATCAAAATGTAATTCTCGCAGCCATTTCTGAACAAATGTGTCAAGTTATTCAGTCGATAACTCGCCAAACCTGACATGATAAAGAACTAAACTATTGTTATTCCATGCAAATGATGTCATTCTGGCAATTCTGTTATCATCACCCGCTTCCTTTTGGCAGGTGACGTCGCAGCACCTGTTTTTGAGTCTGTTGAAATTGTACTTCCAAATTACGCGTAATCTTCGCCAAAAACATCGGTGACGGTAAATTGAGTACTAATTGTATGTAAACAGCTAATACTGGCCTAAAATTAGATTCATTATTAATTAAATAATTGATATCGTGTACATAATGTATGCTAACTATGCCAAGTCACGTGAGTAAAGAAACTGACTCTTTATTCATGTGGTCCAGTTCTCTAAAGATACAAATGATTGATACTGAAGAGTGCTTAGCTGTAATAGGAGTTATTATGGCACAAATATGATAATCCTATGTGACTCTACAAATTAAATTGATACCGCTAATACCTACCTACTTATTTTTAAGTTGGTTTCTTATCATACTTGACTGGCTGATGCGATTAAGGAAAAACTGGTTGGGAGACACCCTTGATAAATTTACCGTGGTGCGTTTGGTACAAGAATATACCTACTTAAATTATTTTGACATTTTAGTCTGAGGTAAGAGCCTACGTCAAACAACGCAGAAATAAATAAGGAAATATTCCTGCTAAACGTAGGTAACGGTTAATTATAACTTGTTTATGCAAATGGGTGTGCTGATTCTATCATAACTTTTGCATTTAATATTTATAGCCAATTCTTCTCAAAGACATCTATGTGTACTATGTACATTGATTGCCATTTTTGTCTACGTTTAGGTACGATTTACAAGAACTGTTGTTTTTTTTCTCATTAAGATGACTTTATTAGTATAAAGTTATAGTTATGGCACTGAAATATACTATCTAAACGTAGTCAGTCATTAAAATTTATGTTTGAAGATGTCGCATGTCAGGTCAGATCGCAAATTGATTAACCCACGCACCCTTGCTATCGGCAGTGATAACGTTATCAATGTATTATTGCGCCGATAGCTTATTTGAAGTCGCCGAACTTGTTAAAATTATCAATGCTAAAGAATCGTTTGTTCGTTATTAATTTGATAATATTGTTTTATTAGAAAATAGTGGTCATTCGTCATCGCCATGATTTTAGGCTACAACTATCCATTATGTTGAACATAGGGTCAGCCCTCAGAGAAAATCGTACATGACAATGGCTCTCCATAATCATAATGAAGTGGTTCGTCCATCAGTCTAGCGGTCATTATACTTTGCTCATCATCATCATAATCTCAGCCATAGGACGTCCACTGCTGAACATAGGCCTTCCCCAATGCTTTCCATGCTGCCCGGTTGGTAGCTGCCTGCGTCCAACGCCTTCCTGCTATCTTTATGATGTCGGTCCACCATACTTTGCTTGCTTTTTGATATACGATCGACTTTAATTAAGAAACTCTACTGCATATCTTAGTGGTATTTTAATGTTTTGTCGTCATGCTGTCATATTTGGTAAATTTGCCTTTCATGTAAGCCCTTGTATGAAACACGATCAGTGTCAGTTCGAGAAGCCTTACTTTATTAGTTAGAACGTCTTCTTTATAAAGGGCTACAATGTAATCGTATCAACTCTTTGTACTACGAGTATCTTTTGACAAGTATTATCGGTTAGGATTTCTTAAGCGCTATTCCCTTGCTACCTAGAGATGCGCAGATTAACTCTTTTTCAGGATTAGGGAGTTATATTTCCCAAGTTACAACTCCCAAATACACTAGCGATTGTAAGGTTTGAGTTTACAATAAGGAAGCAAAGCTCTCTGAATGAAAGCACACTGAAAACTAGCTAGAGCCAAACAATATGCAGCCTTTATATTACCTCTTTGGAGTCATAAATCCTTTGGTACTCTCACAGCCGCTAAGTAAGAGCTGATTACTATGTTGCGAAGAAATATAGGAGTGGTGCTAGTCTAGCCCCGGGGGTCAGAGCCGTTTACGACGAGACCAATTAGTCAAGCAATAACTGCTAATTGCTTGTTTGCGCGCTTTACGACCAGCGCTTGACTTGACCTGCATACTGTCTTCATTATGAACCTTCAGTTTGCACGTTGATTATTAGTATTATTGACTTCTTCAAATTGAGATGGTATTATGGTTCGCTTTGGTCTGCAAAGGAAGGAGGAAGACTTACTTTTTTGCCTTGTTGGGTCAAATGCTACGTTTTTGCTTAGTCAGGCAATAACTGCTAATTGCTTGTTTGCGCGCTTTACGACCAGAGCGCTTGACTTGACCTGCATACTGTCTTCATTAGGAACCTTCGGTTTGCACGTTGATTATTAGTATTATTGGCTACTTGAAATGATTCGCTTTGGTCTGCAAAGGAAGGAGGAAGACTTTTTTTGCCTTGTTTGGTCATATGTTTCAATTCATTCATGATCATGTATCTCACCAACCCTTTTCAAAATCAAGATTTGGGTCAAGCTTGCAATATTCCATTAAGTATATCAACCATGGACTTGGATTCTTGAGTGTGTTAGACGCAGACGCAGCAGATGCTCATAGTTTTTTTAAACCATGTCTGCTCTGCTGTATGATGATGCTTTGATGATAGAGAGAAAACAATCAGTTAAATATCGCTTGGTTTTACAACAGAAGTACTTTCATGCCATCAATGTAGAGGTTCTTTATTTTATACATTTAGCGATGAAAGTTAAAAGCCATTTCAGCAATTTTTTTATGCTAGACAAGGCAGGTATTTGACCGCAATCGCACCTGGTGTTAAGTGAGATGCAGTCTAAGATGGTACGTAATATCTGCCCTGTTAATGCCTATTCACTCTCGCCTTGAAAACGCCCGGATTTTAGTGTTTAGGAAATACAGCAGCAGACAGCGAATTCCATTCCCTAGCTGTTTTTGTCTTGTAACTTGTAAATGTACTATACTAAAATTAACTTTTATAGTTGCTTTTATGTATTAAAAAACTGTACATTCGTTAAACACATACTCGTACGTTAAAATTTTTTGCAAACAAATTACTCTGCTGAACACGTTTCATGTATACGTTCACGCCTCGCTTAAATTGAAATACTGTGTATTTTTTTCGATTTATAAGCAAATTAAATAGCACATTAGTAATGTTGCAATAAATTTTAATTCGCCGGCAGCGCCTGCGCACAATGCACGCAAACGTTGTTGGTAGGGCTGCCAATACGTAATATTTTGAATCTTTTAATTTGTAAAATAATAACGAATAAGCTTTTCTAAATTCTAAATGCCCTAAACACGATTAGATTACGTACATCCTAGACCTAGAATAGTTTCTTTACCTGACTTAATCCAGGTTAATATGAACCATTTTTTAACCAACCTGCATTTTGACAACCCTATCACTGGCGCGTGATTCACTCCTGGTTCCAGGCCGGACACGGAAACTGCTTTGTTTTCTTTTCGAACTTAACTCCAAGATCTAGAATAGCCTCATGAGTGGTGCAACACAATTGACCGGCCGGCGTTCTGGCAACACTGTCTCCCAGCGTGTGATTCACTCTTGGCCGGACATTAAAGCTTTGTTTGGAACTTTACTCCAAGAGTCGAAGATTTAACATAGAGCAAGAAGAGCCCGTGAAGTCTAGTATTTCGTTATTATTTGATGAATTTGGGTTAGCTTACACACAGAGACATTCTTGATGGTCCATCGATCCATCGTTCTTAGGTTTGTTGGGAGCATGCGCTGACAAGCTATCAGCTTTTATAAAATAAAGAAGGTTTGGAGTTCACGGGCTCTTAGATCAAAAGTTAATTGAGTGGTACAACACAATTGCTACCATTATTGACCGGCCTCTCTCTGGCAAATCAATTACCGTGATTCACTCTTGGCCGGAGAAACTGTTTTATTTGCAATTTTACTCCGAGAGTCCCAAGATTTAGAATAGCTTATCGAGTATTGTGAGCAACACAATGTTACCATTCTTGACCGATGATCTGGCAACCCTATTACCGTGATTCACTCTTGGCCGGACACGGGAACTGCTTTGTTTTCTTTTCGAACGTTACCTCTCAAGCTCAGACGTTGAGTACGCCTGAACGCTCTCATCCGTGGCTTGTTCGACAATGACAGATGACAGCACCAAGCGATGTTCTGGGCAGCCTCTAATTTTATTATAATTCGTAAGAAAATATCCACACCACGTCAGCTTCTACTGCAATCACTTCAATGAACACGTTTTTCGTCGAAGAGATTCAAATGAATACTAAAAGATTGGTTCTACTACAGCTATTGTTACCTCATGTATCAGAGCAATAGTTGCATTGCGTTTATGTTAAATGGTTTAGATAATAATGAAATAAAATATTTATTAATTTAAAATTGTTTTTCAGAAAGACTCAATCAACCGACTGTTTGTATTTCTCAAATTAATACTGCTGCACTAAAGCCTTGCGTACTATACCATACAACACATGTTCTCCACTCCTTTCAAATAACAAACTGTCGAGTGCCTTGACATAAATTAATGACGGACCATTTTTAATGTTCAATTATCTATTGTTACACCGTATGATGGCCTGTTAAATATTGCCGTATCGAATTACTATCTAGCAGTCGGTGTCCAAACAAGAACTATCATTGGAGGTGACGAAATCGTGATTAAAGTGTCCTTCTAATTTGGACCACAAGATGCATCAGAATAAGATTCAAATTGATGTCGCGCGGAAGTAGTTGATTCATCGGACTAAGTCTGTACGGGTTAATTGTTTATTTACCGAATGAACCGAGAACTGAAGAATGGTAGAGAAAATAAATAAAATACAGCATGCTCTATCCCCTTAATGACCATTTCATTGTGATTGTTATTGCCCATAGACTTACGCCCGTATTCATAAACATTACTATGAGGTCTCACAGTGCACGTGGACGCATAGGGTGACACACGAACCAATCACAGAGCTCTATTCAACGCTGTGCGTTCGATTTGCTGCTTCACTTAAGCAAGCATCGTTTGTGAATACGGGTGTGAGTCTATTCTGTCCTCGTATTAAATGCCTTGTGTGGGTCTTTAGGTCTCTAAATTCGTAACAGTATGACGTATTTGTGAACAGTCTGATGGTTTTGTAGATTTTTTAATACACAAAATTCAATAATATGTTCAGTGTATATCTTTGAAAAGAAGCTTACAATAGTGATTGAATTTCTTGCGTCGCTACTTTTCAGCACTGGCCCATATTACTGTCCCTAAGCAGTGGTAGGGTTAGGACGTGTAAAACGGGACTATTCCCACCTCTCTTTCCCGCCGCTGCAACTCCTGTGTAGCCAGTATCAGCTTGAATAAAAACCCGACCAGTAAAGGTCAAGTTTGTCCCGAGGGAAAGTTGAACTGGCATTGTCCATAAGTCTCGAAGCAGTGGTAGGGACGTAGTACGTCCCAAACGTGTAAAAGTGCTCTTCAGGACCGTACTTTCCAAAATACATGATTTCATTTTGATTTGACTGACGTTTATCCTCTCTTCTTCCACAGACATATTCCGGCCTCTTCTGCGTGGTGGTGAACCCGTACAAGAAGCTGCCGATATACACGGAGAAGATCATGGAGAGGTACAAAGGCATCAAGAGGCACGAGGTCCCGCCCCATGTGTTCGCCATCACAGACACAGCGTACCGTTCCATGTTACAGGGTAAGTAGAGAATAGATTAAACACTATATTTTTTTAAATAAACAACTTGAAATAATCGAACTGCAAGGCGGGACTCGAACCCACGACCTTCCGCTTGGCGGGCGACTGCTCTTCCAACTGAGCTACTTAGACACTGGATGAACCTATCGAAATTTTCAAGTGTTATACGCCGTTATGGCCACGTCACTATATTGTACACCACACAAAACAAGAAAAGAAAGAAATACACAAAAGAGGCAGCACAATTTAAGTTGTCTTATCCGGAGAATAGGTAGGTAATCCGTTATTGACACTTATCAAGTGTACATAAACACACGTGCAGCAGCTAATTAATTAATCTAAGAAGTACTATCCAAGTAAACAAGTATATCGCCATGTAAGACTTAGACAGCGCCATCTCTTGGTATGGCGATAAACTTAAATGCAAAGAACATCTTAGGTTTTTGTATTTGATTTGATAGAACATCTTAGATTGAGGTCTGTATATTAATAACAACAATATCACTTAGGTAGAGATTGAAATAATATCTACATTCAGCACATTTATTACTACATTTCCTAATTAACTAATCAATTGCGCTAGACAATCTAAAGTTCAGACGCCCAATTACTAAACTGAACTATTCAGTCTGGCTAGGCTAGATCTTCTGTCTGATGACCTTTGTGTCCGAGTAGTAAAGTCGGTATTAATAAATTGATTTTACACTGCATTTATATTCAATGGTTTGTGAAGAGTGTGGTTGAAGATGCTATAAATTGCCTTCAGATAAGCGACAAAAAGGAGCTCTGCAATGGATGATGGATAAACTCTTTGGATTTATTTTTTAAATGATAGTGGAATGAAATAGTCCTGGTTGACTGTACATTTGAAACTTTATCTTTAGATTAAAATGCAAGCAGTGTCTCAGGCATTTTAAAATACAGTACTTTCTCTAACAACCTTTTCGAAAATCGTAAGTCACCTGTACCTAAGTGACCTGGATGCGGGCAGCGCAGGTCGGTTGTTATGGAAATCCTTGGGGGAGGCCTTTGTCCAGCAGTGGATGTCATTTGGCTGAAACGAACGAAGTAAACGCCATGGACTGACGGGTGCGTTCTGGCTAGGTTAAAATAACTACGCGATACTGGGAAGACTGCTGCTGTTTGCAACGCTTCTGATAGTTTCTTAAGTTGTCGGTATTACTATTGCTTTTATTTGGTCTCTGTTTAATCGAGCGACTATAATTTTTATTTTATCGTATCTTTTCACGTATACAAACTACAGCTTGTACAGCGCCCGATACACGTAACCTAAACTACATGCTCATTTACACAGCAAGAAATAATAAAGTATTAACTTTTATTACTTTTACATATTTTCCCGGGTGAAATTCTTAGTAAAAACTCTGTAGTGTTCCCGAAACCGAAAGGACGTCTTGAATCTTAACTCGTAACTCATTCGTATCGTCGTTCGCCATTAGCGCACAATTAGTCAAATGCCTTCAAAACCAGTCGCTTATCTATGGCTCTAGTGTTGTCTTTGGTGAACAGACGGGTTGTTTATGCGGGTGATTGGGATATCTTAAGAATTTTCTTTAAACCTTTGAAGAATAATGATAAAGTTTGGTGAACTTTGGTTCATTTGTCACTGTAAATACCCTGATAAGTGTTTTTCATGGCAAAATAGTTCAACTCATGTACAGATAGAGTAAAAACACTTTCTTTAGGCGACGAGCGCGGTTTACCTGAGGAGCTTTTTCAGGCATAAAAACAAGTTTGTTTTAAAGAAACATTTCAAACAAATTTAGGGTTATCCATCTTACTTACCAGAAGTTTTACTGCGTTATCAGAACTTTTTAAATAACCCTTCGAAAGGGTTAAAACGTAATGTGAAAAGGGGAGGGGACAGCCATAAGGAAATGGAAAACAGCCGCGCATCACTACAATGCAGCAATATGAGCCTTACTAATGAGCGACCGGCACTGCCAGGAAACGCCTACGAGTCGTTTCCCAACGCGACACGATAGTAAACAAGGGGGGAGTGGGGTACCACAAATGTACGCACTAATTACCAAGCCGCACCTTTGTTTGGGAGTTTTGAGGTGCAACACAGCTGACATGCCTTGCTTGCATGGTTTTGAGTCATTTAAAAAAATGTGCGCGGTCAACGCCGGACTGGTCGTTATGGAAATATTTGGCTGAAATGAAAAAAATATTCACTTTAAGTATTGTTTTAATTACAGTCGAACTAAGTAGATTCACAATGTCTATTGAAAAACTTACTTGATTCCATTAGCATTAGCGATATTTTATTTGTTGATTCTACGCCTTATGTTCTCGGATTTTTTCGACTTTTTATTCGAACCAGTTCGAAAACACTCCTTAATAGGATGACATTAAATACTGAATTTGTCTTTTAAAAGGATACCTATAGTTTTTTTTATTTTATAGTCACGCTTTTGATGCGTGAATCTGCGTGATGTTCATGATTTATTTTGCGAAAGTGCTCTCTTTTATCCTTATTACGTAATAGCACAGAAGTCACCCGATTAGAAGTATTTTTTATTTTCATGCTCATAGATACTAGATTGAGTAATAGAAACAATGAAAATTGTTTTGTAAAGATAATATGCTGGATATATGAAAAAAAAACAACCCCTTGTTTTTTACATTTGATACCTTGTGAAAGTAGAGTTTGTACTTCTCGTATAATGGCTATAGACAAAAGATAACCAAAGAAAGTGCTCATTACACTAAAACTACCACTGGAATTTGAATTCTCAATGAGAGCTATTGTTTTTATACCTAACAGATGGCACCACTGCCGAATGACATGACCTTACTCTACAGTAGCGCCATCCTGGTGAGTGCTAAACGAAAGCCATCATTGCAACTTACCGTCCATCAACTTCTTTCATCATGGCTTTCGCGTTTGTGTTAAGTTAGCCACAAGTTCATCATCATCATTATCTCAGCTATAGGACGTCCACTGCTGAACATAGGTCTCCCCCAATGCTAGAGCCAAAAGTTGGCAGTCGTCAAAAATATTATCATGCTGATGGTAACATGTCACACTTCCAGATCGCGAGGACCAGTCCATCCTGTGCACGGGCGAATCGGGCGCGGGCAAGACAGAGAACACGAAGAAGGTCATCCAGTACTTGGCGTACGTCGCCGCTTCCAAGCCTAAAGGATCTGGAGCGGTAAGAGCCTTTGATGACCAGCTGGCTGCCAGCAGGAGTTTAGGCTGGTTTTAGTGTCACGCGGACTGTCAGTGCGGATCGCTCCGCACAGCTGATCTGTATGAACTGCTAGGGAGCGGAGCGGTTCCTCCGGACCGCATTGCTCTAAAACGCTCCCTAGAAGTTCATACAGATTGGCCGTGCGGAGCGGGTCCGCACCGGACGGTCCGCGTGACACTAAAACCAGCCTTAAGCCTAGGCGCAGACCACCGACTTTTACTTGGCCCATAGTTGGGCCCGATTCTAATTTGTATGAAGAATCGGCCGATATCAAATCGGTGTAATGGGCGCACTTTCATACATGTTCATACCGACTCAACTATCGGCCAACTAAAAGTTGGTGGTCTGCGCCTAGGCTAATACCGTAAAATTCGATTGAGCTAACTGCGTACCTAGCTGGAATGCGACTCTTTTACCTTCTCGTACACCTCCCCGCGTTCGTCCAGAGCGTCGATGTGACATTACGGATGCCAGGTACGCAGTAAGCTTGGCCGGATTATAGTTTAAAACTGATGCAATAGAATTAAGAAGGCCTAATGAAAGCAGGACCTTAATATAATAAGTCTTACAACTGAGGCAGTAGGATTGAGGAGGATTTAGCCAGCTGGATGCCAGAAGAACAATACCATAGTCTACAACCAAGGCAATAGGAGCAGGCTTTGTTGTGGACCATCTGGATGTCGTGAGTCTAGAACTGAGGCAATAGAATAGAGGAGGCTTTGATATGGTAGCATGTTGAGGACTAAAAGGAAAATAAACTGAGGGAATACGTTAGTTAAACCCAATCGTATTAGTACCATTTTGAGACTTGGAACAGCTAGAGTTTATTAATATGTATTCAAATAGCTATCTCACTTCCAAGGGTATTTGATATTCAAGTAGGTTATCCAGGTCGTTGATATGTCAAATAAAACTAATAATAAAATTCCCCAGTCGTAAAACTGTAGTAGTTACCGCTGATTGCCTCAATGGACATTCAGATGTAAATGCAATTCAGACAGTATCCAATAAAACTAGTATACTGCCTTGTCACGTCTAGCCCGCTTAAGGTTTAAGAAAGATTTCAATCTGTTATACTGAAGTAAATCACCAAGATATAAATCCACATGTTTATCGTGTTAATGAGATGTTATAGGTATCGTAAAGATATAAATTAAGGGCGAGTGCGCATTAGCTGAATTGCCATGTTCGAGCGCTAATGTGGCTCGTTAAGGCGATTACACACGAGGTGAGGGCGTAAATGCCATGCCATTTACGGCGCTCATGTATGACCAATCCTTTTAATCGTTTAATACTGCACTGGGTCAAGAATTTAAAAATGAGAATGTGACTTTTTTAGCGCGCGTACTATTGGTTCGACTACCGTTATCGGGTAAGATTTTGAGAAAATCTGAATTATAGCATTATAGGCTACATTATTATTATACGTAAAGCTCGATTAAGCTACTAATGTCCTATTTTTTTTTTTCTAAATTAGATTGAGTATACCAGCTGATTAATAAGGCTTGAATCATCAGTGTCAATTTGCGCTAGATTTATTAAGAAGTGCATACGTTGACAGATGTATCGTTTGTGTTCGTAGTACGCGACGTGTGTGAATCACCGATAATGTTTTCATATAGCACGTATTGTAGATTACAAACACATAAGCAGAGCTAGTTATATCACGATTGACTGTATTGTCTGTAACTTGTTGCAGTATTTGCTATTGATGTTAAATTGATTTAAGTATTGCATTTAATTTTACTGATTGCTTACACAAAACTGACACTCGTAAGAAACACCAAATTAATCGGTTTTAACTTTTGACTTTGACTTATGGTCCTATGTCCCCTAGATGGGGCAGAGGGCGTCCACAACAGTCCTCCATCTCGTTCGGTTTTGAGCTTCTCGCTTGATCTCGTCGTTGAATCGGTTTTAACGCTTGATTTTTTTTTATGAATTAGGTTTGGTCTAAAATTATCAAAGGTAATTTTTTTCTGAAAAAAAAAACAAAATGTTTTTTTACAAATATCTCAAGTCTGAATAGGTCTCTTGTACTCGTAGCTAGTGTTCTGTAGAAGTTATAAACCTATTGTGATACCTGAACTATGCATTTCATAGTTGATCGCTACTTGCACAATTCCAATTCGACATAAAACAATGGTTCAATACCTTCTCTTCGGAACCATGACAATGCTTACTTATACTGTTTATGATCTAGAAAGTTTTTATTGCATTGTCATACTTTGCGACTTCTATGCCTGTAATTCTTGAATTTTATTTGTGCGAGGAAAGTTTTACGACTTGAATCGAATATTGCATCATTGCATAAAATAAAATACATTTAGTAACAAACGCAGTCGAGTTTAAATAATCTTGCGCAATTTACTCGTGTCCTACATTGGATATTTTATGATTTTTATGGCACCTAACTTAGATGCAATGACCCAGATTGGAAAATTCCAGACAAAAAGCTGTCCTCGTGCAAATGTGTTTTTAATTAAGGTTCTATAAGGGCATATGCTAGATTTTATCGGCGGTTTTGACTGTATAAGTACCCTGTACAATATTCCACATCTGGTGCACCTTGCATGGACGGTGGCATGCTGTACGGCACTGTACTGGTCCTATTGCTACTAGGAATTAAGATGAAGTAACCACGTCGATGAAGAATAGGTTTGGCTCTTGCTCTTAAAGAATAGTGAGTAGGTGAGGAAGATAGAACTACTATCTCGATCTTAAAACACATTCTTCATCTGTCGAATTCTACATTTGTTTTGATTTTACACTAAATGCTATGTGATCCAGTGTCAATGACACTTGAAATATATTCATCATTGTTCTGAAGTTTTACCTTGCTATCCAATTCTGATTGAAGTTCTGTTGAAGTTTATCTTAATGTTTAATATATTTAGAATTTAGTTTCATATTTAGAATGTGGTAGACAGAAATTGTGAACAATATAAAGTATAATTATCATCGCTAAACTAAACTTTTACCTAATGTTTTACCCTTAGAACTGCTATCAAAAGTAATTCATGTTTGGTGTGAAATTGAAGCTAAATGTAGTTTGTTACTACTTTCTTAGGCCACTCACAGTGACATCCAAAGATTAACTTAACTGTAGTAAACGCTAAAAGAATATTCTCAAAAATATGGTGAATCAGACCGCTCCCTTTCAAACGACTGAAATGTGGCTGTAAAATAATTATCATTCGTATGTGAATCAGTTACGCCATTGTATACTTTTTAGAGTCAATGATCTCGAATTCAAAGTCATTGTCTTGTTTGGCAGGACTATGGTTATACTTCACTAATAACGTGAGATTTTACTGTGAGTCGTCAATTATAATGTATTTAGCACGCGTGATAGTTGCAGTTTTACAGGGCGAGTCAAAGTATGGGTCAGTGGGACATCCATGTAGTCTTGAAATGTGTATTTTATTAGAAATTGATAATATACCCAAGTAAATGCCGCTGCATATTTGTTATCAAACTATTGAAGCTACGAGAGTGGCGATTACCGTAAACGTCACTACCATTTCATTCTGACGATCACGTAAGGCAGTCAGCGTCAAATAGTTTGTGACATCCAAAGTAGCCAAAAAGTTCGCAACAAGTCTTTGTTACTTAAAATGTAAACTTTTTGGTCATTTTGGGTGCCACGAACTATTTGCTGACTACGTCCAAGCGTCCGAGTAGCTGATTCCAAGCTTTAGAACAAAGCATTTCGTCAGCAAAAAATGAACTTTACTGTGATCACGACCAGTAGCTTAATATCTACAGCAGTTAATTTAGTTGTAAAATCAAACCATGACGTATAATTTGACTCGCCCACTGTATCGCCTACCCTCAGTCTCCACACTCATGTAATATATTTTTTATTTCCCCACGAACCGCTGCCGCCGCAGGGACCGACTCCGCAGTTGATTATAGTAAGTCCAAATGATACGACCGGATCACGCTTGACGTTGTCTGGAACAGTGGTACATTGTCCTCGGTCTCAAATGAATGGTTTTCAGTAAGACGGTCTTGAGGATGATACTAGATTCACCAAATCTTGAATCAAACTTGTGGTTGAGTCCGAATTAAGTCTTGAGCTTTGCATAATATAAATCAAGAAGTAACTAATTTGTTTAATTAAAAACTACGTAAGATGTCTCATTGAAAATCAACCAGAAATCTGTTGTAAATATTTATTTGAGGACAATTTATCACGATTGGAATGTTCGCTAAATCCGTGGTTTTTTGGGATTCATTAAAGTTTATTGCATGTCCGCATGGATGGGTTTTTATATTTGTAATAGAAAATACTAAAAAAGTTAAATATTTTCCGTATTGACTAGTAATTTATTAAATTAACTATTTATCAAAAGAAAGGTTGTTAACAATCTGTTATCTAAGTTTTATCAATTTACAATAATTTGCCTTTTAATAGTGAACAGTAATGAAAGTAATTAATCGTATAATTATTCATGTAGAAACAGTACCTCATTTTATCGTAATGAATGATATCAGACATCAATATAACGCTCGGCTCGAATCGTAACACGTCATAGAATTAATACATAATGCTTATTGTGTACGTCTTGTTAAATTAACAATCATTAACTCATTAACATCATTAGTAACATTTTAACATTTTGCGACTAGACATAGCTATGTTTGTGTTAAATGGTATTCCAATAAGGTTTTATTATGAGATCGTTACCTTATGTAGCACATTAACGACCGTATTCACAAACATTACTATGAGGTCTCACAGTGCGCGTGGACGCACAGGGTGACACACGAACCAATCACAGATCTCCATTCAAATCTGTGTGTTCGATATACTGCTTCACATAAGCAAGCATCGTTTATGAATACGGGCGTTTGAAAACAACATAGATTTTTAATGAATTTTGTATAAGACCATCTCATAATAAAGCCTTTTGTATGTCGCTAAGATGAATGATCTCTCTGAATACCCCATTTAGACAGATAACGTTTGTCAGTCCGCTCATGAGCATTAACCTTTCATTCCACGCTGCTATCGCCGTAGACCAATGGACCCACGTTCGAGGTAACCGCTAACAGTAACAACATTAACACCATTTGTGACGTCACTCATTGCATCTTTGACTCAGTAAATATCCCATTTTATTACTAAACCGTTTTATAGAGGGTGCTGTTTTATTAGGAGACTTCTTTTTCTGGTTGAAATCTGTGTCTCAAATACGACTCTTAAAAAGTTCCAGTATTTGAGCTATAGAAACACCCTTTAAAGGGAGGTAACTAATAAAATGATGCCCTATTTTATGCCAGTTCTGAGAATTTCTCTTTAGTAAAATCTGCCAAAACCTAATCAATTCAATACTGTGCAAAAATTATTCAACGAATTGGAGACTTTTTTCAGGACTGGCATAAAAGTATCATTAATTTAATCAGTTTGGTGATTGACAGCTTGCATTCTCTACAAGAGGTTTGCTGATCAAATAAGAATTGAGGAATTAATGGAACATGTATATTTTATAGGGAGAGTTGGAACAACAGTTGCTGCAGGCTAACCCTATTTTAGAAGCCTTTGGTAATGCTAAAACAGTCAAAAACGACAACTCGTCAAGATTTGTAAGTATCATAAAATATGTAAGCACCGTCAATCGCAAGTTGACTTGCTGGTCTAATCTACAACGATGTATTTCAGGGTAAATTCATAAGAATAAACTTCGACGCGTCAGGCTTCATAGCGGGCGCGAACATCGAAACGTACTTATTAGAAAAATCGAGAGCCATCAGGCAAGCGAAAGACGAACGGACATTCCACATCTTCTACCAACTTCTAGCAGGAGCGACGCCGCAACAAAAAGCGGAGTACATTCTAGAAGACCCCAAAAGTTACCCCTTTTTGTCAAATGCCGCGTTACCAGTACCAGGAATTGATGATACGGTCGAATTCCAAGCGACTATCAAGTCCATGAATATCATGGGCATGAACATGGAAGACTTCAATTCCATCTTCAGAATAGTGTCGGCGGTTCTCTTGTTCGGATCCATGCAGTTCAAGCAGGAGAGGAACTCTGATCAGGCCACGCTGCCCGATAACACAGTAGCGCAGAAAATCGCGCATTTGTTAGGTAAGCATACTGATATGATAGCCAATTTTCATCGTACATCTCAATGATAGTTTGCTTATGTGCTATTTTTCCAATTGCAGGTCTTTCGGTAACAGAAATGACGAAAGCTTTCCTAAAACCAAGAATCAAAGTGGGTCGTGATTTCGTAACGAAAGCACAGACTAAGGAACAAGTAGAATTCTCCGTGGAAGCCATCGGAAAGGCGTGCTACGAGCGCCTCTTCAGATGGCTGGTCAACAGAATCAACAGGTCCCTAGACAGAACGAAGAGACAGGGTGCCTCCTTTATCGGCATCCTCGATATGGCAGGTTTTGAAATCTTCGACCTGAACTCGTTTGAACAGCTCTGCATCAACTACACAAACGAAAAGTTGCAGCAACTGTTCAATCACACGATGTTCATTCTCGAGCAGGAAGAGTATCAGAGGGAAGGAATCGAGTGGAAATTTATTGATTTCGGACTCGATCTGCAACCGACCATCGACCTTATCGACAAACCCATGGGTATCATGGCGCTCCTGGACGAGGAGTGTTGGTTCCCCAAAGCGACAGACAAGACTTTCGTTGAGAAACTAGTGTCTGCTCACTCCGTCCACCCCAAGTTTATGAAGACAGATTTCCGTGGTATCGCTGACTTCGCGATCATCCACTACGCTGGGAAAGTGGATTACTCAGCAGCACAGTGGCTGATGAAGAACATGGACCCTCTCAACGAGAACGTGGTGTCCCTTCTTCAGTCGTCCCAGGATCCTTTCGTGTGCCACATTTGGAAGGACGCCGAGATCGTCGGTATGGCGCAGCAGGCCATGACTGACACGCAATTCGGTGCCAGAACGAGAAAGGGTATGTTCAGGACCGTGTCACAATTATACAAAGAACAGTTGACGAAATTGATGGCGACTCTCAGAAACACAAACCCGAACTTCGTGAGGTGTATTATTCCAAACCACGAAAAGAAGGCAGGCAAGATCGAAGCGCCTCTAGTTCTGGATCAGCTCCGATGCAATGGTGTGCTCGAGGGTATCAGGATATGCAGACAAGGTTTCCCCAACCGTATCCCGTTCCAGGAGTTCAGGCAGCGTTACGAGCTGCTGACGCCGAACATTATTCCAAAGGGATTCATGGACGGGAAGAAGGCCTGCGAGCAGATGATTGAAGCTTTGGAGCTGGATCACAATTTGTACCGCGTGGGTCAGTCGAAGATCTTCTTCAGGGCAGGAGTGTTGGCCCACCTGGAGGAGGAGCGTGACTACAAGATCACGGACCTGATCGTGAACTTCCAGGCCTTCTGCCGCGGGTTCCTGGCGCGCCGCAACTACCAGAAGAGGCTGCAACAACTCAACGCCATCAGAATTATCCAGAGGAACTGCGCCGCGTACTTGAAGCTAAGGAATTGGCAATGGTGGAGGTTGTATATAAAGGTAAGATTTTTTCTCGATTTACTGTTTTGAAACTGAGACTATTAAATAAAATAGGGAATGTGAAGAATCTAATTGGTATGAAAAATTACACAATCAAAATATAAATTCTCAAAATATGCCTACTTCAATGTTTTCAAAACAACCTTGGCTTGGATTATTGTTGAAAGTTATGTAAATAACTGCCAAGACCTACATGTTCAATAGACTATTATACCAAGTATAATTAATTGTGTACTCGCACCCGCCGACCGCTATTGTCCGTTGAAAGTATAAATCAAGTTTGTTTATATTATTATAAGGGATAATAGAGGAATCTTCGCCCTTTTACAAAAATATCGGTAAGATTTCATAAATATCACACAATCGATTTGTTTGAACTTTGTTTTTCAACTCAAATTATTATTTTGAATTTATGCTAGTATTTTATTAGATATCAACATATCGATATCGCTTAGTAAGGCGATAGATATTAGTTTTAATCTGGGTGGTCATTAAACCTGAATTACGTTAATCTTATATCCTGTTAACTATTCGTTATCTAAATAAGTTCTTTGTCATACATAACATTCTACCCAGATATACAAGCGTGGATTAAATTTATACGTAATCCATGCATAAAATTAAATATTGTACGGGCCTTTTCTACTAACTTGAGTTTTCTCCTTACCTAAGCGACGCGCACATTAGGCGACAAAAAAAAAAACGCTCGTGCAAGTGTCATTTCATAATTATTATTATTCTCCGCGACATGTCGCTAAATTATATGGAATGATATTCGCACGCGTTTTGTGGCCGCGTCTGTCGCGCGATTTGTCTCCCAGTGTGCGCTGTCACTTAGTTTCAAAAGAACACCGACATTGTGTTACAAGTTTTAACTTCTTCTGTCGGATTCCAGGTGAAACCTCTCTTGGAAGTGACGAAGCAAGAAGAGAAGTTGACACAGAAGGAGGACGAGTTACGCCAGATCCGCGACAGGCTTGAGACGCAGGTGAAGCGCTGCGTGGAGTACGAGCAGAAGTATCAGCAGGCCAACGCCGAGAAGACGCAGCTGGCCGAGCAATTGCAGGTGAGAGGATGACTTCATTATTGTTTAATCAGAAGACGTTCACTGCGCAAATATGCACATTGTATTTCAGCTAATGGAGATTCTTATAGAAACGCGTAGCTGTTTGTGAGAATGACATGTTATGTCGCAACTCGATTGCCTGTTTTAGTTACAGGCATAATTATTCAATGGTAATAACGATGATCGCGCATACATAAAGCATCTTGCCTGCAATTATTTTTTACTAAAATGTGACGCACAAAACACAGGATTTGGGAGTAGTGTCCGACCGAAACTAGTTTTACGACCGAAACCGAAACCGAAAACGAATTTCGGCAACGGTGTCTATTTCGGCCGAAACCGAAACCGAAACCGAAACTTCCTTACAAGGCTCATATTTTTAGGGAAAAATAAAGAAAACGTTATTATAATCAGTCAGTCTTTATTGTTTTCTCTTTAAACTGCATTAAAATTGAACTTATAAAGCGCCTTTTTACTCTAAAAGGTATCAAATCATGTATTAAAAAAGAAATAGAAGGATTTATAGTCTATATTTTTAGGGTTCCGTAGCCAAATGGCAAAAAACGGAACCCTTATAGATTCGTCATGTCTGTCTGTCCGTATGTCACAGCCATTTTTTTCCGAAACTATAAGAGCTATACTGTTGAAACTTGGTAGGTAGATGTATTCTGTGAACCGCATTAAGATATTGATGCAAAAATAAAAAAATAATAATAAATATTGGGGGCTCTCAAAACTCAAATTTTTTTTTTCATCAAACACATACGTGTGGGGTATCTATGGATAGATCTTCAAAAATCATATCGAGGTTTCGTTAGTATCTATTGTGTACTTGCCACTTGGATACCTTGGTGATAAATACTAAAATGAACTTTGAAACTCTGAATCCATAATATTATCACCAATGCACTATAGTCATTACTAACTACCTAACTAATGTTTGTTTACGTATAGCATTTGCGAACCAAAAATATTTTTTTTGATGTTTACTACCCGCTCTTATGTTATAACGACATAAATCGAGATAAAACTTACCAAATTCAAAATAAATCACTCGAAAACTCGCTACCACAACAAAACAAAACTAACAGCAAACAAACAAGCGAGCGAATCACGACATTGGCTCTGATCGGATTCATTCACTCTTTCAACGCGCCGAACATGACCGATAACAGCGCGGATACTCCCGAATGCACATTCGGTTTCGGTCGTAGTTTCGGCAAGTTTGCCGCCGAAAACGAAACTAAACCGAAACTCGTGTTTTTACCGAAACTCAACCGAAAACGAAACCGAAACCGAA
The DNA here is from genome assembly GCF_004193835.3 of Ostrinia furnacalis. Taxonomy (NCBI): domain Eukaryota; kingdom Metazoa; phylum Arthropoda; class Insecta; order Lepidoptera; family Crambidae; genus Ostrinia; species Ostrinia furnacalis. The sequence continues at coordinate 392,370 of NW_021130448.1, forward strand.
CATTCGGTCGGACACTATTTGGGAGTTAAGATAATGCTATTCTAAAATAGCAGACCTTGAAATAGTCTGGTTAATTCAAAAACATTCTGTTGTAGAATAGTACAAACAGTACTTACTACAAGATATATTCTGTTTTTTCTACATCATTATTGATTCACTTAAAATCTGTTCGTCAGTTTTGAAACTCAATCTCCTTTCATGCTGCTTACAAAAAGAGCACCAGTTTTGCGGTCTTAACTCTTGTTTTCCTGCTTATAATAAAGATTTTCCTCCCCATTCCTTCCAGGCGGAGCTAGAGTTATGCGCCGAAGCGGAAGAGAGCCGAGCCCGCGCGGCCGCCCGCAAGCAGGAGCTGGAAGAACTGCTGCACGACCTGGAGGGCCGCATCGAAGAGGAGGAGGAGCGCTGCAACGCGCTGCACCAGGAGAAGAAGCGGCTGCAGCTCAACATACAGGTAACACTCCACGACCCCGAGCCAGGGAAGCAGCGGCTGCAGGAACTGCTGCACGACCTGGAGGCCGCATCCAGGAGGAGGAGCGCTGCAACGCGCTGCACCAGGAGAAGAAGCGGCTGCAGCTCAACATACAGGTAACACTCCACGACCCGAGCCAGGAGAGCAGCGGCTGCAGGAACTGCTGCACGACCTGGAGGCCGCATCCAGGAGGAGGAGCGCTGCAACGCGCTGCACCAGGAGAAGAAGCGGCTGCAGCTCAACATACAGGTAACACTCCCTACGAGCCCGAGCCAGGAGAGCAGCGGCTGCAGGAACTGGACCTGGAGCAGCGGCACCAGGAGAAGAAGCGCTTGCAGCTCAACATACAGGTACATTACAGCCGGGATAAGCACGTCACAATAAAATATTTGTTCATTCGTTCGTTTCAGCCGCAAGACGTCCACTGCTGGACAAAGGCCTCCCCCAAGGATTTCCACAAAGAACGGTCCTGCGCCGATGCATTCAGGCACCTCCCGCGACCTTGGCGGGATAAAATCTTATAAGAGGCATTTTCTTGACCATCATCAACATCATTTCAGCCATAGGACATCCACTGCTGAACATAGGCCTCCCCCAATGACCCAATGAATAGTAGCGATCTGCATCCATTTTCTTGATGATAAATCACTCGTACATTTTTTTTATCGTTTAAAATCGATTCATCGGCGCATCGATACATTTCAAATGTTATCGACTAAAAGGTCGTAGAATTGATAGCGGTTGGGGCTCGAAGTTGTCGAGTGGTAACCATGGGCTGGAAGACGTAGTATGAGCAGGTCTCCCACTTAGTGAACCACTGATCTGGAGAATGGATGCGGGCAACACGGGACCTATCCTTGTGGAGATCATTGAGGAGGTCTTTGTCCAGCTTTAAGCATTTGGTTGAAACAAACGACTTTATTTAGCAAATCACATGTACTTACTCCAATCCCATCTTTCTTCCAGGACCTAGAAGAACAGCTAGAAGAGGAAGAAGCTGCTCGCCAGAAGTTGCAGCTGGAGCGTGTGCAGTGTGACTCCAAGCTCAAGAAGCTGGAGGAGGACCTCGCGCTCAGCGAAGACACCAACCAGAAGCTGGTCAAGGAGAAGAAGGTAAAATTATTTTTCTTTTTTTTTTTGTCGCGGTGGAAATGCTTTGCGCACCCCTGCCGGGGGACAGGTAAGTGTGTGGGTCTCCCGGCGCCCTAAAAGGGGCGCTACTTCGTCCTGAAAAGGATGGGGTATACCCACTAAAACCTCCGCGGCGTTCCGTCATCGCCCGAGTGGGGGTGTCGCGAGTATCAGGCCCAGAACAGACGGTGAAACGCAACTGCAACAAAACTGCAACTGCTAGTTACTTTTGAGTTGCATCTAAGTTTCTGCCATAGCGTCCGTTGACACATGACGCGACCAGTTTGAAACTTTCAGTTTTAGTTTCATTCATCAGAATCATCAGAAAGTTGCAGTTTCGTTGCAGTTGCGTTTCACCGTCTGTTCTGGGCCTTAGACTTCTGCGACAACAGTAAACTAACTGACTTTAACCCTTTAAGGGGCTGCTGTTACTTGACTTTTGACCTTAAGTGTACGTAGTAAGTATGGTGCAAAATACATTGACTACACATGGCCTTCACACCAACCAGAAGCTCGTCAAAGAAATGGAGGTATAAGAAGGAGACATTCCCTTTAAAGGGTGGATTTGGATTTTAGACCTTATTAAAATACGGTGACAGCTTATGTTACTAAACTTGGTCTTCACTGATGTGGTTCAAGCTGTAGATCCTGGATACACAGGAGTTGCGCTGTGTACAAACTACTACAAAGTTTAAATTGAACTTACAGTGGAAATATTATGATTTCCACGATATTTAAATCTAACCATTTACTATCCTGCATAAAAGTAAGAGCTCAACTAGAGTTTGAACAATCGCGCGCGTTTATCAGACTACTGATTTCAAATGGTTTAACGTAATAATGTATGTTTACAGATTCTAGAAGAAAGAGCCAACGACTTATCGCAAGCGTTGGCAGAAGAAGAAGAGAAGGCTAAGCACTTGAGCAAACTCAAAGCCAAGCAAGAGTCGGCCATCGCGGAATTGGAAGAGAAACTGCTGAAGGTAAGTTAAAATCATAACAATAAGCTAGTTAAAAAAAACGTTGTGTCAATTATATTCTCAAAAAATATTGGACACGTATATTTTTATTTGCTAACTAAACAAGTAATTACGAAGTTATAGTGCGTTGAAGTTCCGCGTGACGTCACAAAGTGCTCCACTTTTAAGCACTCCTGGACATCACGGGTCTCTTGCTAGGACTGACTAATTGTGTCCTATCTGTAGGACCACCAACTGCGCCAAGAGGTGGACCGCGCCAAGAGGAAGCTGGAGACGGAACTCCAAGATGTCAAGGAGCAGCTGGCCGAGAGGAAGGCACAGGTTGAGGAGCTGCAGATTGTGCTCAGTGAGTATATTGGCTAGGATTGTATATAGTCTGGTCGCTGAGCATGTAGAATTTTGTCCAATGACCCCAAGCTACCCATTCTTATCGCTCGCGCGTAATTATATTGCTGTCGCGACTGCGACGGGCGCCCGCAGTGAGTGTGCGAGTTTTTGGACTTTACATTGGTTACTTTAATCAAGGCTGTATTACTGTAATCACTGTAGAGATGGGCACTGTCACTTGCTAGTGGCGAAGAAAGTGTCGCCAACTGATGAGCGCTGAGGTGGACTATCGCATTTGCATTCACGACGAAGGCGCCCCTGTAAAGTAGGGTCTTGTTAATCGCCAGTGGTGCTAATGAAAGTGCTATGTATGAAAACGATAACTCTCATTTGCATTTGATATTGAAAGAGTCCAGTAATAGGTTGTGATTTTGTTGATCCTGCGCATTTTGATGTAACATGTTTTCAAGTTATGTTAGACGGACTCATTTATTCATTTACGTACTCAGAGGACGCTTGCATTGTAAACTTTTATCTACTCAGCTAAGGTAGCTGAATCATTTCTCATGAATGAATGAGAAATGAATCAATCATGAATATACGTATGATTTGTTCACTTCACACTTACAAATTGACCTATTCCAACAGCAAAACGCGAGGAGGAGTTAGCGGCAGCACTAAGCCGAGCCGACGAAGAAGGCGCCGCGCGCGCCGCCGCTCAGAAAGGAGCCCGAGAGGCCGCTGCAGCCCTCGCCGAAGCTCACGAGGACTTGGAAGCCGAGAGAGCTGCCAGAACTAAAGCTGAGAAGCTTAGGAGAGACCTGAATGAAGAGTTAGAGGCACTCAAGAGCGAGCTGTTGGATTCTCTTGATACCACTGCAGGTGAGACATTCTTTCTGTAGTAGTTGTGCTTTCGGATTCGCTTGATACCACTGCAGGTGAGAACCTTTTTAGCATATAGCAGATGCCCTCTAGGACGAGTTACGAGCTGTAAAGGAGCTCATTAGGCCGCTGCAGCCCTGGCTGAAGCTCACGAGGACTTGGAGGCTGAAAGGGCTGCCAGGACTAAGGCTGAGAAGCTTAGGAGGGACCTGAATGAAGAGTTAGAGGCACTGAAGAGCGAGCTGTTAGACTCGTTTGATACTACAGCAGGTGAGGACTTCTTTAGCAAATGACAGATGCCCTCTAAGATATACGAGCTTTATGGGAGCGCAGGAGGTCGCTGCAGCCCTGGCTGAAGCTCACGAGGACTTGGAGGCTGAGAGAGCTGCCAGAACTAAAGCTGAGAAGCTTAGGAGAGACCTGAATGAAGAGTTAGAGGCACTCAAGAGCGAGCTGTTGGATTCTCTTGATACCACTGCAGGTGAGACATTCTTTCTGTAGTGGTTGTGCTTAGAAATCATGAGGACCTCTGGATGCTGAGAGGGGCTGCCAGAACTAAAGCTGAGAAGCTGAGGAGGGACCTGAATGAGGAGTTAGAGGCACTCAAGAGCGAGCTGCTGGATTCGCTTGATACTACTGCAGGTGAGAACTTCTTTTAGCATAAGAATATTTAGCCCTTTAGGACGAGTTGCGAGCTCTTTGGGAGCAAGAGGCGCTCAAAAGCGAGTTGCTGGATTCCCTTGACACTACTGCAGGTAAGACCACTTTACAACATTAAGACAACTGTTCTGACTGAGGTCCTAGTAGACAACAAGGCCGAGAAAGCTACCTGTAGCCAGGCTGCTAACTAAGGAAATACTTTATGAAAATCTCAACGCGTGAAAGGCTAAAACTAAAACACTGAACTGATTAAAATAACATTGAGAAATACAAAAATACAAAATACAAAATATTTTATTCATAAAAACAAGTCACATAATAAAGAGAAATATTCCTGTCACGTATTAATTTAATCTTTTCTCCTCACAGCCCAACAAGAGCTCCGATCAAAGCGGGAGCAAGAGGTAGCGGTCCTCAAACGCAGCCTTGAAGAAGAGGCGGCTTCACATGAAGCCACGCTGGCCGACCAGCGGCACAAGCACTCGCAAGAGCTCACGCAGCTTAACGAGCAGCACGAGCAGATCAAGAAGGCTAAGGCTGGTGAGTTCTACAATAGAGTCCTTAGGAAGGCCATCTTAAAAGGCTCCATTTCATTAAGACACCATGGCGGCGAAAGGCCTAGTTCTGGTTTTAGTGTCACGCGGACTGTCAGTGCGGATCGCTCCGCACAGCCGATCTGTATGAATTGCTAGGGAGCGGAGCGGTTCCTCCGGACCGCATTACTCTAAAACGCTCCCTAGAAGTTCATACAGATTGGCCGTGCGGAGCGGGTCCGCACCGGACGGTCCGCGTGACACTAAGATCAGCCTAGGAGGAGGCGGCGTCGCATGAAGCCACGCAGCTCAACGAGCAGCACGAGCAGATCAAGAAGGCTAAGGCTGGTGAGTCATACAATAGAGTCCTTAGGAAGGCCATCTTACAAGGCCCTATTTCATTAAGACACTATGGCGGTGGAAGGTCTAAGAAGAGGCGGCTTCACATGAAGCCACGCTGGCCGACCAACGTCACAAGCACTCGCAGGAGCTCACGCAGCTTAACGAGCAGCACGAGCAGATCAAGAAGGCTAAGGCTGGTGAGTCATACAATAGAGTCCTTAGGAAGGCCATCTTAAAACGCCCCATTTCATAAAGACACCATGGCGGCGAAAGGCCTAGTTCTGGTTTTAGTGTCACGCGGACTGTCAGTGCGGATCGCTCCGCACAGCCGATCTGTATGAATTGCTAGGGAGCGGAGCGGTTCCTCCGGACCGCATTACTCTAAACGCTCTCTAGAAGTTCATACAGATTGGCCGTGCGGAGCGGGTCCGCACCGGACGGTCCGCGTGACACTAAGATCAGCCTAGGAGGAGGCGGCGTCGCATGAAGCCACGCAGCTCAACGAGCAGCACGAGCAGATCAAGAAAGCTAAGGCTGGTGAGTCACACAATAGAGTCCTTAGGAAGGCCATCTTAAAAGGCTCCACTTCATTAAGACACTATGGCGGTGGAAGGCCTAAGAAGAGGCGGCTTCACATGAAGCCACGCTGGCCGACCAGCGCCACAAGCACTCGCAGGAGCTCACGCAGCTTAACGAGCAGCACGAGCAGATCAAGAAGGCTAAGGCTGGTGAGTCACACAATAGAGTCCTTAGGAAGGCCATCTTAAAACGCCCCATTTCATAAAGACACCATGGCGGCGAAAGGCCTAGTTCTGGTTTTAGTGTCACACGATCTGTCAGTGCGGATCGCTCCGCACAGCCGATCTGTATGGACTGCTAGGGAGCGGAGCGGTTCCTCCGGACCGCATTACTCTAAAACGCTCCCTAGAAGTTCATACAGATTGGCCGTTCGGAGCGGGTCCGCACCGGACGGTCCGGTATTTAAAAAAAATGTATGATCAATGTCGTTAACAATATGGTGTGACAAACGTCAGTGATAGCCAAGAAGCCATAGGGCTGACTTTGGTAAAATGATGATACATACATAGTTTATTGTCTTTACAATGCAAATGGGTGAAGAATACACGTGCGTGCGTCAATGCTCGCTTGTGATTGTCCTGTCGATTAGATATCTCAGGAGGTGTAGTCGCGCGTGTTTTGTTTTCGATACAAACTCGCGGAGATGAACAGGCCTGGTTCTACGTCTTAATATTATGTAGCTCCGTACGCCGATGGAGCAGCAAGGCTCTGATGGATGGCTCTGAAGGCAGGCCGCGCTACCATACAGTATTATCATATTTCTAAATGGTGGCTTGTTCAGCATTGGTGTTTAGGCCACCAGCAGAAGCCTGAACTAAAAAAATATTGCCATACAAATAGCCAATTTCTTAGGAGTTTTTGTTCAACTATGGATTTTTGCGATTGCATAAAACCTATTGACAATCAAAATGTACACAGCTGACATTGACAGAAAAAAAATCGCACCTGCCATTTCCAATTTCAAAACGCAATCAATCAAACAACGTCAAACTTTTCGACACGCCGTCTACAAATATTTTGCACATTTTTCGCGTAAATTTTATTTAGTTGTTAGTTTAAAGTTTACTATGCTAGAGTTATGGCTAGCGTGAAGGAGCGGAGGCAAAAGAATGTGAAGTTTGGGTTCTCTAAGGATGACACTTGTGAGGTGGAGGACGCGATGTTCCCTCGCGAGGATGCTAACTCGTTTAGTTCGGCGAGGGACTACTGGCAGCACATGTGCCGGGGAGGATCGTCGCCTGAGAGGAAACACGAGTCTATCTTGTGTACGTTTATTTGATTAAAATTGTTAATGTTAAAATAGCTACATGTTTATCAATATGATAAAGGTGGATTTTCAAAGACCTTAACTAGGTAGTCCCAAATTTTGATTGGAGTAATCTTTTAGAGAAGCCGTGAAGTTGTGCTTTGGAATTATTTATTCTGTCAATGTCAACTATTCAACTCAGANAAAGCAGGATAATTATTTTTATTTATAATGTTGGTTGGAGAGGCGCCCGCTGAAAACCAGCGTCGGGGCACGCGTGCATGCACGCGTGGCTCGATTAATGCTGAGCGGGCGCCTTTTTGGCACAAAAATATGCGTGTATAGTTTTAAGTCCCTTTGTTCTGTTTTTTATTTTTTTCCTTTTTTGTGTCAAATAAAGTTTTTCTTATTCTTATTCTTATTCTTTTCGCTTATGGCAAGTCTATACGGCCGGTAGACTATAGATTGGTCGTCTTGCAAAACTATTTTCATTTGTTCTACTGATGTACAACCTAATTCAGAGAGTTCAAAAGCAAAACAGTCGCGATACTCATTCAACAATGTTAAGAGTTGCTGTTTTTCTTCATCGGATAGATCATTATCTATGTTCAAATCCGCGATAGTAATAGGATTTGATTTGTATGCTGATACATTCATGACGTTCAAAGCTTTAGTGGTAACATCTTCATGAGCTACATGTCCACGAGCAATTAGGAAGCCCTGTTCTAATGTGAATTTCAATGATGGAGAACAACTCGCAACAATTTGACCCTGGCCTTTAGTTATGTTAAATAACCCGGATGAAACAGAGTACGGAATATCATTTTTGAGACGTAAACTTCCTTCAATATATATTTCTCCATTAAAATCTGGATTATCTGTACAAACTTCGATAATAGTTAAGCCTGAAATCTGAACTACGTTTTTACAGTAACAAAATTAACGCGTGAATTTTTTATAGACAAATGTAATTCAATATAAAAAAGTAGGGTAAAATATTCCGTAGACTTGTGGCAACACTTACAAAATACAACCGTGATTTTTTTTGAAAATTATTATTTAATTAAAATGAATTGGAAATGTGCTACTTACGGATAAAACATGTTCCCATGCACTTTCTTCGTAATTCCAGTAGCATTCCTACATGTTGGAACGGCACAAGACGGCATAATTTAATTTTAAAGTGTCAATCTGACGGATATGTAAACAATGCGCGCGCCGGCCATTGACTAATTGCTCTAAAGTCAAAGTAGTGCGTTTTGGAGTAATTTATATGAATACACATTTACGCCCGTTGACGGTTTCTGGTTTGTTCCGTATTCTGAGCTATTCAATTTGAGTGCCACAATCACTGACTCTGTATCGTACTTTGGCACCTTCAGAAGACGTGGTCCTTTAGAGAAACTAAAGTCTATTTGTGTTGCTATTGCTGACCATACCGTGTTCTCTTGTGTAATACCCACTTGCCGTACGTACTACACCGGATTTTCTTGTGTACACACTTATCGTATACCGCATACTCTTCGTGTACATATCACATACACGTATACCGGGTTTTCTTGTCTACCTCTTATCACTTAACGTGTCCTCTTATGTATCCATCGCTGACCTTGTACCTTTCTCCAACAGCGCTGGAGAAGCAAAAGCAAACCCTAGAGGCAGAGAATGCTGACCTAGCGACCGAGCTGAAGACAGCGGCGGCCGCGCGTGCGGACGCCGAGCGCCGTCGCAAGCAAGTTGAGGCGCAACTGCAAGAGTTGGGAGCCAAACTACAGGAGGTGGACCGTGCCAGGTTAGATACACTTGTCATAGAAGTTTCTACTTTATGTTCGTGGGGGATGGTCCAAAATTTAAGATGCAGACCTAGCGATAAAACTGAAGACAGCAGCAATCGCGTGTGCCGAAGCCAAGCGCCGCCGCAAACAAGTTGAAGCACAACTGCAAGAGTTGGGAGCCAAACTACAAGAGGTCGACCGTGCCAGGTTAGATACACTTGTCATAGAAGTTTCTACTTTATGTCGGTGTTATACGGTTCAAAATTGAAAACATAGAGCTAGCGATAAAAATGAAGACAGCGGTAATTGCGTGCGCCGACGCCGAGTGCCGCCGCAAACAAGTTGAAGCGCAACTGCAAGAGTTGGGAGCTAAGCTACAGGAGATGGACCGTGCCAGGTTAGATACACTTGTCATAGAAGTTTTAGAGTTTATGTCCGTGGTGGATGGTTCAAAATTGAGAACGCAGATCTAGAACGAACTGAAGACTACAGCAGCGGCTCTCGCGGACGTCCGTCAAAATGTTACTCTCAGATATTGCACCTTGTTATAGCGAAAATGTATATTGTAACGGCAGTAGCAACGGCACGGACTCCAATAGATTGGGTATCTCGAGAGGTTGCGCGAATGTTGTAGATATGCGCTTTGAATTTCGGATTAACTTCCTCGAGGGCTTCGTCGTAACCTCGAAGCGCGTCGTGTATTGGAGACTTAAGGTTACAGCACACCAGACTAAATAGTAGTAGTAGTAGGGGTGATTTTGTTAGAAAATTACCCCTACTAAAGCTCTGTCTGTGAGCACGTAGAATTTTGTCTAAAGACCCCAAGCTACCCATCCTTATCGCTCTCGCGTAATTATATTGCTGTCGCGACTGTGCGACGCGCGCCCGCAGTGAGCGTGCGAGCGCGACAGCAACATAATTACGCGCGAGCGATAAGGATGGGTAGCTTGGGGTCACTGGACAAAATTCTACGTGCTCACGGACCAGGCTTTAATTTCCTCGAGTGCTTCGGCAAAACGTCGAAGCGAGTAGTGTATTGGAGACAAGATTCACAGCACATCAGACTACATTTTTATTGCAAAGTCGCTTATTATTTCGTAATATGGTTTACCTTGATGTGCCGTCGCGTCGTTCGTTTATCCATCATTCTGTTTCCCACAGAGCGGAGGTAGCGGAGAAGTGCGTCCGTCTGCAGAGCGAGGCGGAGACGGCGCTGCAGCAGCTGGAAGCGGCCGAGTTGAAGGCCTCCGCTGCCGCCAAGCAAGCCGCCACCATCGGCGCACAGCACAGCGAGGCGCAGGTGCGTCATCATCATCATCATCACTCACGAGGCTATTCCCACCTCTAGAGGTGGTAACACAGGAGTTGCAGTGGTGGGAACTAGTTCCCACCACTGCAACTCCTGTGTAGCCAGGATCTACAGCTTGACCGCCACAAAAACCCAACCAATGAAGGGAAGAAAAAGAAGAAACTATCATCACCACTCGGCTCCCACAGCGAGGCCAGAGTAAATACAAATGAGTAGGTCATCTTCATAGAAACGCACCGAGCGCGGTTTATATGTGAGCGCGCCAATATACGTATGCGGCGCGCACGCACACCCTGACAAAATTCGGCGCAACCACGACTGGCTCCCCGCTTCACGCTAAATTTTATCAGTGTGTGCGTGCGCACCGCATACGTGTTGGCGCGCTCACATACAAACCGCGCCCGTGCGTTTCTATGAAGATGACCTACTCATTTGTATTTACACTGGCGAGGCGGAGACGGCACTGCAGCAGCTGACGTAGACGGCGCAGGTGCGGTGTCTACGTCATAGTCATCATCAACACTTATCATCAGCGCACTACGATTGCCCGAGCAACTGCACTCAGGAGGATTTAATGAATGCTGCCGACAACGCCACTCTTGTAGCGGAGTTTTGGGCTGACACTGTAGGTTTGTTGTCGACACGATAAGAAGAACGCACTACGATTAAGACCCCGCAGACTGCGGTTTCCAATTCGTATGAGGAATCCCATACGTGTTCATACTGATCAACAGCCCGACCAAACTATCGCCTGACTGAAAGTTTGTAGTCCGCGAGGAATAAAACTACGCTAAAACTCGTGCGGCGGGGGATGGGCGTGTATTTTTTTTTATGTGACAGGAGGCAAACGAGCACATGTATCACCTGATGGTAAGTGATTACCGTCGCCCATAGACACCCGCAGACCCAGGGGCATTACAGGTGCGTTGCCGGCCTTTAAGGTGAAGATACGCTCTCCTCTTGAAAGCTTGCAGGTCGTATAGGGGGATGCACGCGACGAGTGCCCGTCGCAGAACGTAGGCCGGCTACGGGCGTCCAAAGTAAGCACCCGCTCCGTGCACCCGCCCAAATTTTTGCATAGTTCCTTATGGCTGGTTTACACTTATTAAGTGGTTAAGTAGGTAACTAAATTTTTAACTTAATTTTAAGTGATCAAATTGCATCGTAACTAAATTTTAACTTAATTCCAAACGTCAAGCTCTTGTTTACTATGAAACTGCTTGTCAAAACGTGTCAAGTGACAAGCCCCGCCCACCAACTTGGCAGAAAAATCAAGTAAAAATTTAGTTACCTCTTATCTACTTAACACGTGTAAATCAGCCATTAGGCTAAAGATTATTAAACTTTGTCATAATCTTTATTATTGTCCAGCCTTTATGTTCCAAGACTTCATTTACAGAGACCATAGGCATCGCGTGGCGTGGCGTGTCGCGCCGGATGTTTTTTTGTTTACCGTGCGGTGGCACGTAAACTGGCACTTATCATCGCACCCGTAAACACAAAACCAAGCTTACTAATTCCGACTATTTTGTTTCTAACTTCTATTTATCTGTGTGTTATAGGCGCTGCTGGAGGAAGAAACAAAGCAGAAGCTCTCGCTTCAAACGCGTCTTCGCAACGTGGAGGCGCAGCTGGAGCAGGCGCGCGACTCGCTCGACGAGGAGGACGAGGCCAAGCGCAACCTCGAGAAGCAGGTAAGGACCTTATTATCGTGGACTTAGAGTTCTAACTGGCGTGGCAGTAATGCAAATTGGCGTTCATTTTTCAACCTTATTGAACGTGTCTACAACTAACTTTTTCGCTCGACGAGAGGAACAGGCCAAGTACAACCTCAAGAAGCTGGCACCTTTTTTTATCAAAACTAGAATTTGAAATACACTGTGTCAGTAGTTTAGCCATCACCACATAATTTACGAATATTTTTCGAGGGTATCGGTGCATCCTTTGCGCCAACTTTGCTGCACGGGTTTTCTCTTCTGGCCCTGGTTAAAAAGAACCCTCGACTCGCCGAAGCGGGTTGCTCTATGCCGCTTCTCAATCAGCTATGCTAATCAGAGGAGCACCAAGAGCGGTCCTCCAAAAAACAACGGTACAGCCCTAACAAGTTCGGATTCTAGAACAAAAAATAACCTCATTCATGCTTCAATCCCCAGGTGGCCGCCCTAACCCAGCAGTTGGCCGACGCGAAGAAGAAAGCAGAGGAAGAGGCAGAAGCGGCGGCCGCCATCGAAGAACAGCGCAAGAAGCTGGCCAAGGACGCCGAGGCGCTGCACAGGCAGATCGACGAGCTGCAGCAGGCCAACGACAAGCTGGACAAGAGTGAGTCATCAATAATACCTACTATTTATTACTGTATACAGGGTGGAAACGATAAGTGATCTCACTCGATTATTTCTAAACTATACAAGATATCCAAAAACCGGTTACTGATCCTGAAAGTGCTTTACGAGCTCTATCCAACGGTATCAATAATAGGTTATCAAATAAACTGGATCTATCCGAAAATTCAATGTTTCCGGCTTCCATACATTTAGTAAAACCACATAATATTAAAAACTATACAAGATATCCAAAAACTAGTTACTGATCCTGAAAGTGCTTCACGAGCTCTATCCAACGGTACCAATAATAGGTATCAAAATAAACTGGATCTATCCGAAAATTTAATGTTTCCAGCTTCCATACATTTAGTACTGCCACAGTCATGGCACTCATGTCTTGATTGTATTATAGCAAGTTAAGCCTAAAACCAATGTATTTCATGAATAATTTTAAACAAGAATGAAATTTGGAGTTCAATTTAAGTGTTTAATATTGAATAAAAAAAAATAACACTTCTAATATTGTGTGGCTGGCATACATTTAGTATGGAGCCTGAAAACATTGAATTTTTGGATAGATCCAGTTAATTATGTAACATATTACTGATACCGTTTGAAAGAGCTCGTGAAGCACTTTCAGGATCAATAACCAGTTTTTCGATATCTTGTGTAGTTTAGAAATAATCGAGTGAGATCACTTATCGTTTCCACCCTGTATAAGCTAGTGCCTGAGGTATGGGAGCGGCACGGGAGAACATTGCCATATTATTATGACGTGACAGAGCATACAAACTCTGAAGCATAACTGAAGCACAGAATAAGTAATACTACAGGTACAGAAGGATTACTCCGCAAGACGATTTAAATAGATGCGAGTCTTGCTACGACGCGATACAGTGGAATTCAGCTCGCACAGCACTACGTACCTACAATTTTATTCACATACAAGTTTTGTCTCTTTCTATCGCGTGCCTCTGAACTCTTCTTACGCTGTTAGGGTTGCTGTCTAGTGAAAAAATAATTAATCTACTTATTTGTAATGAGGTACGTATGTAGGTAAGTAGGTACGCATTCATTATAGAAAACTTTGGGAGAGGCCTTTGTCCAGCAGTGGACGTCATTTGGCTGAAACGAACGAACGCATTTTGAGCAGTAGTCATGGTAGGCTAGGTTCCTATACTATCCTAAGAATTATTGATTACCTACATGGCCAACATACCTTTCAGCATCTTTGAGAAGCGAAAAAAAAGATAAATCCGGTAGATTTATTTTCGAATTTAAACACCCGAACGCCGCACAATATTTATTTCTCTTTATGTCCATTTTTAAATAATACTTCGATTATAGAATTAGGTATTACAACGCACGCCAGCGTCTATCTTAACGAACCAGTGCATCAAATGATTCTATTCCTGTATTACATGAACAAAAATAATGAATTTTTATGAAGTCATATTAATATATTGAAAAATGTGGTCGACGTATGCATAAATTAGTAATAAATTCGTTTCTGTTTTGCGCTGGCGGATACATTAATTTTCTTTTAGTTTATAAAGCAAAGCCGACAACATGTATCACGTTGAGGCCTGATAAATGCCCACTGAAGTACAAATGCTTTATTTTTCTGTAAATTCTATAGATCTAACTGCATGTTTTATGATTGTAGGCAAAAAGAAGATTCAGGCGGAGCTGGAAGACACAAACATCGAGCTGGAAGCGCAGCGCGCTAAAGTGCTTGAGTTGGAAAAGAAACAGAAGAGCTTTGATAAGGTAAGATAGATTTTTTGACAAGTGCAATAACAAAGAAAATTTAAGTGAATACAGAATGAGGCTATCGTTTTTATACTTAACAGTTGGCACCCCTGGCGATTGACAGGACCTTACTCTGCAGTGGCGCCATCTTGATGAGTGCAAATGCGATAGTCCTCTTACCACTTTCGCGCTCACCAGTTGGTGCCACTGTCTTCGCTACTAGCAAGTGACAGGACCTTACTCTACAGTGGCGCTAACTGGTGAGCGCTAAAACGATAGCCCTCATTACTCCACCTTTTTAGGTCGGTTAAAAGAAGCCCGCTCAGCAGCGTACGAATAGCTGCAAAGTTACAAACGTGACCTTTGTCTGGGCCCTCTGAAGTTAATCTTAACATTTTATGTGGCTGCAATATTCTAAAAATATTTTTTTAATTGATGTAATGAAATTCCGCTTTCTGTTTGTCGGCCGTTTGGTGTAGTGGTTCGAAACGGACTACTATTCCGGAGGTAGCGGGTTCGATTCCCGCATAGTACAAACATTTGTGTGCATGAACATATTTGTTTCTATTGGACTGGGTGTTTTCTATGTATAATAAGTGTGTATTTACAAAAAAAAAGTATTTAAGTATGTTTATATCCGTTGTCTAGTACCCATAGTACAAGCTTTGCTTAGTTTGGGACTAGAAGCGCGGTGTCAAATGTCTATTAAAAAAAAATCCAGTCCTATTTCAAGACATATGTCTCTAACTACTATTATTTTATCTTCAGGTGGTGGCGGAGGAGCGTGCAGTAGCGGAGAGGTACGCAGCGGAGCGCGACCAAGCGGAGCGCGAGGCGCGTGACAAAGAGACTCGCGTGTTGTCGCTTACGCGCGAGCTCGACGATGCCGCTGAGAAGGTAACCTTATTGTCTATCTAGACACGCGGGAGCGTGTCAAGCCAAGTCCAAGCAAAGGAACTGGCTAGCCAGCGCCGAGTGTAATAACACGAACCACTTTTGACCCTTCTCTAATTGATCCTACGGAATCTTATCTCTTGTTCCCACCAATGCAACTCCTGTGTAGCCAGGATCTACAGCTTGACCGCCAATAAAAACCTAATCAAAGAAGGCCAAGTTTGTCCCACTTTTGATGCTATCTTTAAAATCAAATTCTTCTCAAGGTACTGTACACAACTCAAATACAGATTTCCCTATCACCAGTGTGTGTGGTGACTAGGGGCTAGTGCTGAAGATTTTGAAGCTGGTGGAAACCTTTTTCAGCAAATATGCTAGTGACCCCCCTCAAATATAAACATGAATCTTTATTTTATATATTTTTTCTCTCATCTAATTTTACCCTCACTTGTCCCCAGATCGAAGAGCTAGAACGGACGAAACGCCTGCTCCAATCCGAGCTAGATGAGCTCGCGAATACTCAAGGCACGGCCGATAAGAACGTTCACGAGCTGGAGAAAGCCAAGCGCGCGCTTGAATCCGCCCTGGCCGAGTTGCGAGCGCAGAACGAGGAGATCGAAGACGACCTACAGCTGACAGAAGACGCCAAGCTACGCCTCGAGGTCAACATGCAGGCCATGCGAGCGCAGTTCGAGCGCGACCTGCAGGTATGATATAGTAAATACACCGTGTTACTTTGCATTCTTGCCATATTCACAGAGATAAAAGTAGGTAACAATACCTATTATTTAAGACTAGCTTTCCGCCCGCGGCTTCGCCCGCGTGGAATTTTGTCTGTCACAGAAAAACTTTATCGCGCGCGTCCCTGTTTCAAAAACCGGGATAAAAACTATCCTATGTTCTTTCCCGGGACTCAAACTATCTCTATGCCAAATTTAATCAAAATCGGTTGCGAGGTTTAAGCGGGAAAGCGTAACAGACAGACAGACAGACAGACAGACAGACAGAGTTACTTTCGCATTTATAATATTAGTTGGGATAAACAAGAGACTCCCATAAAGAAAGTACACTAAGATTTTAGTAAATTTGGTTTTTCAGTACAAATTGGAATAAACCAATTTTGTCTCGCACGTTCTACAGGTGCAAGTGGAATAAACCTAGTGGGCGTGGCCTAGTCCTATTTTATGGCTTTGGGTAACAGCCTTTTTATCCAGTCATAATAACTATTTTGAAATACTCTTCAGTTGATTTCAGATTTTCCTTTCACTATTTTCTGACTTCACCATACCATTTATATGCCCATGTTAACATGGGCTAGTGTCGGCTCATATACCTATTTACCTAACATCCTGTAGAACCATAGTACACAGAAAGGGGAACTCGTGACGAGTCTTACTACAACGCAATAAAGTGTAATTTTAACCCCTTGGCGATAACATTTGGGCGACAGCGGAGCGAAGACTTGCGACTTGCTGCGCAGGCACTGACGAGCCGACGACGCCGCGACGTTTGAAAGACGCTAATGTGGGGCCTATTCCACTTTGATCACCCAGGTCATCTTATCCATGGGTGATCAAAGGACACAAAATTGTCGCTTGGAGTCCATTTTGATCACCTGGGTCAGTCTTTCCCAAAGTGGGCGATAACGCCCCCTTGTGGGCGCTGCAGGCTTAAAGGGGGGCGGTAAGAGACTCAGAAAAAAAAATCGGGATGTTGTATAGAGGCTTGGGAGGCGTCATCTACTAGGAGGACTCTTAGACATCGACTGAGCTCGACTCTTGACTACAAAAATGGGGGGGCGCTAAAAAATAATTTATTCTCAAAGTGGGCAGTAGACTGAATAAGTTTGGGAACCACTGACCTGGGTGATCAAAGCCAGGAATGAACCTAATTTGGGGGTGGTATCAACCCAGTATCATCCTACTGTATGCAACTACTGTCACTGTCTCGACTTCGGCGGGACAAGTGACCTTAGTAAGCTCTTTAATTAAGTCACTCAAATATCATTATGTTCAACATTTCACCTATATTTCGTTCTTCCAGGCCAAAGAGGAACAGGGCGAGGAGAAACGCCGCGGCATCGTGAAGCAACTACGCGACTTGGAGGCCGAATTAGAAGAGGAGCGCAAACAGCGCGCCGCCGCCCTGGCGCAACGCAAGAAGCTTGACGCAGACCTCAAGGATGCTACACAAGCATTGCACATGGCTAATAAAGTGAGTGCTGGTCCTTTGAGCCGGATATAGCTGGAGGAGGAGCGTGCAGCGCAAGAAGCTCGACGCAGACCTCAAGGACGCTACACAGGCGCTACACATGGCTAACAAGGTGAGTGCTGCTCGCGATGGTCCTTCGAGCAGGATGTAGCTGGAGGAGGAGCGTGCAGCGCAAGAAGCTCGTCGCTGACCTCAAGGACGCTACACAGGCGCTGCACATGGCTAACAAGGTAAGTGCTGCTCGCGATGGTCCTTCGAGCCGGATGTAGCTGGAGAAGGAGTGCAGCGCGAGAAACTCGACGCTGACCTCAAGGATGCTACACAAGCGTTGCACATGGCTAACAAGGTAAGTGCTGCTCGCGATGGTCCTTCGAGCCGGATGTAGCTGGAGGACGAGCGTGTAGCGCAAGAAGCTGGACGCTGACCTCAAGGACGCTACACAGGCGCTGCACATGGCTAACAAGGTAAGTGCTGCTCGCGATGGTCCTTCGAGCCGGATGTAGCTGGAGAAGGAGTGCAGCGCGAGAAACTCGACGCTGACCTCATTGATGCTACACAAGCGTTGCACATGGCTAACAAGGTAAGTGCTGCTCTTGATGGTCCTTCGAGCCGGATGTAGCTGGAGGACGAGCGTGCAGCGCAAGAAGCTCGACGCTGACCCCAAGGATGCTACACAGGCGCTACACATGGCTAACAAGGTGAGTGCTGCTCGCGATGGTCCTTCGAGCCGGATGTAGCTGGAGGAGGAGCGCACAGCGCAAGAAGCTCGACGCTGACCTCAAGGACGCTACACAGGCACTGCACATGGCTAACAAGGTAAGTGCTGCTCGCGATGGTCCTTCGAGCCGGATGTAGCTGGAGGAGGAGCGTGCAGCGCAAGAAGCTTGACGCTGAAGGACGCCACACAGGCGCTGCACATGGCTAATAAAGTGAGTGCTGGTCCTTTGAGCCGGATATGGGCTTGGCTGATAAGATAAATTAATTTATTTATTTGCACAGAAACATGGTATATGGAAATATAATCAAGCTCGACATGTTTCGTCTTGTCAAGACATGCAAACATTTTAAGAAGTCAAACCATCTATAACAATTATAAATAATCAATTCATTATTATTTTCAACTTGAACAGTCAGCACTCTTTGTTGTCCTAGATTTTAAATAAAGGTCAACAAAGAGTGCTGACTGTTAAAGTTGATTCTTTGAGCTGGATATAGCTGTGAGTGCTGACTGTTCACTGTAGACTGTAGTCCTTCGAGCCGGATATAAGTGCTGGTTTCAATAAATTGTCTTTTTCGTCACTCTTTCGGACGTTGGTGATCTAATCATTGGTCTTCGGCGCAGGATCTTTCAGTGAATCGAACTAGCAAGCTATTGAAGGTGGTCACTTAACTTTTCCATTTTGCTATTAATTGTATTTTGGACTGTGTTTATTTTTATGCGAGCGAGGTATGGTTCCCGCGCCCACTCCATAGCGCGTCCAAATTACCGAGCTAGTTTTGTCCGCTCGCACAGTGTGTGTGCAAGCGCGACAGCAATATAATTACGCGAGAGAACTTGGGGTCTTTGTACGGAATTCGATCTGCTCGGCGACCGGACTTCAATTAAGCAGCTTTTACAGAAGTGCCATTTCATTTATTTATTAGGTACACCAACAAAGTCATATACATACAGTTCATACATTTTAACATCACGATGATTTTAACTATTATCTTCCCTTACAGGTCAAAGAGGACGCGACGAAACAAGTGAAGAAGCTCCAACAGCAGCTCAAAGAAGCCGCCCGGGAAGCGGAAGAAGCCCGAGCGGGCAAGGAAGAGGCCGCGGCTGGAGCCCGCGAGGCCGAGCGCCGAGTCAAGGCGCTGGAAGCCGAGGCGCTCCAGCACAGCGAGGAGCTGGGCGCCGCCGAGCGCGCGCGCCGACAGGCCGAGGCCGAGCGCGACGACTTGCTGGACGAGCTCACCAACCACGCGGCCAAGGTACGTGACACAGCGGGAGCGGCTGGAGCCTGAGAGGCCGAGCGCCGCGTCAAGGCGCTGGAAGCCGAGGCGCTCCAGCACAGCGAGGAGCTGGGCGCCGCCGAGCGCGCGCGCCGACAGGCCGAGGCCGAGCGCGACGACTTGCTGGACGAGCTCACCAACCACGCGGCCAAGGTACGTGTGACAGCGGGAGCCCGCGAGGCCGAGCGCCGAGTCAGGGCGCTGGAAGCCGAGGCTCTCCAGCACAGCGAGGAGCTGGGCGCCGCCGAGCGCACGCGCCGACAGGCCGAGGCCGAGCGCGACGACTTGCTGGACGAGCTCACCAACCACGCGGCCAAGGTACGTGACGCAGCGGGAGCGGCTGGAGCCTGAGAGGCCGAGCGCCGAGTGAAAGCGCTGGAAGCCGAGGCGCTCCAGCACAGCGAGGAGCTGGGCGCCGCCGAGCGCGCGCGCCGACAGGCCGAGGCCGAGCGCGACGACTTGCTGGACGAGCTCACCAACCACGCGGCCAAGGTACGTGACACAGCGGGAGCCCGCGAGGCCGAGCGCCGAGTCAAGGCGCTGGAAGCCGAGGCGCTCCAGCACAGCGAGGAGCTCAGGCCGAGGCCGAGCGCGACGACTCGCAACCACGCGGCCAAGGTATAGTTCCAAAATACTGAACTGTCCCATCGATGACATTGACAGTGGGGCGCCACCGTCAATACCGAATCGCTGGTTCCGATTGTTGCCATGTTGGAAACCATATAGTTGAACGATGGTAGCGCCCCCGTGTCATTGAGTTTGGTGGGACAGTTCAGCGTGGGTCATCTATACGTGACATAATGTCAGCAAAGTCGGGAGTGGGCAGGAGGTACAGAGTACAGTTAACTACGCATCTGGAAGCCGTGGCGTTAGGCAGGGTACTCACCTGCCATGTAGCACGTAACGTAGCCCTAATTGTATACCCATTCTTATAAGATACACCATACAAGAATGCATGGTAAATTCAGTGAACTGCTCCTGAATCGAATGTACCTACTATTACTATTTCTATTTATTTATATTAACCGGCAGACAGTGGTGACTGAGTTTGTTGCGGCGCTTCTTCTCAGCACTTGCCAAATGTTGGTCTCGAAGCGCTGGTAGGGTAAAAAGATTATGAGACATGTAGAGGCTCCTCAAGAGCAAAATGACGATTTTTAAGAACTATTTATTAGTCTAAACAAATAAAGAAATTTTGACTTTGACTTTAACTTTGACTTTGTAACGTATCCAACCTTCAAGTGAGTACGGCTCGTCCACGGTAATCGTGTATCTGGCTGCGAGCTCCTGAATCCTACTGCGAGCCACCTTTGTGCTCGCAGTGATACCGCCACTCGGCGGGTCGCTGCGATCTCCCTGCGAACCACGCGCGAGCAGCTCGCAGCGGGCTCGTGCCTATGTCCTCACTTGATACAGTATCTGATACATTACATGCTACACGGCTAGATGAGTAGCCTGCTTTACAACGCCGTTCTGGTACGGACGAGGCGAACGCGGGAAGTTGTGCGGGTGAGTGCCAGAGAGAGACGCATTCTAACGAGGTTGGCAGTTGGATGTTTAACCCCTGGATACTATGCTGTCACTAGTCAGTCGATGCAAGCAGGCACGTTCCTGCGTTCAACGACTGGCAATGATTCGAAAAGACATTGTTTGCTCGAGTTTAGAGGCGCAGTTAGCTCTTAACGAAATTATTCAAATTATAGATGTATGAATCCGTCTTCTATTGATGCACTTTTTGAGATTATTACTCTTCATAATGTTGTTATAAACCGATTACTTTATAGCAAAACTAATATCAATTTGTTTTTCCAACAGACCACACTTCTCGTAGACGAAAAGAAGCGCTTGGAAGCGCGGATAGCGGCCCTCGAAGAAGACCTGGACGAGGAGCAGTCTAATAACGAGATCCTCAACGACAGGCTTAGGAAGTCACAGGTAAGCTAACCATTCATGCCTACATGTGTATATGCAAATTCCTTTTTCTACAACAGATACAGCAGAATGCCCCTTTCATCACAGCTGTTCTAGTACCTATTACACTCGACATCAAATAAATCGCACCTCCCGCGACAAGCACTTACAAACGTATGCATCCCCACTTCCCACCAATATTGGCACCATTTAAAAGCCTAGTTCTAAACTTCATTTCATTAAAGGAAAAGTTTTACCCCAAAAATGTGTCTTTAGAAGGATCCAGAGTCACTTCTTCAAAAAATAGGTGAGCCAAATTTTATGGCTATAAAACTGTTAAGTTGGGATTAATCGCTATCCATCTGTTAAAGAGAACACGTATGATCATTATTTGGTTTTATAACCATAAAATTTGGTCTAATTGATCCCAGAGGTGAGCCCAAAGTGAGGTCTTTTTTCAAGTCACTTTTATGGTATATGTTAATCATTTATTAATCAATTAAATGTGTTTTTCTTGAAGGATATTTATTGGGCTTTCAAATAACACCAATATAGTTGGGGCACCATGATTGTGTCAGAAGAAAATCTTTAAAGTTCGCGTCGCGGCAGGTGCGGTTTATTTGATGTTGAGTGTAGATTACTTTATTTTCCTAGCTGTTGCTAGATACCTGAATGCAGAGTGAGGTTTCAAATATCCTGCTACAGAAAGTGAGGAATGTGCCTGAGAGATGTGTACAAAGCGGTGTAGCTAGCTCGTCGTGTGCACATGGAAACAAGCCGCTATACAATGTTCCTTGCATAGCTTCGGTGAAAAAGGACACAGCGTTCTACAACTAACCTGCCTCTTTTTACGATACTTTTTGCTCGCACATTTCATGGAATAGCAGCCTTTAACATTTCACAACCTGGCGATAGATCGCCGAAATGCTATTTTCTTTTATTTGCCACCATAATTATGTTAGCGGCGTGCTCAGATGTCCTCAATGTGCGAAGGGATTCGACGCGAAGATTGATACGTAAGCCATCTTCGGGCGCAACTGCTTCGCCAAGACAGGAGCGAAGTTGTTATTATGGCTGAAATTGGTCGGACGAATCATTTCGTTGCCCTTAGATTTTCCCTCTAATATTTATGTTACGCTCTAAACCAGTCTTTCCCAAAGTGGGCGATAACGCCCCCTTGTGGGCGCTGCAGGCTTACAGGGGGGCGGTAAGAGACCCAGAAAAAAAATCGGGACGTTGTGTAGAGGCTTGGGAGGCGTCATTTACTAGGAGGTCTCTTAGACACCGACTGAGCACTCGACTCTCGACTACAAATGAGGAGGTTAGGAACAAAAGGTGACATTTACGTATCAGCTTCATTTTTTTTTAAGTTTTTTTTCTTACTTGGAAGGATAAAATTCTATCATTATCTGCAAGACATTGGTTCTGAAGGTGCTTAATTTCATAGAAAAATCAACTTGAACTACTGCTTTTGAAACAAAAAGTTACATTTTAATTCAATCTCAATAGTGATTTGTACATAATAATCAAAAAGTGTCATTTCCTTTGTAAATATTTCTGAGGCTTTTAATGTCGGATCAAAATGGGTACATTATTTCTTAAAGAATAACGATTTGCCCAAAATAAATTATGACGACAGGTCGAATCGATATGTTTAATCGAATAACCTTATTATATACCTTGTAATCTATGTCTATGTTTAACAAAATTTTAAAACATACATGAAAACTTTTAATACCTTGTAATCTATGTCTATGTTTAACTAAACAGTTTGGAGAAAACTGGAAAAATGATCCTTCTTTAAAATGGTATTGTGATATCTTGTATGAAAATAATATAAGTGAAAATGACAAGTGGCAGTGGGCGGGATAGCTCNCACTTATGGAGAATACAAAATTGTAACAAAATCAGTATTTCAATATCACACAAAAAAATTATGATCACCTACTTGAATGGCGCGTCAATTTTTAAGAGAAAATTTTGATGCGCTCACTTCAATCATTAATTACACACAACTGAAAAGAATAACTGTCAATTTTTATTCCTAGAAGCATAGACCATATCTATTGGCTACGACTTGCATCAATCAGAGCACTGCATCTTTTCACGTGTTAATGTATAGAATCAAATTAAAACACACAAAAAAGTGGTACCATATGGGACCGCTAGTCTATAATGGGTTAAGTACATTATTTCAGATATGGTCCAGTTTGCACATTAGGCAACAAGGTTGATAACAAGAACTACACAAATAAATAGTGTCCTTAATAAACAAAACACCGATGACTCCAAGCATAGAGAATCTAAAAGAATAGTGTGTTAATTTAATACTGTATTTTGTAACAAAAGTAGCAAGCAACTGACATTATTTGCAATCTCCAAACATTTGTATTTGCTTTCTAGCATCAATTGATGACAGATCATCCTCTTGGCATTATCCAAGATCATCTTACCAGTATCCTCCTCATCAGATGGAATATCTTTCAAGCTCGCAGCAATCATGGCGTCTAGATTGGCTGAGGCGACCGGAGCGGGCTTCCTTGGCCGGTGGCGTTTTGGTCCACCTCCGCTAATGGCTGCCAGCTCTGCTTCCAAGTCCACGTCATCGTCGGAGAGATCCATTGGCTCGTCACCATCGTCATCTATATCTACGTCTAGTAGACCAAACTGGAATAGTAATGATAAAAACATTTCAATTAATTACATTACATCATCATGAGAAAATTAAAAACAAAATTATTGTTTTTTTTTATAAATGTTTTCTTTAAACAGTCCACAGACTGTTTAAATAACTGTTTTTGCAATCAAAATGTTGTTGAAAAACAAACATGAATCATTTCGGTAATATAACATAGATAGAGATAAAAACTACCTATCTCTAATATTTGTTATTTCTCTGATAAGTTAAACAGTAGTAAATGTAATAAATACACTATTGTTAGTTGACCTAGGAGACTACAATGCGTTTTTTTGTTAGAACTAGGTTCCCACAGTTCAACGGATGTATCGATTGTTTCCTTGCAGAACAAACTAAGGAGATCTAATTGGCAAAACAAGTACAATGACCTATTGTTTACAGACTGATTAACAACTTAAAAATCAAGCTACAACTTCATGAACTCTAGCTCCATTCACCTCACGCTCATCTTCTATAAATAAACCACATCACACATTATTCCATTAGTCGTAGAAATATCATGATAAAGGATCCGAAGGACAAACAAATCTTTTCATGACTCACCTGCGACAAGTTGGTTTTTTTACCGGAACTGGGCTTTTTAAACATTTTGGTAGATGACGTAAGTTAAACCCAAACAACGCTTTAATGAAAACCAGCTGAAATTGATTTCTACTAATGCTTTCGTTTCTTTTTCTCAACTTTTTGTAAGAAAAATAGACTGCACTCAGCAGCTGCTCAATGACATTTGAGAAAAGCATAGAGAAAAGGAGAAAAGTTCATTGCTGTCACTTTTGACAGCTTGGGGCGTGAAAAAACAAAAAATGTCCAAAATGATAGCTCGTAAAAACTTCAGATAAAAAATATCTCAAAAATCTTATTAGAAAATATGATTCAATTTTATTTTCTTACAGAATTTAATTACTTCTAGATGTATTATTTTTTACATCAGTACCTAATTAACATTACTCATTTCCAAACCCGTAAGAAAAAGTTAATAAAGAGTTGCCAGATGTCTGCAAAAACTACTATTGATCGCAAATAGTGGTAGAAATTGAAGAAAAAATATTTAAAAATTAGTACGATTTCTTGAATGGTTGATGAAATGGAGTTATTGAAATGATTTGAAAAAATATCCTTTGTTAACTGAAGTACCAAGTGGGCCCTAAAACTAGTCTGAGGATATTTTTTTCTTCACAAAATATATTTACGGTATTTGACAAGTGCAACACACAAATCATCGCAAGAGTGACGTATGAACGGCCGAAGAAACGAAAACGAAAGAAAAGCCTTTCTGTGCCGTTGTTATCTTCTAATAATTCTGAAGAATGGAGACAAACGGCCAGGCTAATGGGCTTAAATCTAAAAAGAAAGATAATGGCGACGCGAAGGACAATTTTTGGTAACGATTCACAGTTCATTTTTGTAGTAACATGCAGCCCCCATATAGGGGGATCCAATGTGTCACACCTACGTGATGTCAAGCCTCGTACCTGAGAAATGTGTGACCTAGCTGCAACGTCTCTCTTTTGTATGCAAAGTAACTGTGAAATCTCATTATTGTGATAGGACCATTTCACCGTCAGTGACGCATCATAGGTGAGCTGTCACCTATTTCGCATACGAACTTTCGATGACAGAGATAACTTTTCAGGTCTTCGGTCTTGGAGGAAGTCCAGAATCAAGGGAACACAAAACTACCTTCAAACAAAAATGTGTTAGTTTTGGGTGATAATGAGACTGGCAAAACCACTTTGGTAGCAAAATTACAAGGAGTAGAGGACCCTAAGAAAGGGTCGGCTTTGGAGTACGCATACATAGATGTTAGAGATGAATACCGGGATGGTAAGTGTTCCCTGAAATTATTTTTCTTGTCAGTCAAAAGTTTGTCTCCATACTTACTATGGCATGTCAGCAAACACATGCCTTCTTCTTAAAAATGCTAAACAAGAATAAGCGCTAGTCTATATCCCATACTGTAACTGTAAACTAGAAATTGTCTGGTTCATTAACTGAATTTGAGGTTATAAATATCCTTGAGCAATGTAAACTGGTGCAGAAGTTGGAAATATAATTCTAATAAGAATCTATCTTAATCTTTAAGAAATATGCTGACAAACATAAAGAAACTGATTGTGGAATATAAATATGTGTAACAACAGTAAATGCATTAGACATGTTCCATCAAACTAGGACCTCTCATTTTACTTTGGCCACGGATGTGAAATGTAACTAAATCATTACTAAACTGAAGTATTCTGTCTTGTGAACTGTTCTTCTTTTCTAAGTACCTACTGTAATGCTCCTAGTTTTAAGTTTCTCCTATTGCTAGTATTGATAAATAGATAAAAAAGCACTCTGGTTGTATGAGGTAATCCTCGCCGTCCTTGTCAAAGAGAAAGAGAGCAGAAAACCAATTTTATAATTATTATTAGATGTGCAAGCTTGACAACAGTTTATAATAATTAATATCAAACATACAATGACAGGCCGCTAAAAAACTAGTCATAAAGTAATTAGATATTAAAGTATTTATTCATAATAATGTGATATGGAATAATAATCAGACACTGCTCCCAGACCTCATCTTATTATGAGTATGGATGGCCTTTGTAGATGTAAAGGGGAAGGAAAATTAAATCAAAAATATTTATTCAACTTAGATCAGTATTTTGGCATTTACAAACGTCAAAAACTATAAAAAATAATAGCCCTTAAAATATTTTAAACTATTATGTTGCATTTTTTTACTATAAAACGTCGGGAGGGTAAATATTTTATTTACCGTCTAAAATAGATATATTGTTGCAATAAATCCCGTGAAGTGATAATTTTAATAGCCCTTAAGTTGCATGTTACATGTAATTTACCAAATATATGTGAATAAAATGTATTCTTCATACAGATCACACACGTCTCAGTGTATGGGTGCTGGACGGTGATCCAGGACACACGAACCTGCTCAAATTCGCCCTTAACGAGGATACATTCCCACACACACTGGCGCTTCTCACGGTTGCCATGACGACGCCGTGGGGCGTGCTGGACCAGCTGCAGAGCTGGGCATCAGTGCTCGGCGACCACATAGATAAATTGGATCTCACACCTGGTTCGTAAATGTTTTTTTTTACCTGGAAGCTTTTTCATCTAAGACTGGTTTTAGTGTCACTCGGACTGTCAGTGCGGATCGCACCGCACAGTCGATCTGTATGAACTGCTAGGGAGCGGAGCGGTTCCTCCAGACCGCGTTACTCTAAAACGCTCCCTAGAAATTCATACAGATTGGCCGTGCGGAGCGGGTCCGCACCGGACGGTTCGCGTGACACTAAAACCAGCCTTAGGAAAATCTGCTTACACTCCTTTACTTTTAATGCAAGTATAGTCATCTGCACGAGAATATATTTTACACTTTTGGCAGCCTATCTTGAACTTTTTACTTGGAGTCATGCACTTTATATCAACTCCTTCCAGTCAAAACTTTTAGTTTACTTACACACAAATTACTTAAAATAATGCAACATATAAAAAAGCTCTTCATATTGTCCTGAAAGTTAAGCATTGATACTAAATCAATCAAGATCTGATAAAAATATACTAGATATCCAAACACCCTGTATTCATCTATAGCTTACCCAAATAGTGCATTACATTAACATTCATCCCAAAGCATACTCTTTTCTTGGTCAATGTTTGTACAGCTGCACCAAACTGTTGCAGCATTTATTTAAAAAAAAAGAAGGTAGCACTTGAAATAATAATCACCACACTTTTATTCAAACACACTTTCTTTACTTGATCTCAATATTACAGCTATCAATAATACAAAAGTATTTTTGGATCTTCATGATATAATTAACTACCTAACTACTTCATTTAAAGTACTGGATACATAATGGGCCCTTGTGTAATCCTAGTAAAAGTGAATTTATTTAATTTTCTGTTATAATTACACCCAATTTTCATATTTATTATATTCTTTAGTGTTTGCTTTCGATCACTATAGATCGTGTCATTCACGAAGACGCGCCCCACCATTATTCTGCTTATGTTTGAGTGTTATCGATACACGCTAAATTAATGAGTGCACACGCACACTACAATAATAACGCTCTGATTGCTCGGATCAAACTCCCCGCATCCCGCGCTTCCCTCGATCAAAAAATGGTGGGGCGCGTCTTCGTGGATGAAACGATCGAAATATCAACAAGAATACAATAATTAACATTATGTTCTGTCATATTTTATGAAAAGTTCAGCATACTGTCTACAATATTTGTCACAAAAGAACTTAATGTGTCAACAGTTGGAGCCACTAAAAGAGTGGTTCAGTTGTTTAATAACTTGTTAATAAATATCTGTGCAGTTTAACTAATTAATTTAATGCTATTATAAAAAAAAAATATTATTCAGGTATACAATCTTACACAATATACATTTATGGATTTTTATTGTTTTTAAAATTGACAGCTTACCTACTAATGAATGGTAATAAAGTAGTGTGCATCTTCTTTTGTGATTAATTTAATTTTAGTGAGAAATATCATATGAGATGATAAAATTGTTTGAAGTTTTCTACTTGTTCTTATAGCAATTTTCTGTTTAAAAACGCTAAAGAAAAAAAAACAGAGCAGAGATTAATTATTTTCTTAACTATAAAAGTAACTCTAGTATTACCATCGCCATAACCATTAAACAATCGCTCGTAGTAAGAAAAATCACAATACATAATTACGATTACGCAAAATACTCCAACTGAAGTCGCCTATTTCGTGGCCTCAGTAGTAATGAGTCAGGATGCATTGATGCATCCTTATTAGATTCTAACTAGCTGCATGTGTCAAGGCACAGGGATTAATTACGCTCATCCAGTGCAGTTTGATCTCAAAGATAAAGGCAGTAAAGTGGTAAATTGGTTGCGTTTTGTTCAATGTTTATCTTTGTATTGGTGGTTGTTTTATGATCTTTGATCTTAATTGAGAGCATGGAACTCCTTTTCAAAGTAATGTAATAATCGATTTAAGCGTGAGTAAACCTCCATAGAACAGTGGTTAGTGCGTTAGATTTTCGACTTGATAGGTAGTTTTGAATCCACATTTAGGTGCTTTCATCTGCACTTAGTAAATTGCATCTCAAAAGCACTATCATAATAAAATTAAATTTTAAAATACATTATGTCGTGCAACAAAAATTTAAAGTCTGATCTGTCCCAATCCTATACATTGTTTTTAAAATGTATTTTTTTTTCTTTTTTAGCACATTTCTGTTTATACAGTAATGTGGTGCAGATTGACTAACTATTGTATTTGCATTACGCAACTTTCGCGTGTAGTTAATTCTTTGCGTTCTTATTTATAAAAAAAATCTAGCCATACAGAAGCGATTACGCGCGCCAATAATAATTACTTTCCGCTTTATATTGATCATCAAAATCTAACAATGTTTGCAGTAACGCCGAAAGTGTTAATAATGTAGTCTTGAATCCCTCTATACCGCTTCCCAAATGCTTTTAAGTTGTTTGGGTCTCAATACAATGTTTATATTCTGCGCTGAGTCAGACGTTACGTCAGTCTTGTCGCGTAAT
This sequence comes from Ostrinia furnacalis, assembly GCF_004193835.3. Taxonomy (NCBI): domain Eukaryota; kingdom Metazoa; phylum Arthropoda; class Insecta; order Lepidoptera; family Crambidae; genus Ostrinia; species Ostrinia furnacalis. The sequence continues at coordinate 421,951 of NW_021130448.1, forward strand.
GCATATTAAATCAACGCTATAAGACTGGTTATCGGCGACAGTTAAAGTTTTATTTAGACCACATGGTTGTGAAGTTATCACATCTTTATATCCTGTGTTATAGAAGACATTATGTAACAAACGCTGTGTGCGGATTTATGAATTACATAGACACTACATACACATTTGCCCGCGTAGCTAGCGGTCTCTTACAAAAAAGCACTATCGCGTCGCGCGCACCTCCCTATCAAAAACACTATACCAAAAGCATAATACTTAACGATAAAAATATAATCGATTGATTGACGTGAGTTTTTTAGGTCCTATTTATTTCAAAACCATAGTCAAGAAATCGTAAACTTTATCAAACAGAGGCACAGAGTTAGTAGGTATTGATTTATTATGCACAACATGCAGACAATATGCTTATTGTTTTAAGTAGATGTGTTTCCTGCAGTACTAAATTCAGGAAATTCTTTGCATGCGTGCGGTCTATAGATTCCAGAGAAGTCTGCATGCATAGTTTTGATATTTATTTATGAGTACTTGAAAAAACTGTATTTTATCTTATTTCAAATCTCTTGGGGTTCTTTAAAGGTTGGAGATAATTCATCATTTCAGCCACAGAACGTCCACTAGGTACTGAACATAGGCCTCCCCCAATGACTTCCACATCGCACGGTTGGTAGCGGCCTGCATCCAGCGCCTTCCTGCTACCTTTATTAGGTCGTCGGTTCACCTTGTGGGTGGACGTCCCACGCTGCTCATGTATCATAAGAAAAACAAGAACTATCCCTTTTTGGAGGGTTATAATTCCGAACATGATTCCAGTCACAATTCAGCTGAAAGATTTATATTCTGTATTATGCATGAAAGTAAATTCCGTTTGTGTTTTCAGCGTGAATTATTAGTTTATGCCGTTTGGACATATAATTGCTCAGAATTGAGGAGGTTAGGAACAAAAGGTGACATTTACGTATCAGCTTCATTTTTTTTAATGTTTTTTTTCTTGGAAGGATAAAATTCTATCATTATCTGCAAGACATTGGTTCTGAAGGTGTTTAATTTCATAGAAAAATCAACTTGAACTACTGCTTTTGATACAAAAAGTTACATTTTAATTCAATCTCAAAAGTGATTTGTATATAATAATCAAAAAGTGTCATTTCCTTTGTAAATATTTCTGAGGCTTTTAAGGTCGGATCAAAACGGGTACATTATTTCTTAAAAAATAACGATTTGCCCAAAATAAATTATGACGACAGGTCGAATCGATATGTTTAATCGAATAACCTTATTATATACCTTGTAATCTATGTCTATGTTTAACTAAACAGTTTGGAGAAAACTGGAAAAATGATCCTTCTTTAAAATGGTATTGTCATATCTTGTATGAAAATAATATAAGTGAAAATGACAAGTGGCAGTGGGCGGGATAGCTCGTAGAGACGATGGCCGTTGGCGCGGGAAAGTTCTCGAGTGGCGACCACGGGCTGGAAGACGTAGCGTGGGCATGCCTCCTACTAGGTGGACCGACGATCTGGTAAAGGTCGCGGGAAGAGCCTGNCGAGACAATTGGCCAACTATCCGGCCGCCGGATATCCGGCTATCCGGCCTAGCAGCTGGCCGGATATCCGGTATCCGGTATCCGGCCAAACAACTATCCGTTTCATCTCTACTAAACAGTTTGGAAAAAACTGGAAAAATGATCCTTCTTTAAAATGGTATTGTGATATCTTGTATGAAAATAATATAAGTGAAAATGACAAGTGGCAGTGGGCGGGATAGCTCGTAGAGACGATGGCCGTTGGGGCAGGAAAGTTCTCGAGTGGCGACCACGGGCTGGAAGACGTAGCGTGGGCAGGCCTCCTACTAGGTGGACCGACGATCTGGTAAAGGTCGCGGGAAGAGACTGGATGCGGGCAGCGCAGGACCGTTCATTGTGGAAAACCTTGGGGGAGGCCTTTGTCCAGCAGTGGACGTCATTTGGCTGAAANTAAAATGGTATTGTGATATCTTGTATGAAAATAATATAAGTGAAAATGACAAGTGGCAGTGGGCGGGATAGCTCGTAGAGACGATGGCCGTTGGGGCAGGAAAGTTCTCGAGTGGCGACCACGGGCTGGAAGACGTAGCGTGGGCAGGCCTCCTACTAGGTGGACCGACGATCTGGTAAAGGTCGCGGGAAGAGACTGGATGCGGGCAGCGCAGGACCGTTCATTGTGGAAAACCTTGGGGGAGGCCTTTGTCCAGCAGTGGACGTCATTTGGCTGAAAAGAAAGAAAGAAGAAAGAAGAAAATGACAATGAAAATGATGAAAATGGATGTGACTGCTTAGAACCTGATTGTGGAGAACTTCATGTATAAGAATTTAAAATAATAATAAACACATTTTTTGTATGGATATTGATTTGTTTTTGTTTCTAATAGTGACATTTTTCAGACAGCAAGTTTCAAAAGGTAACATTTTACAAAACTATTGAATCAAGTTTTTCCTTGATTCATACACCAAACACTACTTATATTCCAAATTTGAAGCTTCTAGGTCTGCTAGAAGTGCCTTAGAATTTTGATGATCGGTGAGTCAGTGAGTGAGTCAGTGAGTCAGTGAGTCAGTCAGTGAGTGACAAAATTAAGTAACTTTGACCCGTTATAATTCTTAAACTACTGGTTCAAATTGAATGAAATTTTAAATATACCGTGTCTTTACAATGCCTGCATAGCTAATGAAAATTCAGCCTTCTAGTTTTATCCACAACGAAGTTACAGGCGGTCGAAAATGGCCTGAATTGCTTCGAGAAAAGGATGGTACGGCCGTGCCGCTTTTTTGCTCGACTTGGTGGGGGCACTGCCGTGCCCCCAGATCAAATGGTGACATTTACTTGTGACTTGATCAAAAGGTGACATCTGATTTGTTCTTTATTTAATTTTGTGTAAATTTTAAAACATACATGAAAACTTTTAATACCTTGTAATCTATGTCTTATTAACCCATAATATTAAAAACAAAAAAAAAACAAAACACATAAAGTTCAACAAAAATATTTATTTTCTTAATTTATTCATATAATTAAAAAGTGTAAATGTCACTTTCTGTTCCTAACCTCCTCAAGTGATAAATCTATACTAATATTATAAATGCGAAAGTAACTCTGTCTGTCTGTCTGTCTTGCTTTCACACCTAAACCACTGAACCGATTTTGATTAAATTTGGCATAGAGATAGTTTGAGTCCCGGGAAAGAACATAGGATAGTTTTTATCCCGGTTTTTGAAATTTTTTTTTCTGTGACGACAAAATTCCACGCGGGCGAAGCCGCGGGCGGAAAGCTAGTCTGTTAATATGTATAATGAAATTCACCTGTCTCTGCCTCTCGAGGCGGCGTATCTCGCGCACGAGCGCGTGGAAGGCGTCGTCGACGAAGTGGCGCAGCGCCGCCGACGTCTCGAAGAACGGGCAGCCCAGCTGCGTTGCCAGGGCTTTGCCTTCTTCTGTGCTTACCTGGAAAACATTTCATATTTAATAATTATTAAGGCTTTTCCAAAATGTTAACTTACCCCCGTTGTCTTAGAATCTAGATCAGTGGTTCTTAACCGGTGGTCCGCGGACCACTGGTGGTCCCTGGAGGCATTCCAAGTGGTCCGCGAAGACATCGTAGGAAACAAGTCATGTGACGTGATGCGTCGAACCAAAACAACGCAAACGGCGCACAGTGGGCGAGAAATCGACCTCCGCTTTCATAGGATTTGAAAAAAAATTATTCTTATTCTCAAAATGACCTTACCTATACACCCAAGAAGTTTGTGTAACCTTCCGTGGTCCCTGACAAGACAGAAATTGGGTAAAATGGTCCCTCATGACTTAAAGGTAAAGAACCACTGATCTAGATGAACGACAAACGCGACAACGCGACGCGACATCTAGGACAATGGGCAAACAGCATTGTTATGCTTCAGTAGTTAGTGGTGAGATAGCCAGTTTCTCTGGGGTTGAGAAATCTGAATAAAGCTTGCTTTTAGCAGCCTTATCATATTGTGAGTAATTAGAAGCTTTATACTATTGACTTCACTTGTTTATAACTTAACTTTTCACCATCAATCCCTAATTTTTAAGTGACCCCTATGAAAACAAAATTACCGTTGTTATGTGTTACCATAAGGGTCACTTAAAAATTAGGACTGATGGTGAAAACGGGCATAAGTATAACTAATAGAATAGAAAAGTATGAACTTCATCAGAATGATTTTAGTAGCTGGCTGGCTGCTATCAAACATTCAATATGGAAATCATTTGGGGTGGCTTATGTTGAGCAGTGGACGTCATGAGGCTGAAATTATGCACAGCACATAAGTCAATATAACTCACTTGTCTGAACCGCGGCGCTAGATCCAGCTTGTTTCCAACGAGAACTAACGGGAGCCTCTCCGACGGCCGCGCTTGGGCTAGCAGCCTCCTATACTCCGCCGCAGCCCGGAATGACCGCCGGTCCGTAACTGATTAGCAGAGGACGAAGCCTTCGCCACACCTCATGTACTGTTCTTGGATCTATTAGGATTACTCGTAGCACAAAAACCACTGACTGGTCTGAACCGCGGCGCCAGATTAAGCTTGTTTCCAACCAGCACTAATGGCCTCCTCAGCCTCCTATACTCCGCTGCAGCCCTGAACGATCGCCGGTCCGTCACCGAGTAACACAGCACGAAAAGGTTCTGGAGTAGACTAACGTACCGGAAAGCGCAGCATAGGATCCACCCACAAGGGAACCGATGAGTTAATAAAAGTAGCTGGAAGGCGCTGAATGCAGGCTGCTATCAAACGTTCAATATGGAAATCATTCGGGAAGGCGTATGTTGAGCAGTGGACGTCATGAGGCTGAAATGATGATTAGACTAACTCATAGCACACAAACAACTCACTTGTCTGAACCGTGGCGCCAGATCCAGCTTGTTTCCAACGAGAACTAACGGCAGCCTCTCCGATGGCCGGGCCTGGGCCAGCAGCCTCCTATACTCCGCTGCAGCCCGGAACGAACGCCGGTCCGTCACAGAGTAGCAGAGGACGAAGCCTTCGCCACACCTCATGTACTGTTCTCTCATGGCTGTGAACTCCACCTGTGAAGATGGATACACTTTTATTGTACACCAAAGAAAGCTCAAAAGCTGACAAAAGGAAGACAAAATCGAAAAGGTACAGTTTTGGTGGTTGTGACGAGGAAAAATGTGTGAAGAAGATATGGTATATTTAGCATGATCATCAGGTCATTTAGTCTCCACTGCAGGAAACCAGCCCTCTCTGATTAATTAGAGGGATTGAGGATTTGGCTTACTCTCTCCTTGTGTCCTGAGTATACATTTACACACAAGTTTTTACTAAAAATCTATTTTTAAAAAGTTACTACAAAATACACAAGAATATGCTTGAAATGTAAACCAAAAATAAAAACCAAGCAGTTACATATCTGTTAAGGAAAAATATGACTGTTAAACTTCTATTATTAACCCAATTCCCATATCATTTTCCCTTTGTGACTATAATATGTTCTTGATATTATGATAAATTATGTCTGTATGTCATTTTAATGAATTAACATAATGAAATTTTCAAATTTGAAGTATAAAATGAAGATTTTGAGTAGTAGTCACTTTTGTCTTAATAATCTACACTAATATTAAAAAGAGGAAAGATTTGATTGTTCATTTATTTGTATAGGCTCCAAAGTGAATGGACCGATTTGTTAAATTCTTTCACTGTTAGAATCCTACATTAGGTATTTCTGATGAACATAGGAGGTGAAGTTCGCTGGATCTCCTAGTAATTTAATAAACTAAATTAATTATGACAACTTTACCTGTCCTGCTGTGTCCAATATATCCAATAAAGCAGGTTCTCCGTCAATTACGGCTTGCTGCTGATACGAATCCTCTGTAAGAAAATATGATATTCGATATTATAACAAGTTATGTTACAGAACTTAGTAAGAAACTATCTTATTGTAAAAGCCAAATTAGTTCACTAAGTTTAACTTTGATGTGATTTGTTACTACATACAGCTAAATATTCATACATGTTTGATGGGTAAAGTAGTTCAAGCATAAAATTAAGCACAATCAAACTTGTCACAGTAATAATGTTACTCTTCACACAAAAATTACATTTCAATCAAAATTGAAATGCACTACACCGTAACAGCTGTGCAAACATACCTATAGTAGGGTCATGGTAATCCAAGAAACTGTGACTGACGAATTGCAGCGTGACCGCGGATTTGCCGACTCCCCCGTCGCCGAGAACCACAATCTTGTAGACGCGGAGGCCGCGCGACGTGCCCGCAGCCTCGCCCGCCATGCCGCTGCATGCCTGACCCTGGGGCTCCAACTGCGAGCCTCGCCCGCGCCCACCCTCACTCCCAGCCCACCGCCATCGCCCGCCGCACACTACTAACACCACCGTGGCTGATTTACAAAACACGTTTCACAAATTACAACACACATTTATCCACACATTCTGTTAAAATTAAACAACAAATAAATTATCTGTCTTCAATAAAAAATCGACAGCTGATTGAAGGCGATTGACATTTTGATTTTGATTATTTGTTTTCTTATGTTGGTCAACTATGTCCAAGTGAAAGGACATAAGATATGGGTTCATTCATTAATACTTTTATGAAAAACGTCGAAAAGTGTATTTATTTTGTTATTTAAGTTACAATTATTGATTTTATAAACAAAATTAATGTAATTACTTTGTATGTAATGTTGTTGGTATACCGTAATAAATAAATAAATAAAATCAAGTATGATTTATGCGCTCATAGAAAAAGAAATTTATACGCAAAGGATTTTCATTCGTACTTTTAAATGTTCTTAAACAATATTTAAATATTGTTAAACGCAGCCTTTTTAATCCTAAAGTTGGTAGTCCTGTATTTTGTACACAACTGTCAAAATGATGTATTACTTTTCTCTATGGTGTTTTTCACAGTGTTTTTCTACCAAAACAATACGACTGACTGAAATATCTTAAGATTTTTCAAAATAAATTGGATAAAACTGATAATAATGGCTCACATCCAGTTCGTAGATGAGTTGGTACGTGAATATTTGCTGTTCAGAGGTTTCAACTCTACTGTGAAGGCATTTGATACCGATTTGAAGGCGGACAAGGATAAAGGTTTTCGAGTGGATAAAATTATTGAGCAGATTTTGCATTACATCAATGTTTCTGATCTAAGTGGCCTGAAGGAATATTGGTCCCATTTGGATAGCTTGGTTTTCTCCAAATTGGAAATACATGTACAGCCTGGTAAGTAGTTAACGTCCAAAGTAATCTCTGTTTTAGACGTTCAAATCTGTTTAATAAGCTTATGGTGTGTTTTTACAGCTGTTCGTAAGCTAGAATACAGCCTGTACAAGTTATACCTAGTGGTAGCCGCTCAGAGCACGGGCGGGGTGCGGAATGAGAAAGTGGCGGAGTTTCTAGCCAAAATGCTGCCCGAGCTCCAGGGACAGAATGAGTGGAGGGATTGGTTTAGTGAGTACCAATTTAAATATTTTATACATTGGTACAAACCTTTGTGTGTTTCCTATATCATCCAGTTTGCTGAAGAATATTTAAAAAAGAAAATAAGGAATATATTTTAATTCTTTATTTGGCGTAAAACTTATTTCAAGAATAAAATTTACCTGTTCAACCTCTTGGGTATCCATACCCATATCCTCTGATCCACCTTGGTATCTCAATCAGTTACAGCTCTCATAAATACTACAACTAACCTCCCTATTTATTATTCCAGTGCTACCATACATCCAGAAGCCCGAAGAGAACGCGTCATTCAGCCTGTACTTCACCCGAGCATGGCAGGACAGCGTGCTGGTGTCGCTGCACAACTTGCTGGCTACGGTGTTCCAGTGCATGCCACAGCCCACGTTGACCAGTTACGAGAGTGACGCTGCACTTGTGAAGAGACTGCAAGATGAGGTCACTGCTTTGAGGGGCAAGGTAAAAATAATATTAACTAACCATTATTATAATTTTTAGTGTTCAAAATAACATTAATGATCCCCATAGAAGCTAAACTTTTTACCAAGATTTTATACTATGTGCTCTATGTGGGTAAATCATAAAAAAATAGTACTATTGCTAAAAAAGACTAGTGGACTTTATTAAGTACACAGTCATTGTTTTACTATTGTGTCTTATTTGTCTTAGAATGTGTTAAATTGTTATAAAAATATAAACTAAAAGCTATCTTATACCTCCCTTATGTGATCATTGAGTGCAGACTATCCATAAATGTTGGCTACTAGCTTGTCTGTCTTAAAGAAGATTAATCAGAAAAGAATCTGCTTTTGGAAAAACAAGAATATTACATAATTTAACATCCAATTCAGATTCCCACCTTTTTATACCTTACTTATCTAATTTTTGTTGTATTTTGATGTGTATTCTCATTCTCCACAGCAAGTGCAAGCACCAGCAGTGGAAAAAACATCGCCCATTGGCCACCAATCCCGCCTCGCCCAGTACTCCGAGCGTCTAAGCGGGCCTCTGCCCCTCGTTGACGACTTCTGCGCCGTCCCTTCAGAGCAGCTTGACAGTGGCATCAGAGAGGCTAAAGGCCTCCGAGGCCTCCTCCGACAGATGGGAGGCAGCCCTGTCATGGGCCGCAAAACCGGACGATCGCAAAGCCAAAACTGACCTTTTGATATTAGTTTAAGTTAACATTGTAAATACATTCCTATAGTAAGATAATATTGTTTATGATCTGTAAAATTGATAAGATATAAAAGTAATTATTAGAATAAATTGAGAATTTTAAATTGTTTTTTATTACTTTACATTAGCAGCAGTTATTATCACAAAAATCTGCAATAATTTAGTTAATTATCCAAGAAATAGTGAATCCGGTGGCGCAGTGGGCCCCGTGGACTACAAGCGTTCGGGCCCCTGTAACTCAGGAGCCCCGTATCATTAATACTGCAGTGCTTAAACGCCCCTGAGTGTGCCTGAGTGGAGACCTAAAAATTAACCATAAATACATCTTGTAAACTATCAAAAACTTTTTATGTATGACATTTCTTTATGGCTTTCACATATGACTTAAGTTTTGACATCAATTAAATCAATCAACCCTCCATGTAAACATCGTGGACTAGTTTCGGTGTCTCAAAATTCCTGTGTAGAATAATTTTACCGTGTTCCCGTAAACCAACTTCAACCAAGATGAGTCACGCGTACTACGCAGATGCTATGAACAAGTCTAACCGGCGCATCATGCGCTGGTACCAGAACAACCTGATGTCCGTCCTCCAGGATGCAAAGGACCGCCAAGTGCGAGAGGTGGACGTATCAATAGCTATCGCGCAGAATCTTATGAAGGTATGTGAACATATTATTTAGAATGAAAAAAAAAATAGGTATAGCTCCTATATTCCTATACATGGCTTTTAAATAATGAACGGTCCGAATATGAAAGCGACGCAGTAAAAGCTTGAGTGTTTAAGTCCCAGGTTCGATTCTTGCTTAGATCAATTTCGAGAATGAACGTTGCTGGTTTGTTAACAAGATTTGGACAAGGGAGTCACTCTTCACCAGTGGCGTAACTAAGTATAGGGTGGCAGGTCTGGCAAAATTCCACGGGCCCCCACTGAAATAGGCCACATACATAGAATTTGCCACGGGCCTCGGCTAGTATAGTTACGCCACTGCTCTTGTCCAAATATTACAATATGAAAGTAGTAAAGGCATACTTTATTTATTTGCTTGGAACAGATATTGGACGAGAAAGTAGCCAAACCTATAGAGGTGCCGCTACGCGAGCTAATTCCTTCCGAGAAGGACGACCTAATGAAGCCGATTGAGCCAGAGGTTGAGGATCTGCTGTACGGAAGCACGGAGAAGGGCGCCGGCGAGAGGTATCTCAAGGCCAGAAATAAGAAGTCGCCCGAGGATAAGTTAGTAAACTTGCTTTATCTATTGAAATAATTATGCAATTTGATTGTTTTCTATCCATCTATCAAAACTAGCTTGTATGGTATTACCACGAAGTATGAAAGTTTAAGCATTAACTTTTCGAACTCTGATAGAGTGGTGAGGTATATCCATTCGTGAAAATTATGTGGGTAGATGGGTAGGTAATGTATCTTTAGTAAAGTCCGGTCGCCGAGTAGGTACATAGAATTTCGTTTCGTCCAATGACCCCAAGCTACCCATCCTTATCGCTCGCGCGTAATTATAATGCTGTCGCGACTGTACGACGAGCGGTCGCACTCAGCGACCGGACTTTGGAAGCATAGATATAGATAATTCATTATGAAAAACTTGACTACGCATTATTTACTAACAAAAACTTTCAGATACTTCTTCCGCATCGTAACAAGCTGGGACTACGGCTGGCAACAGAAGCAGTCGCGGCAGCGCGCGCGCGACGTCAACCGCGGCCGCTGCGCCATCTTGCGGGACACGTTCTACAGGAAGAACAACTTGGCGCCCGACCCGCGGCACTACTCGCAGCCGGCTGGCGGCGAAGTGTCCATCTGCAGCGAATACTCTTGCAACTTTATGTAGAAGGAATACAAGAACAAGACAAAAGGAACACTCGTACGGCTTCAAAAATAAACAAGTCGGACTCACGGTACTACTCAGTCTGAGGAGAACCCATCTTGGCTACGTCAGAAGAATACAAAGAAATGAGAGTAACACGACAGAATAGAATAAATCTATGATCATAAACGCTCATTAGCTTTGCTGTTATCATTAAGCGAAAATTAAGTTCTTGTGCAAGATACCTAAATAAGTGACAAACTAAAGCAGGGAATCACCCATTCTGGCGTGTAAATCAAAGTCAGTTTTATAGCAAAAAACATATATTTTATAATTTTATTATTTACAATAATTCAACTTTTATTTACATATTAACAACAGCAAGTGTACCCCTATTCATAAGGCCACATCTAACTGTCTCTATGGGAATTATTAAAATAAAAATGTATACAGAACTATGACCGTTTCATTTGGCCGACAACCGCTTGCGTTGCGGCGGGCGCGGGAACGGACGCGCGGTGCCGCAGCGGACGGTCGCGGGAAGGAAGCGACTCCTAAACTACTATATATAAAAATAATATGAACATGGAAAGTTGTAACAATCGTTGCGACTAAAATTAACTCGGGTCATCCGCTGAGACACCCCACTCGTGCGCATACAATACTCAAATGCTACATTAAAATTAATTAACCAGCAAATCGTCAACAACATTCGCTCACTAACAAGTTTACTAAGAAATTATTAATAATAATAAAAAATAATAATAAATATGAGACGTTTTTGTTCTTTCTCAAGTTCATATTTGACACATTATGTACAATTTATTTATCATCAGTCCATACATTTCTGTGAAACCATACTAATCGAAATTCGTCTATATTTAATTTTATTGTGCAAAATAAGACATTATTATGCTCTCTCTCCTTTGGCGACATGTCTTACTTTACGATATCAATAAGCAAGTTACAATACTCGTACAAGTCACTGCTGATTTATGATAGGGAAAGGCGAATTTAGTATACATACCTCTATGGAGACAGCAAAACGCAATATTCAATAGACAAATCATGAATACAAGTGAGGAGAATATTACCATGAAAATGGTTGGGATGAATACTAAGATACATAGATTGCAATTTAATTAAACTAACATGTATATTTTAATATTAAATAATTTCTAATTACTTGTAACATACATATATTTTATATCAGCAAATAACAGTGGCAGCATAAGTCATGAATACTATAGTTTCTGATATAAATGAACATACATATTTTATATTAGGAAGCTTTGACAATGTGATGATGATCATGAGATCATTGTTATAAGATGAATAACTATAAATTATATAATATAATGACAATAATGAGGATTTGTTTATACAGGGGCTTTCAAAGTAACAAGCAACTGACCGATGTAATAGTTACTAAAATTAATTTATATTTGACATTCAATTAATTTGTGAAGTGATCTTAATCCCGACGAACTAGTCAGATATGGTTTTATTGTCATACATAACATTTACTATTTTTATCAACTAAATCAACACCTCAAAGTATAATGGAAAATGGAGCACATTATTTGCTTAAGTGATATTTACTCGGAAACGAAGGGACACGCCAAACCAAACATGATGGGTCCAATCATCAACAGTCCACACAATCTATAAATATTTTACAGGGTAATAAATTTCGTTAATAAACCCAATAATTTAGAATACTTTCGTTTAGGAATCTCCTTAAAACACTACAAAATCTAACCATAATACTACCATAGACGCATAGGCGTGTCCCGTCTTTCTACGTCGAAGGCAACCTTTGAATTAACAATCTTACATGACATTCACACACACATTTACAGTTCCCGACATCAGATCATGAAACACAACACGGTTCGCCCGCACTATCACTATCCAAACGTCAGTTAAGTCACTGGCATGGAATATCACTTTCTGGTAATGTCTTTTAATTTAGGCCAATAAAATATTGTACTTGTGCGCCGGTGTTTAGCGACCGGCGTGAGTACTGTTCGTCTGTGCGGCTGAAACGTTTACCCCGACTCTTTTATTTACGTAGACTACAGTGAAAATGATATCTAACAGGGACCGATACGACAATAGGGGGAGTATTGCAACAATCGGGACAGAGTCCCAGTCATAGGAAAGCGGAGTGGTAACACTAGAAATATTTGTACATCGAACGAGGCGGGTTCAGCACTTTGTCACCGGACGACCTACTCAAAACACAACACATTGCACCGTTGCTCACTTCGCGCACTGATATCTCGGTCGTCAGTCACTTATTGCGCGGCCTTTTGCAGTCGCAAGGCTTTCAGGCCCGGTTGCATGGGTTTCCGCGGGGTGGGTCACCGCCACCGGCGCCAGTCGTGGTCGCTACGAGCGAAACGTAGTGTCACGTGGTTATGACGGCGCCTACGCGACGTGACGTCACGTGATTTGGGGCGCCTACTCGACTTGGTGCCACGTAGGTGAGGGCGCTTACATGACACGGTGCCACGTCGGTGGGAGCGCCTACACAACCTGGCGCCACGTAGGTATGAGCGCTTACTCGACACGGCGCCACGAAGATGAAGGCGTCTATTCGACGTTGCGCCACGTAGGTATGGGCGCTTACTCGACTTGGCGCCATGTAAGTAGGGGCGCCTGCTAGACGCGGCGCCACGAAAATGGGGGCGCCAACTCGACGTGACGTCATCCGAATTGAGGCGCCTACTTGACTTGGCGCCTCGTAATTTCGAGCGCCTCGACGCGTCATTCCGGTGTCGTCGCCCAGTCCCCATAGCCCCCGGGGCCTTGGTCCCAGCGCCTAGGTGGCGTGGCTGACGCTGGGCGGCGGCGGCAGCGCGGGCGGCGCGCCGCTGGTCCAATGCACGAGCGCGTGTTGTGGCAGCTGCGTGGCCTGGAAGTGGTCCTTGAGCAGCGCCTGCGAGAAGTTGCAGTGCATCTGGTACGCCTCGTTCTCGCGCTCCGTGTCGCCCGCCAGCCGGTACAGGTCTGCGATACAATACAAAGTACATACAACACCGATTCAAATAGAATCTACTTGTGACATTTATCCATACACTAGCTTATATTCAGACGAAGATCGAAAGTGTCTTCGAGGTGAAATGAATTTCAACGTATATTACAAAACATCTCAAGTGTCAATGTGAAAAAAAAATCAAATAAATGCCTTGCTTGGTGGTAAAAATTCCCAACAGTGGCTGCATGACCGGGGTCATCATGTTATTGCTCTCGCACGAGTTGTTGATGGACAGGAGATAGCATGTTATGTATCAAAGACTCACCCTTGAGTATAGCGGAGGCCCACAGCTGGACGTGGACGTCTGGGATCTTGCTGGCGAGCTGCATGGCCGGCGTCACCATGTTCATGCTCTCTCGCGAGTTGTTGATGGACAGAAATATATGCCCGAGCAGCACTAAGGAGCATGACGTCAGCCGATTCAGGTCCTCGGCGTTGGCCATTTTTAGCGTTTCGCGGAGGTAACGCCTGGGGATAAGTTACAAATTAGTTTCTAGAACACTTCACAAAGGAAAGAAAAAACTATTAGAACCTAGATCGTATAATTTTTTGGAATTTTTAAACCACCTAAATTAGAAGGACTACCGTTTTAAAGTTTACTAGTTGGCGCCATTGTGAAGTCCTGTGACTTGTGTCTCCTTAGTGGCGCCAACTGTTGAGTGGCGTTCACAGTTCACTGAGTACTTAATCAGTAGGAGAGCTATTGCATTCAATAGGGTAGCACCACTGTAGAATAAGGTCCTATCATTCGCCATTGGGTAAAACAGTGGCGCCAACTCTGATGAGCGGCGCTAACTGAGCACTGAATCAGTAGGAGGATTATTGCATTTGAAATCAAGCCTTATATTAGTCATCATCATCATTTCAGCCGCATGACAACCCAAAGATTTCCAGATAGGCAGTGGCCTGCATCCAGCACCTTTATGAGGTCATAATCGTCCATTTGCGACGACAGTGTGACATCTTCAATTAGATTAACATAGAAGATGTCACATTGTCGTCGCAAATGGACGTCTGTCTACCGTGCGGCTTTTGACCCAAGTGTATTTTATACAAGTGTACTAACTTACAAAGAAGCTACAAGAGATACATAAATAAATAGTAGGTGAACTCACTTGGCCTCGTTGTAGCGGGCCTGGAAGAAGGCCTGCAATCCTAACACGTAGTACGACGCCGCTCGCAGCCCGTGCGCGTACGCCGGCAGCGCTTCGGGCCGCACCTGACACATTACATTCAAAAAATCAAATCATAATCAAAAAAATCTTCAGCCTTTGCATTTATCGATTTTTTTGCCCTATCAACGCTTCGAGGCAAACATTTGCCAAGTCCTGAGAAAACGCCGCAATCCGTATGGTAGGTAGAATTATCTAATTCTATCCCTTTGTTATCTTTTCTTCTCCAAGTATTGTTCATCACACACTACACTTATTGTGTCCCTATTCTGTGATGCCATCTCGGTGCGTCCGTATTTCGATTCCACTGCGAAGTCAAGCGTGATTATACCACCATACGGATCGCGCACTCGACGCTCCAGTCAGCCTGTAACCACGGCCGGTGCAACTCGGTCGAAACGTCAAGTAATATTTCAATGTTACCTATCCGCGTATCACGTTAAAACCTGTTTAAATTAATTCAATAATAATATTACTAGGATTTACATACCTGTTCCATGAGTTGCGCCAAATCATTGTCCCTCCTGCCTCGCAAATATACAATAGCTAAGTTGAGTTTCGCAAACATCCATAGATCTCTTTCTTGTGACATCTGCGAATAGAAATGCATAATGCATTACTTTGCGAATCAGTGTGACAATAAATTGTACCTTTTGTGCAATTTGAATAACGTCATTGTCAACATGTTATGTTGCCTTTAGGATTGTTCAATTGTCATGTAAGTTTTAGTCACAAAATAGTCCACCCGCTGTATACGTGCATGACCACAATATTACAGTGGAGGGCAGCGGGGATCAAACCCGCGTTCCTCGGATCACGAGTCAGCCAGTCCGACCTTCACCGTTCGGCTATCGTTATGGGCGTTCCCAGCTTCTGCCCTAGGGGAGGGGCAAGTAAAACTGGGCTACTGTCCTAGGGAGGGGCAAGTCTTTTTCTTAAGTGAAATCGTTTGCAGCTGCAGGTCCAATGACAGTTTAACTTCCCCCGAACAAACTTGGCCTTCACTGGTTGGATTTTTAGTGGCGGTCAAGCTGTAAATCCTGCCTACATAGCAGTTGCAACGGTGGGAACGAGAGGTGGGTATAGTCCCGTGCTCCCATCTGGAGTACGGCCATGGCTATCGTCGAGTTGGGTCGTGTACTCATAGAGTTGTGTGGTGTACTCATCGAGTTCTGTAGTGTAATCATAGAGTTGTGTGGTGTACTCATAGAGTTGTGTGGTGTACTCATCGAGTTGTGTGGTGTACTCATCGAGTTGTGTGGTGTACTCATCGATATGTGTGGTGTACTCATCGAGTAGTGTGGTGTAAAGCCTGGTCCGTGAGCACGTAGAATTTTGTCCAATGACCCCAAGCTACCCATCCTTATCGCTCGCGCGTAATTATATTGCTGTCGCAACTGTGCGACGGGCGCCCGCAGTGAGTGTGCGAGCGCGACAGCAACATTATTACGCGCGAGCGATAAGGATGGGTAGCTTAGGGTCATTGGACAAAATTCTACGTGCTCACGGACCAGGCTTTACTCATCGAGTTGTGTGGTGTATATCGTGTATATGTCAACGCGAAATTGTGAACTCCGTCAGTTTATAACGCGTGAGATTGTAAACTAACAGTGGGTTAGGTTATGTTAGATTGTAAACTAACTACATACGTCAGATTATAATCTGACGAAATTCACAATGTTACGGTGACATATACATACATTGATATGTGTGGTGTACTCACGTGTATGGCGGTGAGGAACTGCGCCTCGGCTGCCTCCATGCAGTTCATGGACATGGCGTACAGGCCCAGCAGGCAGTGCAGCTGCGGCGTGTGCGCAGCCGCGCTGCATGCTATAGAGGAAAGCGATCCGTTAGTATGTGATAGATTGATGCGTTTTATGAGGTTGTTCATCATCATCATCATCATCATCATCATTTCAGCCATAGGACGTCCACTGCTGAACATAGGCCTCCCCTAATGCTTTCCACGTTGATCTATTGGTAGCAGCCTGCATCCAGCGCTTCCCTGCTACCTTTACGATGTTGTCAGTCCACCTTGTAGGTGGACGTCCCACGCTGCGTTTTCCGGTACGCGGCCTCTTATGATGCGGCGGTATGAGGTTGTTAAAAGTGGCTATTTTGCAACAGTAATGTAGTTGGTTGGATTGTCACTGTACTTCTGTTTCATTATCAGACTATTAGTCTGATGCGCTGTCAACTGTAAGTATGTTTATAATGAAAAAAATTATACTACAGAGCAATACTGTGTTGATGAAATTTGAGATTGAGAATTTAGGAGTTCACATGGGAGATCAGGATTATTGACATGAGTATTTAGGGCTTCTAGAGATCTAGACAATGTTACATTTAAGTGAATCACTTTTCGTAAAATCGATATCGACTGTCAGAGATAGCCTGGATTTTGTCGAATCGATATCGAACGTCACATTGTCTACTGACCCGTGGGCGCGGCGGACAGCAGGTGCGCGGCGCGCGCGATCTCGTGCAGCGCGTGCGCCTTGCCGCCGGCCACGAGGCGGCACAGCGCCGAGTGCTCCACTAAAGCCATGCGCAGTCGCCACGCGAGAGTCGCGCCGCTTCGCGCGCTGACCCCGCTGGATTCTTCGCTGCATCCGCTAGCTGGACATAAAAAAATATATTGTTGTTAGTATAGTCTGGTCGCCGAGCACGTAGAATTTTGTCCAATGACCCCAATAAATAATAAATAAATAAATCTTTGGACAATTTCACACAGCGCCAGCTAACCCCAAAGTAAGCAACTTAATGCTTGTGTTATGGTTGCTAGCTTAACGGATATACTACTTATATACTTTTTTTTTTAAATACATAAATATTATACATAGTCACACCCAGACCCGTCACAGAAATTAAAATTCATCATTTCAATTTCTGCCCGGCCGGGAATCGAACCCGGGACCTCTCGGCATAGTAGTCCGTTCTTAACCACTACACCAAACGGCCGACGAATCCTTATCGCTCGCGCGTAATTATATTGCTGTCGCGACTGTGCGACGGGCGCCCGCAGTGAGTGTGCGAGCGTACCAGAAACATAATTACGCGCGAGCGATAAGGATGGGTAGCTTGGGGTCATTGGACAAAATTCTACGTGCTCAGAGACCGGGCTTTAGAAAAGTCAAGACAAGCTTGGATATTTCCTTAGTAAACCGCGACATTAATAAAACAATGCGAGTAGGAAAAAATACATTAAGAAAAAAAGAAGACCATATCCAGTGTTGGCCGAAATAAGTACTAATTTTTCCCACTTACATCATGATCAGATCATTTAGTTCACTACAAAGATTTACAAGAGATAAAAGGAGGTTTGTCCAACACTAGATTGACGTGTTCATATATTTTGTCTATTAGGGCCTACGCTAAAAGGCGCGCGGGCGTTCCGCACAAAATTATGACAAGCACATTACGGCGCGGACGTGTGTCACAAGTTTGCACACGCGCGGGGGGTGGCGGATACACGTCACAGGCGTGCTTTAAAGGCGCGTGCACACGAGTGACTTATCACCGTATAGTATATTTCTCAATAGATGCAGGAGAAATAAGGCTAACGTCATCTTCAGTATCTCTATACATCAGATGAGATACAGGCCAATAACTTCTCTGGCTGGTTAAAAGCGCTTTCATATTAAGGCGTTAGTAGCGCGACAGCAGCGCGGCAGCGGCGTTTTTGTAATGTGAAGGGAGGCGTCAGCTGTCACATAGTATGAAATTTTCGACAGCGCGTCACGCGTGTGTCGCGCTGCGAAATCGCCTAAATGTGAAAGCGCTCTAAAAAAAGAAACGAACAACAAAAGAAAAAAAAAAGTTATTATTTTCCCGCCAATACTCACCAGTGAGCTTATCGATCTGCGCGAGCGCCTTCTCAGTATACTTGTGCGCCTTGTCCATGTAGCCGGCCTGCGCCGAGTGCATCACCGTCACCAAGTAGACTAGCACGTACAGCTGCTGCCGCGACAGCCACACAAACGACTCGCCCGGCGCGCTGCCGCACACGGCTGCGAGAATGCCAGTTACAACACTAAAGCCTGCTCCGTGGGCACGTAGAATTTTGTCCAATGACCCCAAACTACTCATCCTTATCGCTCGCGGGTAATTATATTTCTGCCGCGACTGTGCGACGGGCGCCCGCAGTGAGTGTGCGAGTGCGACAGCAACATAATTACGCGCGAGCGATAAGGATGGGTAGCTTGGGGTCATTGGACAAAATTCTACGTGCTCACGGACCAGGCTTTAGTCGATAGTCATTCAAATATGAAACTTCTAAAAGAAAAGTACTGCACTTTAACACTTAAAACAGAGTTAGAAAAATGCCACACGGGCGTTGACAGCGAGTTCCGCGCGCTGCGACATTTGGGAAGGTAGTGTGTTTACGTCAAACGCTTTCGATATAGACTGCGTAAAAAAGTGACAAATGTATGACGGATTGTACAGCGCCCTAGCAGAAACTTTCAAGAACTAAAATCTCCATGTTTTTTAACGCGCTCGGTAATGACGTTTGATGTAAACTCACACTAAGCCCTCTGAACGATATGCCACAAGATACGTTGAAACAACGTACGGCGACAAAACGCGCGTGCAATAAATAAAGAGTCAGGGAGGGGTGAAGAAAGGGTGGGGTGTGGCGACGATGCGGTGCGATGACGGAGTGACAACGCAGCGCAGTGTTTTTCAATATCGAAGATGACAACTGCTAGTTCAAAGACTGACATATCATTTATTCGCCAGCACTATGACATCTGAGTTAAGCAGCTTTGCATTACGGCGACATCGCAACGCTCATGTGGCACTTTTTATAGGACACTCCTAGATGACACCACAAGCTACAGTGAAAGATAAACTAGGAAATTCGAAAACGACTTTATGGTGTTGCTATACAGAGTCTAAACAACAGAATCATATTAAATACTGCAACTTATTTTGTAAATAGCTCACCATCGTCATCTGGCCACGTGGGAGCCATGATGGTCTGGATGCTTTGCTGAAGCTGCTTCAGGCAGGGCTTCACGCTCTTCACCTGTCCTGCCATCAGGTAGTGGCATACCTGAGCAACAAAACATATTTTATGTAGGTACTGTAATAAAATAATCTTTTTGTTTGTCTATGTCATAAAGCTTCAGCCAAACCAACGCGTGCAGATCGCGATCACTGTGCGTGCATAGACCAATGACAGGACACGCGTCCATAAAAGAAAACAGAAGAAAATTTTTCGTGAGACGTAAATAGGGATATTTCCTAGGTAAAAAAGCTAGAGTTTGAATTAGTCCGTCAGTTAATTTATCAAAAAATATACAACACGTATTTTTCATTTTTTACAAACTAATGAAAATTTACAGTAATAAAAGCGCGCCAAAGTTCAAAAGAAGAGGCACGTGACGTCAAGTCGTGGTGAAAAGTGTAGCACGGTGTGACGTCACGCAGAACTTCAACGCACCATAACTTCGTGATTACTTGTTTGATTGACAAATAAAAATAAACATGTCCAATATTTTTTAATAAAGTATTTTTAGGAATAAGTACAATATTGTAACAAAAATGTACACCACAGTCTGATGTGCTGTAGATTTTAGGGATAAAAATGCCATGGCCATTTGAGAATTGTATTACCTACAAGACACTATAAATATTGTACAGTATGATATTTCTTACATTGGCAAGTTTAAATTAGCTGGTAATTATTATCAAAAGCTGAGGTTATCTCTGGATTCATGCACCGTTCTGCATGGTCACACCTTAATTGCTCTATTGTTCTGTAGGTACTTAGACAATGATACTGTAGGCTCATTGTGTATCTCACAAATGAATTTAATTTAAATTGACAAAAAATCTAGCAAAATAGTAAAAATTATGAATGATTCCTGAATCAATATTTTCACAACTAACCACTTAAAAGTTTTAAGTATTTTTTTTGTACAGAATGTATCTTGGAATTAATTTAAACAGGTTTTAACGCGATACTCGGATAGGTAATATTGAAATAAATTACCTGTATTTGCCTGACGTTTCGCCTGGGTTATTGCACCGGCCGTGGTCACAGGCTGACTGGAGCGTCGTGTTACAAGGCAAATACAGGTAATATTTCCATATCCGCGTATCGCGTTAAAACCTGTTTAAATTAATTCAATTATTATGCAATGCGAAATTTTAAAATTAAGAATGTATTTTTAACAAAAGTTCTGTATTATCATCGTAAGGACCTATACAAAAAAACTAAACTCATATTACATGAGACGTACCTGCAAGACAAGGAAGAACACCTTCAGATACTCCTTCTGGTGGGGGCTCCCTGTCCACGAGTCAACTAGGTGCCCGGCCTGGTTTAACAGCGGTAACACTTCTTGGATCTTTTTGTCTATTAACAGCAACTGCAAATGCAAATAAGAAGTTTCATCGTAAGCTTTTAATTTAATTAAATAAATTCAGTGTCATTTAACTTTCTATTTCTTTCTTTCTCTAATCTTCAATCCAGATTTAGAAGTAAAACACAACATCGACATTATCAGTCTACACCCAGTGAACTTACTTTTTTCATGCTTTGTTGAATCAAAAATATTTTATTCAATTTTGACCACTGGTAGCACTTATGAACGTCAAATATAGTAAAAAACCTATGAGGTCAAATATTAAAAATTAATTTTTTTGACTGAATTACTTTTCTGTAGGTACTTAAATAGTCTTCTAACAGGACTATAAAATATAAATCGATACATACCATTACCCTACTGAGCAGAAATAGTACTCGCGTGTACGCAGCGTTTGATATCTGCGCGTAGTCCACACCAACACCGAGTAAACTGCTGGCAACTTCATATTCACGTTCCGTTGCATGGATTTGCTAAAAATTCAAAGAACATTAAATTACATAAATATATCAGTGCCAGTATCAAAATTTCCGATCAGTCACATATTTTTGCTGGTCAGAAAATTGTGTAAGACTATAAATAGGGGTAAGTAAACTGATTTTCTCCTTTTTTTCCAATTTCATTTTCTAATTGTTTGGTTATGAATTTTATAAATAAAATTTATCCATACAGGAACTATTTATTTTAGTCAGTAAATTGATTGGTAATCACAATAAAATATTTTTCCAGTCCGAAAGTTTTTTTTATAGATTTTTGTATTGACCTAAAATATTTTGAAAGTATGTGAAATTACAATTTTAATTGCAAATGAACATAATGTCCACTTTAGGAGTCAATGCTATGATATTATCTGTAAGTACAATAAATCAAGTAGGTATTTATAATGCATAAATTATTTTAAAATGTCTGGAGCTTTTAATTTCATGTACATCATTAGAATTAATTCCAGGTATGTATGTTAAATTTTAATTAGCTTAGGGCATTGATTGACACTAACAAGCAATGAAAACAGCTGATTAGATATAAATTATGATAAAAAAGAAAAGGTTTGTTTTTATGGGACTTACACATCTAAGAAGAACGGTCACGCCCCATACAAAAAAAACCCAGACCCGACAGAAACGAGACGTACCTCAAATTTTTTTGTCACGTCTTAATTAGTTTAATTATATATTTTTTATATTCGAAATCTATGTATAACACCAAAATATTACCCTTTGTTTTTGTTTAGGCGTTATACATAAACTAATACAAAATGCCTATTTATCACCAAATTTGGTAAATGTATGTACCTAAACGTCTATTACAGCTGTTATGGAATGTATCTAGGTGACCTGGAGATACAGCCGGATTATACAGGGTGGTTATACATATGGAACGATAAGTGATCTCACTCGATTATTTCTAAACTATACAAGATATCGAAAAACTAGTTACTGATTCTGAAAGTGCTTCACGAGCTCTTTCAAATGGTACCAATAATAGGTTACAGATTATGGAAACTGGTAACATTGAATTTTTGGATTTTGTAACTTCTCGTTTTCACCCTGTATAATCCGGCTGTATCTCCAGGTCACCTTGATACATTCCATAGCAGCTATTTAGGTACATACATTTACCAATTTTGGTGATAAATAGGCATTTTGTATTAGTTTTTGTATGACGCCTGAACAAAAACAAAGGGTAATAATTTGGTGTTATACATAGATTTCGAATATAAAAAATATATAATTTAACTAATTAAGACATGACAAAAAAACGGAGGTATGTCTCGTTTCTGTCGGGCCTGGGTCACAGATGACCGTTCTTCTTTGGAAGTTTTATACAGTTTTGACAATAAATTACTATATATCTATTCATGGGTTTATGAATGATTATTAATTAATAATATTATACTAATTATTATAAAAATCTACAAAAACAAAATTAAAATGTCCATGGCGGCAGTGGAAAAATTCCATGTTATCACAATCATTGCATTTGCATATTATGATGTCAATAGCCACAATCACTTGTCATTTATATTTATTTAGCAATGTCCAATAGAATATAACATAATACTTACTGCCAGTTGGAATATCAGTCTACAGTGCCAGTAAACACTGTGTTGTGACAACTCAATCGCTTTCCGTAGAATAGGTTTGGAGTGAGTGGGGTGGCCCTGCTGCTCAAACAACTCGGCCAGCACACTCGCAGCCTCGAACTTGACATCGTCGAATCCATTGATAGTCTGAGACAGGCACCACTGCAACCAAAACACCATACTGACCCATTTCTACATCATTGTTTACATTCATGACACTTCCCTTTCACAAGACTCAGGACCATTGTGATATATCCAATGACTGCAAGGGCTAACACTCCTAACCACAATAGACACTTTGAAATCCACAAATAACAGAAAAAAACTTACACTCTGCTCTAAATGCGTCCTCGCTAAGTCGATGTTTTTAGTGTGTGTCAGAAGGATATTACCGAGTTGTAAATGAGTTCGGGCCTCCACTCTTTGAGGTGGTTTGAAATTAAACACGGCTTGTAGGCATTGAATACAACTTTTTATGTCAGGAGGATTTGATGTACGGAAATGTTCTGCTAAACCAAGTAAAGAAATATACCAAGCGTCCTGCGTTGACGCCATTTTGACATTTCTGATTGGAGGGAACGGTGTTGCAAGCAATACACTATCGAAATCTACTAAATTATACTAAAAAAGCTTCAATCCTAAAAATGGTAGCTTCTATGAGCATTATAAAGTTTTTTTATGGAGGGAGGACATGCCTCAAAAGAATTTAGATTTTTGTCTGACCACTTGTCCGTTCGGTTCTTAGGAGTTAAGCGGAGTTATAGAGATGAAACCTATTTTTTTAGGGTTCCGTAGTCTTGTCTGTCTGTTCTGGACACCGATTGCGGTAAAAATTTTCAGCTGCAAGCTGCAAGCTGCAAGTGCTGCAACGCGATTGACGACGAAATACATAAGTTTTTATACACGAAACCCTACACTACACGGCTAGAGATGGGTAGTGGGTAAAAACCCATTTCACCCGATTGGGTTAAAACTGGGTGATTTGGGTAAAAACCCGGTTTTTACCCATTATCACCCATTCTGGTGGGTGAAAACAAAAATAGCGTTTTTTTAAAGTGAGAAGTGGTATTTGTTGCTAAGGGGGCGTTCTAGTGTTACGTAATGCAATCTGGGGGGAGAGGAGGTCTTGAAAAACGTTACAATGCGTTACAGTGGCGGAAGGGCGGTTCGATTTCAAGTTTTTAAGCAGAAGTACTTTGTAGTTGGTGTTGTTATTTGTAACTTTATACCGTAATGTCATCAAAGAGATTATTTCTAAACTATACAAGATATCGAAAAACTAGTTACTGATTCTGAAAGTGCTTCACGAGCTCTTTCAAATGGTACCAATAATAGGTTACAGATTATGGAAGCTGGTAACATTGAATTTTTGGATTTTGTAACTTCTCGTTTCCACCCTGTATAATCCAGCTGTATCTCCAGGTCACCTAGATACATTCCATAGCAGCTATTTAGGTACATACATTTACCAATTATGGTGATAAATAGGCATTTTGTATTAGTTTTTGTATGACGCCTGAACAAAAACAAAGGGTAATAATTTGGTGTTATACATAGATTTCGAATATAAAAAATATATAATTTAACTAAATAAGACATGACAAAAAAACTGAGGCATGTCTCGTTTCTGTCGGGCCTGGGTCACAGATGACCGTTCTTCTTTCATTCTGCAAATGACTGACCCGTAAGTATTTCTCTGTTCACTGACTTGTGGATATTGTACTAATTTTTTTCTGCTGTAGTCTCCCAAAAAGGTGGGTGATGACATCGCCAAGGCGACCAGCGACTGGAAGGGATTGAAGATCACAGTCCAGCTGATCGTACAGAACAGACAGGCACAAATCTCAGTGGTACCTTCTGCTGCCGCGCTGGTCATCAGAGCACTCAAGGAACCACCACGTGACCGCAAGAAGCAGAAGAACAGTAAGTTTCATAAACATTAAGCACATGGTGCAATTATTTTGTAGTTACAATAAATTAACAAATAAGTTTTTAGTAGTAATCCCCTATACTAAATAATAAGTAGTAATCCCCTGAACTTAAGGCTAAGAAGAAGATTTTTTAAGAGGATTTGCATTTTGTTCTGTCTAAATACATTACCTTGTTTGTAGGTAGTACTTATCTATCTTACACTTGTTGGTAGTTTTGAGACTAGTATGATCAAGTCATGATTATTATTGACACACCAAGATAGGAATTGCCCAAAAAACTTGCCAAATAACTATTAATCCTGTAATAACACATCAACTTTTACTTCCAGTCAAACACAATGGCAACATCACCCTTGAAGACGTCATTGGAATTGCCAAGATCATGAGGCCCAGATCCATGGCGCGTCACCTTTCCGGCTCAGTAAAGGAGATCCTTGGCACCGCACAGTCCGTCGGATGCACAGTGGAGGGCAGGCCCCCCCACGACCTCATCAATGACATCAACAGTGGAGCCCTGACCATTGATGAATAAAGATTTAAGGATATAACTTAAATTGCTGTTTTCTTTAGTCTGATTGTTATCCTTTAGTTAGAATATCGATGTTTAGAATAATTAAATTACAGAAAACGGATAAATTTTCTGTCGTTTTTGGACTTAAGGAAATAAATATGATAAGAATTATATTCCCACTGCTGGGAAACGGGTTACTATTTTTTTATTAGATAGAAAATCCTAAATAAGGAGGCTTGGAAGAGAATCATGGGGGTATTTCGCCGAAACAGTAAATTTTCTGTGTCCAGGCAGGCGAACACATGTTTTTTTATATCTATCTGTTTACAACTATTTTTATGGGAAAGTTCATCAAAAGTTTTATTTGTTTTTGCTATTACAATAGCAGAAACTACAAATAATACCGTAGAAAAACTTAATCAAAAGTCGTTTTTCTAATTTCCTTGTTATGTCCATTACTGTTGTTTGCCAAAATGAAGGCTCATTATAACAAATTGAAGCGTAATTTAATTCTAATAGCACTCTCTTTACATTTGAGAAACGTTTGGCTATCGGAAAATAAAAACTTTAAATGTCAAATACTTATAGGAAGAAAATAAAGTGAAGTTAAGTTCTTGTCCAGGTCAAAAGTATAATTTCCCTGGGTCTTCGTTTCGACCATTGTTGTAACGAAACGAAAAAACTTAGAATGTAACGCACTGCACCACTACACTCGGCCATTTCAAAAGACAATGCCGGAAATTGGCGTCTTTTTTTTTTCGCGCGGCCATCGACCAAACCTTGTTTTTTGATTACAAAATAGTGTAATAAACCAAACTTAGTATGACATGTATACCTCTAAACTCAGTCTGAACTGAGTTACGAGCATCAGAAGTTTCATGATTTTCATACTAGATTTGCTGTTTGGGCGCAAGTTTTGTAAGAAATTGCAACAAAATAATGACATTTTATGTGTAAACAAACAATACCATCCATTAAAGGCTCCAGACATCAGTATGCAGCAGAATCAGCGCAATAAAAAAATAGCGCAATATTTTGTTGCAATTTCTTACAAAACTTGCGCGCAAAAAGCAAATCTAGTATGAAAATAATTAAACTTCTAATGCTCGTAACTCAGTTTAGACTGAGTTTAGAGGTATACATGCCATAGTAAGTTTGGTTTAAAACACTATTTTGAAATCAAAAAACAAAGTTTGGTCGATGGCCGCGCGAAAAAAAAAAGACGCCACCTTCCATACAAAATCTGGCATTGCCATTTATGACCTCATAACTTTGTTTCTAAAACGAATTATGACACCCCTTCTAGATATATTAGCTTAGTTTTTACTACTTAATGCATTGGGAAACAAAAATTAGTTAAAAACAAAAATAAAATTCGTGCCAAGGAAATTAGGCAAAATTGACCATTTTTGGCGAAATACCCATGGAAGAATCTTAGGAAATGATATTCTAAACTTCATCTAAATCCGTTCAGTACTATGGTACCCACTTGCGCGAAAGCAAAAACGCACCCATCATCTACCTATCTTCTTCCTTCACAGAGTAGGTGATATTTGTAAAATGTAGGTAGGCATCGTATGAGAAAATATCTGCTAGTTATTTTTATTTGCTTAATTCAAGTATTAAATTCAATATTTAATTTTATGGTCAAATGACAAAAGCAATTTTTGGTTGGTCAGACCAAGGATAAAAGTTGATAACTTTTTTGTATGGACAAGAATGGCCTATTACAAGCTTGTATGATCTTTGGACATTAAATTCGATTATCGATTGTGTCAATTTGACACAAGCGCTCTTTTGTCTGTGACTGTAATGACAAATCAATCGTCAAAAAAGAGTTTATCTCCGTCTGCTGAAGTGATTTTGTGTTTCAATATTTCCTGTTTTCGTAGACTCATTGGAGTGTTTTTCACTAAATCGAGTTATTTACTTTATTGTACAACCATTTCCATCATGGCCAATGACGAAGTAATCCTAAAACAGTACTTATCAAAATATAAACACAAAGATTACACCTCACGAGAAGTGATTAATTTGATTCAATTGTACAAAAGTCTGACCTATCGTTTGGAGGCATTTGTTTTCAACAATGGCACGAGAAAGGATTTATTAAACCTGGAAGGTACTATACCAGTGAATTACAAAGGCGCATATTACAATATTCCCATTTGTATCTGGCTCATGGATACTCATCCTCAGAATGCACCTTTGTGTTTCGTGAAACCTACTGCCGATATGTCGATCAAGGTCTCCAAATACGTTGACAGCAACGGGAAAGTATACCTGCCATATCTGCATGAGTGGAGCTCTAATGGATCGACATTGCAGACACTAATCCAGTGTATGATTACTGCGTTCGGGGAATTACCGCCTGTATACTCAAAACCGAGGACCGAGGTGAGGCCTCCGTATCCTGTGAGTTCATTCATGCCTCAGCCTGGCTATCCTTATCCTCAGCAAGTGACCTCACAGCCTGGTTATCCAACAGTGACCCCATATCCTACCACTTCAAACTTACCCTACCCTAACTATGGGTCCCCATATCCAGGAGCTGTCAATACAAATGGCACCCCATACCCACCACCTGCTACCTCCACACCCTATCCACAAACAAGTAACTATGGAGCTGATCCCAATGCCACTGGAGGTACAATAACTGAAGAACACATCAAAGCATCTTTATTGTCAGCTGTAGTTGACAAAATGAAAAGAAGATTGAATGAACAATCCCAGCAGTCTCAAGCTGAACTGGAGACTTTACGTCGCACTCAACAGGAACTAAGAGAAGGCAAAACCCGGCTTGAAGATATTCTAGCAAGACTTGAGAGAGAGAGATCAGAGTTGGATAAAAATGTAGTTGTTCTGCAAGAAAAAGAAAAGGAGTTGCAAGCTGCAGTGGAACGCCTAGCTGAACAGGAAGGGATAGACGTTGATGAGGCAGTTGTCACCACTGCTCCTCTCTACTCTCAGCTTCTAAATGCTTTTGCTGAGGAAGCTACATTGGAAGATGCTATTTATTACATGGGTGAAGCTTTACGTAAAGAAGTTATTGATCTAGATACGTTTTTGAAACAAGTACGTACACTAGCACGCAGACAGTTCACTCTACGCGCTTTGATGCATAAGTGCAGGCAGAAGGCTCAACTGGCGTGCTAGTAACTATATACAGTTGCTATTGAATGTTAATATCACTTTCTGTGTACCATTTATAGACAGAAGTTTAATGCTTGAACTATTTATCCATCTAGTTTAATTTTGACATGTAATAAAATATCTGTAACATTTAAATTTTATTCATGATCTTGTTATTTTTCACAATATTGTTTTATTTGTTCATGTTAGATTATATTTTTATTGCTTTAGATCTGCATCTTTTATGGTCTTTTGTATCCACTGTATAGGATAAAAATTGTGCTATATTATGAAATATATTTGAGGCAGGGTGTTTTCATTTATGTATGCTAAATTGGGTAAGATTAAAATTATTACATATTTATTCATAAATCCTAGATAAGCATTTGTGAAGTGTTTCCCTTGCTTTGGAAATTGCAATTGCTTTGTTATTCATGTCTCTTATTTTAATAAATCAAGAACTCTGTAGAATGCAAAGCACTGTTGTGGCACTCGTGACTGTTATCACTTAGTAAATAGTGCTAGACAATAAGATAAAACACATTACCACTATGTTACATGTGAAGAGGATCCTAATTAAATGTAATCACTGGTTGTTAAATTTAGATGTGCCATTTTTCAAGGCAGTAATGTGATTAACTATGAATATGTTGTTATTGTAGTATTTAAAGTAAGGTTTGCTTTAACCCTGGATGACTGTACTTGTCTTTTTACAAGTCACACAGGTACTAAATATTTTTTTTGGAATTACATCAGCTCAAAGAACTTTTCCCTTTACAGAGAAACTACTCTGAAGGCAAATAATTACTTTTGTATTAGGATACCAAAAAAATTCACGTAAATAAAGTAATAACAACAATAAAAGGTAATGATATGCTAAATGTTTTAAATATTTTTAATTTATTTCCTTGTAAGGTTTTTTTTACCGAAAATAGTTGATAAATACTTGCTTTACTTTATGCTGTTTAGTACATTTTATTTACTACAATAGAGGAAGAGAATATTATAATAATCTGTTTTATATCTTGAGATTGTAAATAGGGTAAGTTTTACATTATACCAGTCCATTGGCTGATAAACTTTGTCACAATAAATAATGAAAAATATATCATAACATGGTTTTATTTTGGGTTTTACAATTCATAATCATGTTAATGCAATAGTTGAGTCATACATTCTGCGGCAGAGATAAGATACAAGTGTATTTATTATCTGAAAATAAATGAAACAGCAAAATCAATCAGGCCATAATTTACTCAAAATATAAAATTGTAAGCTAACAAATTAGGCTTAGAAAATAAATAATGCTTTCTGGCGGGAATGACGCTTTGAGCTAAATTACGACTATTTCTTGTCTTCTTTTTTCTTGCCCTTCTTGGCTGCAGCCGCGGCCTCGAGGTCGATCGGCGCTGGCTTCACGAACGGAATAAGCTCTTGGTACTGTTCTGGCATCCATGGCTTCAGAGCTTCTGGGACCTGTATGAAAAATAATGTTTGTGTCACAAAAATACCAGTGATATCAAAGTTAAAATTAAAGAGATGGGGAAAATTGTAAATATAGTTTTCCACATGTTAAGTTAATATTTTCGCTTTATACTAAGCGAACTACGGCATGGATACCTGAAATGAGGGCTAGAGTGTTTACGCTCACTAGTTGAGCTACTGGCAAGTGACAGACCTTACTCGACAGTGGCGCTAACTGGCGAGAAGCACAGCATTGACTCGAGTGCCCAGGGCCTCGAAGGGCCAGGGCCAGTAGGTAGAAGATAGCCCTGCAAGCAGGCGAAGCCGTTCGCAAAATATTACCAGTGGCCGCGTTCATCTTCTATCTTCTGACCGTCTCTGTGGGCGCGGGCACAGCTATAGTCTGGTCTGTGAGCACGTAGAATATTGTCCAATGACCCCAAGCTACCCATCCTTATCGCTCGCGCGTAATTATGTTGCTGTCGGCTCGCACACTCACTGCGGGCGCCCGTCGCACAGTCGCGACAGCAATATAATTACGCGCGACCGATAAGGATGGGTAGCTTGGGGTCATTGGACGGGATTCTACGTGCTCACGGACCAGGCTTTAGTATATGACACTGACCTTGACCCCGTCCTCGGTCTGGTTGACCTCGAGCAGCGCGTGGTAGCGCACATGGTAGCGTTCAGTGCACGTACTCTGTGGCCGCGATCATCTTCTGACCGTCTGTGGGCGCGGGCACAGCTAGTATATGACACTGACCTTGACCCCGTCCTCGGTCTGGTTGACCTCGAGCAGCGCGTGGTGGCGCACATGGTCGCGTTCAGTGCACGTACTCTGTGGCCGCGATCATCTTCTGACCGTCTGTGGGCGCGGGCACAGCTAGTATATGACACTGACCTTGACCCCGTCCTCGGTCTGGTTGACCTCGAGCAGCGCGCAGATGACGCGCGTGGTAGCGCACATTGTCGCGTTCAACATGTGCACGTGCTCTGTGGCCGCGATCATCTTCTGACCGTCTGTGGGCGCGGGCACAGCTAGTATATGACACTGACCTTGACCCCGTCCTCGGTCTGGTTGACCTCGAGCAGCGCGCAGATGACGCGCGTGGTGGCACACATTGTCGCGTTCAGCATGTGCACGTATTCTGTGGCCGCGTTCATTTTCTTGGTCTGGCCGTATCTGTGGGCAATGCGTTTCTTTTAATATTTTTATTTCGACTGCGGGGCTAGGATGCGCGCCGTGATAAAATCTTATCGACGATTTTAGACGACAAATGTATGAGATTATCGCGTAAAATCGATAAAATGGCACGATAAAAGCTTATCGCGGCGCACATCCTACGCCTACTGGTAAAGGTTGCGGGAACCACCTAGATGCGGGGAGCCCAGGAATGATCGCTGTGGAAAACCATGAAGAAGGCTGTTTTCCAGCAGTACACAGCATTAGGTTGAAAAGAAATATAATTTTTAATACTTGAGGATGAAAGTCACGAGAAATTAAGCGCACGGTTTCTCAGTTCTGCTACTTTTAGATAAGTTTAGAAATCAATAACTTTCAGCAACAAAACAGGCATCTCTTTTGCCAATGTTTGACCATGAAGTAAGCCTATCACGAAAGAAAACCTTCCAGAAAGTTTCTTGACAAAAAAACGTGAGAGTTGGAACCACCCTGTATAGTTACCTAACAAGCAGCCTCCTAGCCTGGTACTCCAAACAGTTGCTGCAAGACACCAGCTCACGATAAGCACCGGAGCCCGGGAACCAAGCCTCCAGGTCTAACTTCTTGGCAGCGGCGTGGTTGAGAGCCCCTGACACGATGTTCACCACACGGTACGGGATGCCAAGGACTTGGCAGAACTCCTCGGCGTTTTGGATCATCTCATCCATCATCTTCCAAGAGGCATCGTCGTGGGGAGACGTCAGCACAAACTGTTCTACCTTTAAATAAATAAAACATCTTATAACAGCATTCTATGTCAACTGCTCGTAAAAAGTTTTACAGTACTACCCGTTCGCGCTAAGTTTGCCGGTCCGTGGAATGCGCGTCCCCTCTCCCAACCGCGATTAAACGCAATTAATGTGTCTTATTTTACGCAAATACACAATTTTTATCAATAACTAGCGGCCGCCCGCGACTTCGTACGCGTCAACGCGTGGACCCCGTTTTACCCTTAGG
Organism: Ostrinia furnacalis; assembly: GCF_004193835.3. NCBI lineage: Eukaryota > Metazoa > Arthropoda > Insecta > Lepidoptera > Crambidae > Ostrinia > Ostrinia furnacalis. The sequence continues at coordinate 454,366 of NW_021130448.1, forward strand.
GGTGAAGTTTCAAGTTTTTTAGGGTTTACCCGGAAATTATTCAAACTTTTCTCGCTGTAAAAACCATCCTTGGACTTAACAAACATTAAAAAAAAGAATTGGTAAAATTGGTCCAGGCGTTGTTGAGTTATGCGCTTACCAACACATTTTGCGATTCATTTTTATATTATAGAGAAGATAATATATAAAAAATATTTTAAATATAGTTTGTTATAGTTATAGACGATTCCATTCGAGTGACGTCATATCGCCAGCGGAAAACTTAAAGCGAACGGATAGTAAGTAAGTTTTAAGCAATCACGCAAGCTTTTATTGTACATCATCTATCATGTCGTTGTGTGTATATTTTTAACAACTTACAAACAAAATATCATGTTTTATGAGCTGCATGAGAAGTTTGATGACTTCATGGCTTTACTATCCATCAGCAGATTGATTCATTAGCTCGCAATTTGTTTCTTTTTCTCCAAAGTTTTTAATTATCTAGATTCTAGACTTTTTTTTTCCATTCACAGACACAATAAAAAATGTTACAATACTTACAATGTCCTAATTAAATGTTACATCATGCCATAATAAGTGATTTCTTAGAAAAAATGATGATGCAATATTGAAACCAAATTACATCATGCCTATGAATAATTACTTCTTAGAAAAAAAAAGTTTGCTTAAGATTTTTTTTATTTATTACCTTTTCAAATTGATGTACCCTGAAAATACCGCGAGTATCGCGACCGTGGGAACCGACTTCTTGTCGGAAACACGTGGACAGACCTGCATACCTGTGAAAATAAATAAAACTTCATTTGTTGCTCATCATAATCAAGTCGTATAGTGCCTTTTTCCTGTGATGCAGATTTCGGCAAGCATTAATTAGCACGCGGGCTGCCCGCATTTTGTTATTTCATACCGCAAAAAACCGCGTAAAGGTTCGGCCAAACCAACGCGATCACACGCGATCTGCCGGTGTGCAGTGATGGCGAATGGCGATCAATGCATTTAAGTCTGGTCGCCATCGCTGCACGCTGGCTGATCGCGTGTGATCGCGTTGGTTTGGCCGAACCTTCACTGGAAAAAGCCACTTGGTCTCCCCTACTACTACTGTACTCTTCCTTTACTTTTCGGAAGGAGTACCAATAGCAGAACCCTCTCTAATATACATAGAAGCAAATGGAGGATTTGCATCTATTTTTGTTCATTTCTATAAAGCACAATAGATAAAGGCACCATTCATGTTTAAATGTCTGTTGTTATTAAATTATTGTATTTTAGAATTAAAAATGAACTACCTAATAGGTAAGGAAGATTCTGGCAGCCACTCATCCCTGTGGTAAGCTGCAATAGGCTGCTCCGAGGTAGCGATCAGGTACTTCTCTTCAATGGCCGCATCTCCCTTGTTTTCAGATCCTTTGCCAACCACTTTGTACAGTTCTTCATCAAACTGAGCTAGCTGGGCCACTTCTTGCATCACCTAAAATGAAATAAATACATATTTACAATAGATATAAAATAGCAGACTTAATACTAAGAAACATTCTCTACCTGTCAGTCAATAGACATCAAAGAAGTTAATATTACATTTTATTCATCTGTCTACCTAGCAAGCTAAGAGAGCTACAACTGTTCACAATTTTCTACATTATGCTGAGCTTTTAGTAATTAGCATACAAACTTTAGCCTCGGCAATAACTGCTTATTGGCTTCCATACATTTATAAAACTTATCATGCATGATTAGGGGAAGACTAGCCCAAAATAACAGTGTCTAGTTCAAAAATACAGTATAAACAAGTGTAGGCACCTCTTTTCTCATGAAGAATGGAGTATACAGTGGCGTGTATCCTTTTTTCAGCAGTATCCTAAGGGAGAGTTGAACCAGGGCCTGTTCTAGAAACACTGCTGGGCCCTTGAGGTAGTAACCTCTGCCACCAGCCACTGCTGCACCTCTTTCTCCATCCATACCTGTGGATTTATAAAAAAACACAATACAGGATGTGATTCTACTTCTATATGGATTTATTACAGATGGATCCATCTTTTAGATGGATTTATTCCTGAGTTTTCCCTTATCTAAACTGTCTAAACTATCCTAATGATTATTCATAAAATGACCATTGTTCTATGTTTTGCGCTATATTGGACTACATAATTTTCTAATAAATTGTATTTGTGTAACAATTGCTTAAATTACTAAAGAGTATTTACATACCTACATTACAAAGAATATAAAAACAATATAAGTTATTTATTTAGTACTTAAACTAATACTTAAACTTTAAATAATAGCAGTTTAATGCTTTCTGACCTCATAGTCATCAGCTACACTGTTATTTATTATACACATATTTACACAAGTGTTCATGAATGTAAAGTCACAAATTCATTTCAACAAAACAACTTTAGAGCTCACTATTGAATGTTATAATGTAGTTTTATACCTAGACAATACCATAAACTAGATATTAGTTGAAATATATTGTAAGAATAAGATAAACATACCATCAATCATACAAATCAGATCCACATGAGAGTATTTGTTCCTCACAGTGCAGTCACCATGCGTCCTCTCCACAGCATTGTGGTCTTCATCGTCATCTACTGGCACAGAGGAGTGCAGGTGGTTGCCCACCTCTCTCAGGGCGTTGGAGCGAGCCTTCTCTGCTGCTATGAGACCCTGCTCATTCTTTGTAATCGCCTCATCTATCAAAATTCGCACCTGAAAAGTTATTTGAACTGTACAGCTGTCATGGATTTCAATAGGTTTTCATTTGAATTACAGAAACTTGACTAGATGAAACTGCTATTATGTGGCTGGTTAACAAACACCTACCTTTTTAATCTGGTTCACTGTGAGAGGTTTAAGATTATCGCCAGTTAGTTCGCTCAGGTTACCGGCGACTTCAGGCGGCACTGGCTGGTCCTCCGGCCCAACAGGCTCCTTGCTCTTCATTTTAAGACCGATCTCTTTGCTGCAGACATTCTTCAGCTTGTTCAAGTTGTCTGCTTCGTGGCGCAATCGTCTCCAGAGTAAGTCTTGTTCCACCACGGTGTCCACCAGACCCACATCTTTGAATCTCTTGCGCTGGTTTTCGCGGATTTTGTCTGGGTCACCATCCTTGTCGGCACGGAATAAGTCTAAATCGAGCACCATGATGATTTTAAGTAAAAGTAATGATGAAATGTGAAAGAAAATGTGAACGTTGCAGTCTCACAGCTGCATGCGACAAGAACTACGTTCAAAAACTTACTGTCACCCAGTTCACTAACTCAAACTTTGACTAATATTAAATCAAAAAGAGTGAAATTAAAAATGATTTTGGCCTATCCTACTGTTTTATTTTAGTAAATTATGCTGTTATAAACTTTAATTGTCCGATACTTAATTTAAAAAATTAGTTTTTACATAAATTGGTATTCGAAGTTTTCGAACGTGTTTTCGAACGTAAGCCGCTGACAGCTGTCGAGTTGGTTGTGGTTGGTCGAATACGGTCCGAATCACAGATATGGTCCGAATCGTACACCTATTGAAAAAACCAATGACGTATGTATTTTGCACAAAAAATAATAATGTGAAATTTAGCTAGGTTTACTAATTATCATCTTATGTCTTTAATTTTAATTTTTAATGTTATTTTTTCAAATAACAAATAGGATCACATCGATTTATAAATAAATTGTTAATTAATTTGAGCTAAGGCAACATTTCACTTTATCTGTCAAAAACGCGAATGATTTGTCGGTCCCTTTCTTTAGCTCATCGTTTCGAATTTTGTGATCAATTTGTTTATTATGTGGCTTATTTTTGATACTAGATGAGGCGACAGAATCTGTAATATCTCACCAATAAATTGTAAGTATTATTACTGTCGTCATTTAGTTTTGTAAGGCCTAAAACAACGTTGCTTTAGTCCTTGTTTACACGTCCACAGCGCCTTGTTTCCCGATCTATTTACAAAGGGGAGGATTCGTACTGATTAAATTTTGGTTGCCTGTTTATATGGAATATTACAATTCCGTTGGCATAAGACATTACTAATTCCGATTGCAAACTTCGTATTGATGCAAGGATCAGCAATATGCTGCTACTTGCCTACACCTGACTTTTTTATCATGAAGCAACCAACTTGCTCACCACTGTAAATTTCAGCCCCCTTTTTCCGTATTTGCGCAGTTACAACACGTCGCAACAGAACGAAATTGTTTTCATTTTTCAGGCGATGTTAAGATGATTCCTTTGAAAGATAACCAAGATGTGGCTTCTTTCCTCGTCACGAAACACTCTTGGAAGGGCAAGTACAAGAGGGTATTCTCGGTGGGGACTCATGGAATCACCACATACAACCCGGACCGTCTGGAGGTGACCAACAAGTGGCTGTACTCGGACGTGGTCACGGTGGCCTCGGCCAAACACTCCAACTCAGCCTTTAACCATGACTTCACACTGGTCATGAAGAAAGAGAAGAAAGTGGACACTATGAAGTTTTCCTCCGAACACAAGTGTCTCATTCTGACTGAAGCTTTCAAGTACAGGCACCTGTTTGCTGAGAAGCCTAAAGATGTCTTTGTAAGTTACTTCCTTTTTAACTTATAAAATAAAAGCTTTTGTTTCCACAAAAAAGTTTGACTACAATAAATTATTTCATTAAAAATATTTGTTTTGCTAATTCTTGTGATACCCTGTGTAGGCAAAAGCCTCCTCCATCTTGCTCCACTGCATTTTAAGTTCGTTCGTTTCAGCCAAATGACGTCCACTGCTGGACAAAGGCCTCCCCCAAGGTTTTCCACAATGAACGGTTAACTTATTAAATGCATTTTAAATTTACTTATTAATTTTCATATTAGAATCTGAAAAAAAAAACTTATATTTCAGAGATATCAAGCATACAAACACCACTGGAGCGGGACTCGTCTCCCAGTTGTGTTAGAAGTGGGCCCTTGTGCCCTAGAGCAGCTGGATCCTTCCACTCACACCTTACTGGCCAGCTATCCATACCATGACATCCAGGGCTTGTTACAAGTGAGGGATGTCCCTGGGGGCATAGTCCTGGCTGTGGGTGGTTATAGCCGGCTTCATCTCTTCTCCAATGCGATGGAGCATCAAGCAATCATTAACAAAATGCTTGAGATGGCCAGCCTAACACTTAGTACAAGCATAAAAGTTCTGTCCACAATGATTACGCTGAATGATTACCATGATCAAAGATTTGGGAAGTACAGGTGAGATAACTTACTAAACAAAAGTGTACTAAATAGATTTTTGGACCACACCGGTCCTGTAAGACACATTTTAATTTGGTAGCATTAGCATTATTGCACCATGTTTCTTCAAGTTTTATTATTTGGTTGAATTGATTGAATGAACATAATGATGATGAAGTAACAAAGCTTGTTCTTATTTGCATACTCAAAAACAAATAGAGAAAAAAAAAAGATTCTATAAAGAAAAAACATTTTTCAAAAATATTGCAAACTACAGGTTATGTAATGCAACAAATACCTAATCTAGAACTCTAATGTTAATTAATGGTAATGTAGTTCACTTTGTTCATGATTAATTAAAACGTAGCTAAATAAAGTCATTGTCCATTTTCATCATGCAAAGAGCACAATGATTCACACGACCTTGCAACTTATCTATTTAATATGATGCTATCACTCCCTAGTGGATCAAATTATAAAGTTTTGGTTTTGATGTCATGTATGTTTTTGTTACCTTTTACTTTAATAATATTCATTCCTAAAATGTGAAAAGAGATGCTGTTTTAATAGTTATTTAACCACATTCCACATATAATAAAATAATTCTAATTACAATAATTTAGTGGTTAATTTAGTTTCCTTTTAGATATTTTGTTTCCCTTTTTACAAATTGAGAATGTTAATGTAATAAAAATGTTTACTCTTTTACCGTTTACCTGTGCCTAATTAAACTCAAATATTAAAGACAATTTTGTTACACAATCCATTCTTTTCCATCCATATTTTCAACAACTGTTTTTAATATTTACCCGCCGCCCAGCGCAAATATCTCACTCTAGCACATTTATGACAAGCCTAAAGGGTTCCTATCTCTTATTCCTCGGTCCCTCACTGATGAGGATCGCGACCACATATACTGTTCCTCCATAAACTGCGGTCATAAGCTGTGTGGACCGCACGATGCAAGCTTCCGCACACCGTCTTCCTCAACGCGTCTGACCATCTCGTCGGTGCCCTGCCCCGAGCACGTCTGCCCTCTTTGTCCTACTAGAGCCTGGTCCGTGAGCACGTAGAATTTTGTCCAATGGCCCCAAGCTACCCACCCATCCTTATCGCTCGCGCGTAATTATATTGCTGTCGCGACTGTGCGACGGGCGCCCGCAGTGAGTGTGCGAGCGCGACAGCAACATAATTACGCGCGAGCGATAAGGATGGGTAGCTTGGGGTCATTGGACAAAATTCTACGTGCTCACGGACCAGGCTTTAGCCCTAGGGTTACTACATGTTAGTTTATTTGTTATTTCTAGTGGGGACCAGCACCAGACGTCGCTAAGTGAGTTCATGGTACACAAGGTGAACCCCGCGCGCCACATGGAGCCTATGAGACGTACGATGTGTCTTTCCGACACCTGCATTCTGGAGAGGGATCCTCAGACTTATTCAGTAAGTTGGAAATGAAAAATCTTTTTCATTTATGCTTGAATTTATAGTCAGGCGCATAAGTTGTAAAGCGGTAGTGGCTCGGCATATAGAAAATGGCCTCAGAAGCAGTTCATCCGAAAGAAGTAATATAAAAAGGCCTTTGCTTGACGGACTGACGACGTGGTGAAGGTTGCGAGAAGCTCCTGAATTTGGGCAGCTCAGGACCGATAGTTGGGAGACCTCTATCCAACACTGGACTTCAGATGGGACTCGAAATCGCAATCTATTTACTACTGCTACAAAGATGCTAATCCGAGTGAGCTAGCGTCGCAATGGACAGTCGATTATTTTCAAATAACACACCAGAAATCTGATCTCTACTGAGATTACACCTGTGTCATATTATGGACACCATTATCTCAAATAAAACGTTAATTCTAGGTGGTGTGTCTGCGCCCGTTATGCGACGTGTTCGCTTTAGTGCGAGACCCCGAACATCCTCAGAAGTTTTCCATCGAATACCTTAACGGCCAGACTCGCACGTACCTCGCAGGGGAAAGGTCAGAAGAAACGCAAATTATTTTACTAAACATATCCACATGTATTTATTTGAAAAACTCATAAAAACTGTCTACATGTATTTATTTGAAATATTATGACTTCATTCTATTTTTAATTCAGTCGGTATTTCTATGAACATTGTAATCTGTATGCATTGGCCTTCATTGTATCAGTTACTTTACACTATTATTGTGAGCTGCAACATTTTACATATGACTGCATTTGTTCAAGCTTTGCATTAATAATAGCATGAAATAACGACTAGTATCATTTTAAAACGTGGTGAGATAACACTAAAAAATCTAAGCATAAATGTCGCTGAAATAGCTAACCTCGGACCGCATTTGATCGTCGCAGTGTCAAAGTGTATATCTTCAAATATCGGAATATATTTTAATTTCGTCCTTATTCTCACATACATAGGGACGCCCTGCTAGCCTCTCCATGTATCCGGGTGAATTTTAATTTCGTCCTTATTTTCATGTTCATAGGGACGCGCTGCTAGCCTCTTTACTGGATGGTGTGCGCTCAGCGGGACAACGCGACGTGCACGTTCGCTCGGTGCCTACGCCGCGCGGGTTCCGTCTAGGGCCGCTGCATCAACCGGTGGACGAAGAAACTGAATCTAATCATCTCAGGTATGCCTTATTCTCGCTCTAAGAGTAGGCGCACACCGTTGATTTTTCGTCGGCCGATAGTTTAGTCGAGCAGTTGATCAGTATGGGTATGTATGGGAGTGCGCACACTACGCCGATTCGATTTGGCCGATTCTTCATGCAATTTAAAATCGGGCACAACTATCGGCCAACTAAAAATCAACGGTGTGCGCCTACTCTTATTCCCACGTGCATAGGGACGCGCTGCTAGCCTCTTTACTGGATGGCGTGCGCTCAGCGGGACAACGCGACGTGCACGTTCGCTCGGTGCCTACGCCGCGCGGGTTCCGTCTAGGGCCGCTGCATCAACCGGTGGACGAAGAAACTGAATCTAATCATCTCAGGTACGCATTGTCGTCCTTATTCCCACGTGCATAGGGACGCGCTGCTAGCCTCTTTACTGGATGGCGTGCGCTCAGCGGGACAACGCGACGTGCACGTTCGCTCGGTGCCTACGCCGCGCGGGTTCCGTCTAGGGCCGCTGCATCAACCGGTGGACGAGGAAACTGAATCTAATCATCTCAGGTATGCCTTGTTATCACGGCAGCTTATTAGCATATTGTACAAATAAGTAAAATTTTATAAAAAAAAATAAAACCGACTCCAAAAAACCTACACTAAAACGTAGAAAAATAATTACTAATTACCTACTTATTTATTAGGACGAATTATTAATATTTATGTAGGTATACCATGATTGATACTTAGAAAAAAAAAAAAAAAACACATACGGGTTGAATTGAGAACCTCCTCCTTTTTTGAAGTCGGTTGAAAAAGAAAAACACATCATTAGCCAGAAACAAAAAAAAAGTGAATGCAAACATTTTGCCGCATCACTGTACACATGGTAGTATGCGGCGCCGCAACGGCACCGTCTCGCTCAATCGAAGTGCGGTGTGCCGGCGGTGCGGCGCCGGAACGCACCGTCTGGCATATCATTGATTTTATATGCAGAATGTCGCAGCGACATCGCTCCGGCGCCGCGCCGCGACAGCACCGCACCGTGTGGCTTCTCCCTAAGAGTTTATCCCTCAAATAGCCTAAATTGTGCCGTCTCAAAATTTTGTGTTTCTTTTATATGATAGTTTAATGTGGTGTGCCCCAAAGAGTATCTATCTACAATAATCTACATGAATTATTATTATTGTTTTTCTTTTACCAGGCTGTTTCAAAACCCAGTGGGCATGTGCCGCGCGGAAGTAATCGAGCGTTTCAACGCAAACGTCGGATACAGCGGCCTCAACTACTCCGTCAGCCAAGACGTAAGCCCCGCCCCTAGCCGTAGCCCCGCCCACTGTCCGCTTGACTAACCGGCACGACAGACGAATATCAGCCTTATTGCTATTGTTATAGGTCTTTAAGTAACGTTAAGACAACTACGGGTCGAGCTAAATAGAGTCGTATCTGTACTTGTAATAGTTGCTATTTTGCTACAAAAAGTACTAGAGTAGTGTGATGATCAGTCCGTTAAAATAAAAAGTATGTACAAGCGACAGGACAGCGTAATTTTCTGTAAATGGGTGTTATTTTGTATAAAATTCAAGGTCTCATTTGAAAAATCTGTTCTGGACCACGATGTTGAAGGCTATCGGGCAATATTGTATTTACACACGAGATCTCTGGGAATAATCTAATAAAGTGTCCGTTTTAGATGAAGCGATTGCGATAATAGTGGACTGTACAATAACGAAAGGGTGAAATCACAATGCTGATATTTGTCTGTCTTGTTTTCATAAAATTAATAATATCTATTCATTTCATACTTTTCGTTTATAGAAAGTTTTTTTTGTAATATAGAGTTCACAATAACAAACTAGGCTTAATTTCATTCAAAATAAGATATCAAATGAATTAGTATAAAATCCACAGTTAATACATCTGTCAGATAGTCGGGCATCTTGATGTGTTAATTATACTTTTATCACTATAAAGGGGTTATATAAAAACATTTATCATATTTTAAATACTTTAATCAAAAGGACAAAATATAAACATTCAAACTAGATAATATGTAGGTATGTATTTAATTTATATTTCTATATAAATCAACCAAAATAGCAATGAATAGTTATATCTTATTAATACATAACTTTAATTATGATGTATATAAGCTTTTATCGATAATCAAAATAATAAATATAGCAATAATTACTCATAGTAACAGCATAACAGCATGTACTTACATTTATTGTGGCAGCACAACATTTAGACGTCCGTCCTCTCCAAGAGCCGGCACACTAATGCCCGCTTGCTTGTGCAACACCGATATTTATAAACTCTCCCCACCACTAGTCAAGCGCTCCGGTCGAGACCGGTTGCGTATCTCTGGTTTTGCACAAGCAAGCGTGCGGTGTAAAATATGCAATATGTATTATTTTAGTATTAAAATTAAATAATGTTTAAAAAAAATAAATAATCAACAATAATAAATATCTATAATATCATAAAACGCTGACAGTCGGCCATCCTAGAAAAGGCATGACCTCATGCATCTTATAGGTTTACATCATGATTACTTATTATACTCTGATTACTAGTACAACAATGTTTCACAGAATAGGACCCTTCTGTCCATTTGGTGACATTGGGACCCTTCTGTCCCTTTGTCGCATCAGGACCCTTCTGTCCAGTTGGTGACATTGGGACCCTTCTGTCCCTTTGTCGCTTCAGGACCCTTCTGTCCCTTTTATAGCAATAGGACCTTTTGTCCATTTTGTGGCATTAGGACCCTTCTGTCCTTTGCCAATACATAATTATTTTTACACTTTATCAAATGATCTTAAAATAAGATATAAATCTAGCTTACTTTACCAATTCAATCAATCAGACCATTTCAATAAAGATTCATTTATTCTGATTCATTACAAATTTTGTCCGACTCATCAGATTCACTCGATACCTCATTATCGCTATCATGCGGTCTATTAAAATTCAACCATGGCTGGATTTTATCTACGGCTACTATTGTTGAATAACGTCTGTTACCTTTCTTAGTTATAGGTGTGTCCTCAATTTGAAATCGGTCGTTATCAAGAATTTTGATTATCCGGTATGGCCCTTGAAACTTAGGTATTAACTTTCTACTATGTCCCGTGGAAGGTACCTGACGCTCTACTCTTACCAGGTCTCCGACCTGATACTTTATAGGCTGGGTGCGCTTTTTATCAAACCTGACTTTGTCTTTTCGTTGATTCTTTTGAATGTGTGTACTTATTTCATCTCTAATTTCGCTAAGACTTTGATCAGTACTAATTTTAGTAATATCTGTTTCTAATTCAGAGATAATCCTACCTTCACTAGACCCTGTTAATCTTTTTCCAAATAAAGCTTCAGCTGGTGTGCGATTAATGCCTTTGTTAAATGTGTTGTTAATACCCCACTGTACCTCGGGCAAAATTTCATCCCATTTATTTTCCTTAACTCCGATAGTTTTTGCAGTTAGTGAGTCAACAATTATTTTGTTATATCGTTCCACCTGCCCGTTTGCTCTAGGAGTGGCAACGGCGTTTAGAACGTGCTTAATTCCCTTTTCAGACATAAAATGTTTGAAATTATCACTGGTGAATGAGGTTCCCCTGTCAGAAATAATTCTTCGAGGGATTCCGAAAATTCCAAAGTATTCTTGGAGGACCTTTATACTAGTCTGAGACTTTGTATTCCTAACGGGTTTAAGATAAATGTATCGAGTAAACGCATCAATTATCACAAGGATATACATATTTCCCTGGGACAATATTATTTGATCCTCTAAAAACTAATTGATCTTTTTTGTATGTGCACTTTTAAAAATAAATGATGTTTTTTATTATATTTTATCTTTATATTAATTATTGGGTCTATATTACTTGATCTACGGATAAATTATGAATGATCTTCATTAAAGGTAACATAATATTTATGTTTAACATACTCTTTTAATATTTGGTAAACAAAAATAATATTTGATCCTCTTTTTTAGTTATTGATCTTTAATTTTGTTAATGTGATGATTTTTATATCAAGTTTGCCTTTTAATATCGATCACCTAATAAATACATTTCGATCTATGTATAACTTAACTTTAAAATATATTTGATCTAACAAAAAATATTATTGGTTAATATTTTTAATTAAAAAATATCTTTTAATTTACGCGGTACTTTGTGGTTGAGTGACAATCGTCCATCATTGGTTACTGAGTTGGCTTAGCGGCCAATAAGCAAGCAGAATGGTACATTGCCATGTTTGTTTACATTACAAGCTTTGCTTAGTTTGGGACTAGAGGCNTACGAATAAAAGGGCCGGTGTGGTCGATGTGGATCGTGTCAAAAGGTTCCGCTATTTTTGGCACTGGATGAAGAAAACCAGGTTTTTTCCCAGTTGTTGATTTTGAATACGCACATTCTAAGCACGAGTTTACATATTTCCTTACAAAATGTCTCATTTTTGGGAACCAGTAGGTAGACTTTATTTTTTCCAACGTTTTTTCAAAAGCAAAGTGGCCAATGTCATCGTGACTCTGTTTTACAATTTGCCAGCGAACACCTTTTGGCACGACCCATCGATCGCCTTCAGGAGTTACACGAAACAATTTACCATTCTTAATTTTGAAGTTTGCCTTTATGTCGACCATATTATCGAGCTCGGGATCTTTGAGAATACCCATTATCCTTTGTACGGTGTCATCTGCACTCTGTACGGTGGTAAGCCAATTATAATCGGTTACAGAGAGAACATTTAGAGTCGATGGAATGGGATTTCGACTTAATGCGTCAACGTGAAGCATTGACGCGCCGGGTCTATATTCGATGACAAAATTGAATTCCTGTAATTGTTCCCACCATCGAGCGACACGGGGAAGCATATCCTTCTTTTGGAATGTGGCTTTGAGGGAATTACAATCTGTGACTATCTTAAAAGGGATACCGACCAGGTATACTCGAAATTTCTGTAGTGCGGATACTACTGCTAACGTTTCCAAATCATACGAAGAGTAATTTTGTTCTTCGGGAGTAGTTTGCTTACTAAAATATGCCACAGGCCGTAAAACATTGTTGTCCTTTTGTAACAAAATTCCTGCTATTCCGAATTTAGACGCATCGGTATGTAATTCCGTTTCGGCATTTGGGTTATATAGTGCTAACGTAGGTTTTTGTATTAGCTCGTTTTTTAATGTGTTAAAAGCTGCCTCCTGTTCAGTACCCCATACCCATGAGACATTGTTCTTTAAGAGATGTGTCAAAGGTTTTGCTATTATTGAAAATTTAGGCACAAATCTTCGGAAAAAACTTGCCAAACCCAAGAACTGGCGAATATTGTGCTGATTTTGAGGTGTTGGATAGTGTTTGATTGCCTCAATCTTTTTACTACCAGGCTGAATGCCATTTTCGGAAACTTCAAACCCCAAAAAGTCAACTGTACGTTTGAAGAAATAACATTTTGATGGTTTTAGCGATAATCCTGCATCTTTAAACAGTTGTAATACAAATTTCAGTCGGGACATGCCTTCTGCAATACTTTTGGAAGGAATAATGATATCATCTAAATATGCCAGTGCCTCACCGTGACGAGCGTTTCCTAAGATTTGATTCATTAGGCGTTGAAAAGTAGCGGGCGCGTTAGCAAGCCCGAAAGGCATTCGATTGAATTCGTAATGCCCATCGGGTGTTACGAATGCTGTTTTGGGCTTGTCATCCTCCCGGATAGGCACCTGGTAGTACCCTGATGCCAAGTCCAAGGTTGTGAAAAATGAATTACCAGCCAAAATGTCTAACTGATCGTCAATGAGAGGCATAGGGTATTTTTCTTTTACAGTTTTTCTGTTTAGAGCCCTATAATCAATGCAAAGGCGAATTTCCCCGGTTTTTTTGCGTACAAGTACTATGGGGCTTGCATAAGGTGAAGTCGAGGGACGTATAATGTCATTGTCAAGTAATTCACTGACTATTTCCCGAACCTTTTCCTTTTCGCTTATGGCAAGTCTATACGGCCGGTAGACTATAGGTTGGTCGTCTTGCAAAACTATTTTCATTTGTTCTACTGATGTACAACCTAACTCAGAGAGTTCAAAAGCAAAACAGTCGCGATACTCATTCAACAATGTTAAGAGTTGCTGTTCTTCTTCATCGGATAGATCATTATCTATGTTCAAATCCGCGATTGTAATAGGATTTGATTTGTATGCTGATACATTCATGACGTTCAAAGCTTTAGTGGTAACATCTTCATGAGCTACATGTCCACGAGCAATTAGGAAGCCCTGTTCTAATGTGAATTTCAATGATGGAGAACAACTCGCAACAATTTGACCCTGGCCTTTAGTTATGTTAAATAACCCGGATGAAACAGAGTACGGAATATCATTTTTGAGACGTAAACTTCCTTCAATATATATTTCTCCATTAAAATCTGGATTATCTGTACAAACTTCGATAATAGTTAAGCCTGAAATCTGAACTACGTTTTTACAGAACAACTTGACTTTATGGATTGGAGTTGAAGGTAATTCCAAACTTGTTATTTCCAAAGAGTCACTTGTTTTTCTAATGACTATATGTGGTTGCTCTGTAAAAGTTTGTCCAATCATCAAGGGAACATGCATGGCCGTATCCGGGACTATAACAAGATCTAAGTGTGCTGCTACTCCATCGACTACAATCTGTACTTTATGGCTTCCTAAGGCTTTTACCATGGAATTGCCAAATCCTCTCAGTACGGGCAAGTCTGTCGTAGTAAAGTGGGTGTTAAATCTTTTGAACTCACTTAATTTAATCATTGAGCACTCGCTACCGAAGTCAATGAAAGCCGGTATCGCTATTCCATTAACTAGAGCACATTTAAAATATTTTTGATTCGCACCAAGATCTACCGAATCGTTTGATATCATCTCTATCTCGTTACTAGCTACCCGTAAGACAGTTTTATCTGGTATTGGTCGTTTTGAATAACATTGTTCAGTCTCATGGCCAATTTTACTACATTTCCCGCATTTTTTTAAGGGAACCGTGCATTGCGCCAGTAAGTGACCTTCTTGCTTGCAATTTAAACAACGTTTGTTAAATGGTCTGGGTTGAGAATCCTGATTTTTATTTAAGGGAAGTTTACCTACTTTACGATCATTAGAAGGTTTAACGTGTCTCGCATTACGTAAGTATGATAAAAGTTTATCTGGGTCATCGAACTTTACTGCCTCGGCACCTAGTCTTATGGACCTATCGTCAATGCCATGTAGGATGCATTCTACCGCCTTAGTGCCTACAATACCGCATCTGTTTAGCAGGCCTATTTTCTCATAGTAATATTCTTCTAAAGAATCACCGAATCGCGCTCGCTTAGCTAACATATCGCTTAGCATTTGGCCGTAATTTTCTTCAGACGGAAATGCAGAAATCAGTTTCTTTTGCCATTCGTCCCAAGAGTAAAGAACAGTAGATAACCCCTCATACCATCGCTGAGCGACGCCACGTAATTTGGGTAATGCAAAGTGAATTATTTGTTTTTCTGTCCAACCGTAAATACTAGCACACTCATTGACTTTATGTAACCACATGACCATCGTCTGTTCCTTTCTCTTGGGATCGAATTCCGGTACCGTATTGTTCATAGAGCCCAATTTATCCAATGAATCGGTCTGATTAATTGACTTTAGCACTTGTACTATTTGAGAGATATTATCTAACGTAAAGGTACATGGAATTGACTCACTATCGCTTAAACGAAAAGGGAGCTTACTTGGTTGGCTGGTCGACACACCGTCTCGAAGACTAGGCGACTGGTCGGCGTGCAGGCGGCGTGGCTCGTCGCGATGACTGCGCGACCGCTCATCACTCTGGTCGTGTGGCTCGATGCGGCGGCTACTCGATCGCTTGCGGTGACTGCGCGACCGCTCGTCACGGCGATGCGCCTCGCCGTGGCGACTGGGCGACCGCTCATGACGCTGGTCGTGTGGCTCGTTGTGGTGGCTGCTCGACCGCTCGCGGCGACTGCGCGACCGCTCGTCACGGCNTTGTATAACGTAGATAGTTATTGTAATTTGTATTATGTAATTAGCACATTATTTATATTTCTTGTATGTAAGTATGTAGAGATTGAACATTGAACCATGTAATAACGTAGATAATTTATGTATGTTATTGTAATTAGCGCATTATTTTATTTTTTCTTATTTAAAGGCGGGGAGTACTGTGCCGGTATGCACAATACTAAATCTCTTCATATCTTATCTTGATCACGTTCACAGTGTCAGCACATTTATCACGTATAGTGCTAATGCTGTGACGTCATTTACCTTTAATCTATATCGTATAAATAGTCACGCAGTTTGTGTTAATAAACAGACATATAGCAGAGACTAACAACAATTCTTGTATAATTCATACGGTCCCCCAACATGGCACACGCTTCATCGTGGCGACTGCGCGACCACTTGTCACGGCATTGCGCCCCGCCGTGGCGACTGCGTGACCGCATGTCACGGCGACCGCACTCCCCGTCGTGGCGGCTGTGCGATCGCCCGTCATGGCGACCGCGCTCCTCGATGTGGTGACTGCGTGACCGCTCATCACGGTGACCACGCGTCTCATCGTGGTGACTGCGCGACAGTTTGTCACGCTGGATGCGTTGTTGGTAAGAACCAACATCGGGTGTCTTCAACACAGGGCTTGGACTAGCCCTGTCTATCTGCTCAGGCGGACGCGAATTTGATCGCGCCCGTGGTGATGCAAGAGGCTGGTTCATTTTCTGGAAAAATTCAAAAACCTTTACGCAGTGCGTCCGTTCGACACAGCAAACGGTCATTTAGTAAAAAAAAAATAAGCGAACTTGGGAGAAAAAGAAAAAAAATTGCAATTTCGATCCCACTTCTGAAATGTCAGATAGTCGGGCATCTTGATGTGTTAATTATACTTTTATCACTATAAAGGGGGTTATATAAAAACATTTATCATATTTTAAATACTTTAATCAAAAGGACAAAATATAAACATTCAAACTAGATAACATGTAGGTATGTATTTAATTTATATTTCTATATAAATCAACCAAAATAGCAATAAATAGTTATATCTTATTAATACATAACTTTAATTATGATGTATATGATGTGGTCAACTGTGTGGAGTAAACCTTATAGTTATGTGGTCATCAATAAGGATTGTGAACGAAACAAAGGCTGTTATCGCATGAAGTTTGATACATTCATAATAATGGACTAAACTTTTTATATAGCTGTAACTTTACCAACCATTCAGTTTCATTAGAGAAGTCAAACAAAGCGGAATTCTTAACAATGGAACGAAACCTCAAGGAACAAATAGTAAAATCTGCTGCAGCTGTAAAAAGAAAGGTAAAAATGATAAAGGATGTACAAAATTCAAATGACATGACTCTAAATGCGATATTTAAACCTATCGTTAACCCACTAAAACTNAATGCACCTCGCCGTGGCGACTGCGCGACCGCTCATGACGCTGGTCGTGTGGCTCGTTGCGGTGGCTACTCGACCGCTCGTGGCGACTGCGCGACCGCTCGTCACGGCGACTGCGCGACCGCTCGTCACGGCGACTGCACGACCGCTCATCACGGCGACGCACCCCGCCGTGGCGACTGCGGGACCGCTCGTCACGGCGATGCGCTTTGTGCCGGTATGCACAATACTAAATCTCTTCATATCTTATCTTGATCACGTTCACAGTGTCAGCACATTTATCACGTATAGTGCTGATGCTGTGACGTCGTTTACCTTTAATCTATATCGTATAAATAGTCACGCAGTTCGTGTTAATAAACAGACATATAGCAGAGACCTCAGATCATAGAAGGGAATAGATGTGAAACGGGGGCGTGGCGCGTGTCTCCGCGATATGCCCAGAAACGAACATCGCCCGCGACGCCAGGTTAGTCGCGATTCAGTCGTACTGAGGAAATGTTCTCCGATATTGTTGGATAATGCGTCGTAACGTGCAATAACATAAGTGNAACTCTTGTATAATTCATACGGTCCCCCAACATGGCACAAATTGGTGACCCCGACGACGAACCGGACCCAGAAGAAGAACCCGACGTGATCTGATGATCCTGACGAAGATGACACAAATTGGCGACCCCGAAAAGCCGACGAACGACGACGAAGATAAACGTACTAAACCAACGTGATGTGAGACGTAACCTCCATCACCAGCATCACCCTCCGCCAGCTTTCATCTGACATGGAATCAAATTGGCTACCCCGATTGAGCAGAGCAAATCCGTGACGTCACTTCAACATCAATCATCGTCATCATGTCAACTCCGTGCAAGTCGTGCAACACAACACTACGAGAAGNACATCAGTAGCCTTATTCACGTAACAAAACTTTAACGACAACAAATCGCTGAATGCGTTCCTATCGAGTAATCGTTCTATCGAAATGACCCTTATGAATACGGATTTAGAACTGTTTTTCAATGGGACGACGTAACAAAACGTCAATGACAACAAATCGCTGAGTAGCGATCCTATCGAGTAATCGTTCTGTTAAAGTGATCCTTGTGAATACGGATTTAGAACTGGTTTTCAATGGGACGACTTCTGAACGTCAGCGAGATTTGACTGTCAAAATACGTGAATTAGGCCACTGAAAGCCCAACGTAAACTAGCTTGCTTTTGTGATTTGCTTTGCATCTTCAATTCACGTTTTGCTTGTTTTTTGTTGCTCTCGACTGGGGTGTAACATGATGTTGTGTGCCCTGTAGGCTCGCCCCCTGTTGTGGCTGTTTCTTACGTGGGATATCGTAAGTCCCTCATGTTATTATTATCTATCCACCCTCTGTAAACTTAGATCGGTCTTGGAAGACTCACTGCAGAATAATAAAAATGTATCCAAAAAAGCATGAGGTGATTGGATTTTGGTGACAGGTTTTCTTTAAAAGACATTTTTGCATGAACTCTTTTCATTTTATTTTACTCGGTTTTCAATTCACATTGTTTCTGAAAATGATATTCAATCATTAGAAGGAAATTTTTATTATTCTGTGATCTATACTTTTCTAGAGAATCAACCGAATAACTATTCAGAATATTTGAAATGGTGTGGGATATGAAATTTATCTCATTTTTATCATCAATATTATTAAAATTACTAAACATAGACATCATATCACTTCACTTTTAGTCATTACAAGTAATAGTTGATTTTAAGTTTCTGTAAATAGCCATCATTTTATTGCTTTGTAAAAATATGCAGATTACCTATGCAGAGACCTATTTGTGTTTTTTGGAAAGTTGACGTCTGGCCGCCCGGCCGTTCTAAAATCATTACATAAAAGATTGCACCACACTGATTACGCTAACACATCAAATAAATCAACATATCCAAAATTGGCTTCTCAAAACAGTTCGCAGCGAAAAAAAACAGTAACTGTGGTTAACAAGTAAAAAAGAGTCCCTCATTGATTACAGCTTGATAATGGCTTCTCAAAGCTGATCTGTTGAAAATAAAATTAAAAAATCTATTCAATTTCTACCAACATTTGGCGCTTGTGTTGTTGTCATTAACCAAAAGAGTGCCTCACTGTTACGTCATCACACACAATACCAACACACCTCCTCTCCTCAGAGGCTGTTCGCGGAGAACAAAGAAAAGCTGATTACCGGAGCCCTAACTGCTCTGGTCAGCAGTGCCACGTCTGGTGGAAGTCTACCGCCGCGGGAGTTGGAAGCGCAGTTCCATGCGTTGAGACGGCTGTGCGCCAGCAAAGTTGGATTCGCTGCATTTACTGCTCTGCCCGGGTGAGTTGAATGACTTTTTAACCGACTTCAACAAAAGGATGAAGTTCTCAATTGGGTTGTTATGTTTTTTTTGTAGTTTAGTGATGATGTGCGAATGTGACTTATGTGACGTACCTTGTTTGCCACTCGACAGAAAGCATAACTAATCCGATTTTTGTTTTTTTTTACCACGGTAACTTTTATATGCTACACAGGCGGGCTCAGCTCCTTAGACAGAATTGTGTAGTAGTGTGTGTATATTCCAACGTATACAAATTCTTGATCTTCTGGTTCTAAATTTGATCGTCTTAGTTTTTTTTTATTATAAACTAGCTGTGCCCGCGATTTCGTAGGTACGCGTGAAAACCCATTTTCACAACATTTTTCATTGTTGCTCTGCTCCTATTACTTGTAGCGTGATGTTGTATAGCCTATAGCCTTCCTCGATAAATGGGTTTTCTAACACTGAAATAATTTTTCAAATCGGACCAGTATTTCCTGAGATTAGCGCGTTCAAGTAAACAAACAAACTCTTCAGCTTTATAATATTAGTATAGATAAAGAAAAAATCGAACTGCCTAAGGCGATAATTGAACCCACGACCTTTCGCTTGCCGGGCGACTGCTCTTCGTCTTAGTTTTGTCTTAAAATTCTAGAACTTATAATTTTTTGACAAGAAACCTAGTTATTTGTATTTGTAATATTGACAGGTTCCGTGAATGGATCGGCACAGCTGTAGTCACAGCACTACGCCGCGGTTCTCCAGCTTGCTCTCACGCGGCTTTAGACGCGGTCTGCGCGCTCATGCAGCCCATGCACCAGGAACCCGACCTTAGACAGGAGCAGCTGAACAAGGCCAGCATGCTGTCTTCTGCCTCTTTCTTGGAGGGGCTCTTGACCATGTGGGCGGAGCATGTGGTGAGTCTGCTTCCTTCATTGCACTACAGCGCGGGTGTAGTGACGTCACGGATGCAGCACGGGTGTAGTGACGTCACTGATGCAGCCCATGCACCAGGAACCCGACCTTAGACAGGAGCAGCTGAACAAAGCTAGCATGCTGTCGTCGGCCTCTTTCTTGGAGGGGCTGTTGACCATGTGGGCAGAGCACGTGGTGAGTCCGCTCCGCCCTGATACCTAGCAATCCTCCCAGCCATCTTCCCATTGAGCTTTAATTTCAGTCGTTCAAATTTAATTGAAAAAAGATGTTTAAGAGTGTTCTATTAAGTTCACAATAAATTTTATCACTGTCAAGGGATTTTGCAACAAAAACACTTGTATAACGGTAAACAGATATTTACCCTCCCGACGTTTCAACTCGTTTGCACGAGTCATGGTCATAATTTTATTTATAGTAAAAATGTAACACATTAGTTTAAAATAATTATAAGTCAGAAATGACTAATTGTGAGACCTAACCATTAACTGTATCCATCTCCTGTACCACATTTATAGCAAATAAATGATGATTCTGATTCTGATTCAAAATGGCACCAACAGATGACGCTGTATGGTATTTTCATTGCTAGCTGCGGATGTATTGTGTATTTGTAATCACGGTAAAACCTTATTGTTTTGAGACAATAATGTGGAGCAATTTAGAGAAGAAGCAACGTTTAATGCTGATGCGCAAGTGCAACAAAACGTTTATTCAGCATATTAACCAGCTCTATTTGCCAGACATCGGGCAGCGGCGCTCTGGTGGTGGCGGCCATGTTGGACTTCCTGACGTTCGCTCTGTGCGTGCCGTACAGCGAGACCACGGACGGGAAGCAATTCGACCAGCTGTTGGAAATGGTCGCTAATAAGGGGCGCGTGCTGTTTAAGTTGTTTGAGGTGGGTGCTTTCATTTACTGAAATATTTTGTTTGTAAGCATTGTTATTTTTGTTGTGAAAAAACCTGATCGGAACAGAGAAAACGATCAGAAAATACTACAATTGTGCTCCAAGCAAGTCGTATAAACATGTCGTTATAATTTGGAAAACAGAAACATATTCCTTCCTAGTAGGTTTTTTACGTTAAAAATTGCGTTCTTTTCCTTGAATATGCTCACTGTATTAGTAGCAACCATTTGTCACTTCATGCCTGTGACAATCGTTATGAAAATACATAATCAAATTGATGGATGATCGCAGTGGCGACCACGGGCTGGAAAACGTAGCTTAGGCAGGCCTCCTACTAGGCGGACCGACGATCTGGTAAAGGTCGCGGGATGATCCTGGATGCGGGCAGCGATGGACCGTTCATTGGCCTTAGGGGAGGTCTCTGTCGACGTCATCTAACTGAAACGAACGAAAGATTGATGATAAAGAATTATGAAATAAATGCTGATAATTAGTTTCCATACTCATGCTTAAACGATTATTCTAGTGAACAATAAACGCGTCATTCACAACCAGTACTATTCTTGTTCCAACAGCACCCCTCAATGGCGATAGTAAAAGGCGCTGGCCTAGTAATGCGAGCACTAATCGAGGAGGGCGGCGGCACCGTCGGCTCTCGCATGCAAGCCCTAGCGTTGGCCGAAGCGGCGCTGCCGAGGCATCTGTTAGCTGCGCTGTACGCACCGGCGCGGTTACACCACCGCCATCTTGCGAGGCATTTGGTCGCTCTGTGGCTGGTTGACCATGCGCCGGCGCATAGCCTGCTTACGAGACTGATGGTGAGTTGAGTTTGTTGTTCTAACACCACCCCTCATGGCGATAGTTAAGGCGTAGGTCTCCTAATCGAGGAGGGCGGCGGCACCGTCGGCTCTCGGATGCAAGCCCTGACTGATGGTGAGTCGAGTTTGTTGTTCTAACAGAATAAACCCCTCATGGCGATGGTATAAGGCGCTGGTCTCGACATACGTGCGCTAATAGAGGAGGTGGATGCAAGCCCTAGTGCTGGCCGAAGCAGCGCTGCCGAGGCATCTGTTAGCTGCGCTATACGCACCGGCGCGGCTACACCACCGCCATCTTGCGAGGCATTTGGTCGCGCTGTGGTTGGTCGACCATGCGCCGGCGCATAGCCTGTTGACTAGGCTGATGGTAAGTTGAGTTTGTTCGAATAGTACCCGTCAATGGCGATAGTATAAGGCGTAGGTCTCGTAATCGAGGAGGGCGGCGGCACCGTCGGCTCTCGCATGCAAGCCCTAGCGCTGGCCGAAGCGGCGCTGCCGAGGCATCTGTTAGCTGCACTGTACGCACCGGCGCGGCTACACCACCGCCATCTTGCGAGGCATTTGGTCGCGCTGTGGCTGGTTGACCATGCGCCGGCGCATAGTCTGCTGACGAGGCTGATGGTGAGTTGAGTTTGTTGTTCTAACAGCAACTCTCTTGGCGATAGTTTAAGGCGTAGGTCTCGTAATCGAGGAGGGCGGCGGCACCTTCGGCTCTCGAATGCAAGTCCTAGCGCTGGCCGAAGCGGCGCTGCCGAGGCATCTGGGCCCCAAGTCTGCTATTTTTAATTGAATGACATGCTATTGTTATTCAATTGATATTCAATTACGACTCCATTACGATTGAGACAAAGAAGAACGGTCACGCCTCATACAAAAAAAACCCAGACCCGACAGAAACGAGACATACCTCAGTTTTTTTGTCATGTCTTAATTAGTAAAATTATATATTTTTTATATTCGAAATCTATGTATAACACCAAAATATTATTCTTTGTTTTTGTTCAGGCGTTATACAAAAATTAATACAAAATTCCTATTTATCACCAAAATTGGTAAATGTATGTACCTAAATAAATGTCTATTACAGCTGCTATGGAATGTATCTAGGTGACCTGGAGATACAGCCGGATTATACAGGGTGGAAACGAGAAGTTACGAAATCCAAAAATTCTATGTTACCAGCTTCTATAATCTGTAACCTATTATTTGGTACCATTTGAAAGAGCTCGTGAAGCACTTTCAGAATCAGTAACTAGTTTTTCGATATCTTGTATAGTTTAGAAAATAATCGAGTGAGATCACTTATCGTTTCCACCCTGTATAATCCGGCTGTATCTCCAGGTCACCTAGATACATTCCATAGCAGCTGTAATAGATATTTAGGTACATACATTTACCAATTTTGGTGATAAATAGGCATTTTGTATTAGTTTTTGTATAACACCTGAACAAAAACAAAGGATAATATTTTGGTGTTATACATAGATTTCGAATATAAAAAATATATAATTTTACTAATTAAGACATGACAAAAAAACTGAGGTATGTCTCGTTTCTGTCGGGCCTGGGTCACAGATGACCGTTCTTCTTTGGTATTCTGCTAAAACTTGTATACAATATCAATGGAGTCGTAGTGTAATTGTAATGCAATCGTAATCGAATAGATAATGGTGTTGCCATTAAAATCCTTTCAAAATCTACCAAGGGACAAAATGAGTGAATGAACTATTCTTTTGTTTTAAATATACGTTTTTTTATTTTCTGTGATTCAATTACAACGTAAACTAATTAAAATGAAGTGGTTTGTCGATACAAATTGATATAAAGTCATTAAAAACCATTTATTTCTAACACATTGGCTGTAATTACTTAGGACAAAGTCAATAATTAAAAAAGCATCTGTCAACTGACATGTCAATGTTATGAAAATCATCAAATTTATTTAGGCCAATTTCAATTTAGGTTTGAATTTAATGATATTTTGAATGAAAATCACAATTTTAAACCAGTAGGTATAAGCACAATTACTTTTTTATGTCTGAAGTAATCTGTAAAAGTGTATAAGTGTGTATTCAACAATCTAATATGTTGATTTTAATGTGTAATGAATGCTTCATACGCAGGATATTATGTTCAGAATCACATAAATCTTAATTAAATAAAGGCAAAAACAACCACTTGATACAAATATTACATTTAATAACAATAGTATAAAATTCGTCTAATAAATCACATTGTTGTAACACCTATATGTACCATGTACCTACCTACTTAGACACTTATATTACTATTATGGAAGCAATAAGCTTATTATTAAGAATAGAAATAGATTCAAATATTAATTGGATACAAACACATAGATTGCTAATAGACTGACTCAAAATTCACAAGGAGTTCAAAAACTGCACAGATCTAATAACTGCTACCAGTGTCTACTATGCCTGCTTATGCTAATGCTTGGCTAAACTATGGGATAATTCTTTGGGGTAATAGTACCTACAGAAGTTAATCAATTTTATATTACAAAAAAGATGCAATAGAATTTGTTAACATCACANAGATTTTGTTATTATAATATGTATCAACGTATGCAGAAAAATGTGAAAAATCATGTGATTGGAAACAAACGAAACAAGGAAACTAAAAATCACACAGCCAGCATGGCCTTTGTGCTATCTACCCGTCTAACCGCCTTATTTTTACCGACTGAAAAAGTGGTATGAGGTTTTTAATCGTTACGGGAGCAACATATGATGTGATAAGCAACAATGCCAAATGAGCAATATCTATACTAATACTAATAATATTATAAAGCTGAAGAGTTTGTTTGTTTGTTTGTTTGGTTGAACGCGCTAATCTCAGGAACTACTGGACCGATTTGAAAAATTCTTTTTGTGTTGGATAGCCCGTTAGTTCCTGAAGGCTTTAGGCTATATATCATCACGCTAAGACCAATAGGAGCGGAGCACCAATGAAGAATGTTTCAAATCAGTGATTTTTTTCCTTTTGAGAGCTGACGCTGCGTAAACGGTTAAAGTTTCGCAAAAATCATGTACGACAGAATTGTTGCCCTTTAAAATTTCT
This sequence comes from Ostrinia furnacalis, assembly GCF_004193835.3. Lineage (NCBI taxonomy): Eukaryota > Metazoa > Arthropoda > Insecta > Lepidoptera > Crambidae > Ostrinia > Ostrinia furnacalis. The sequence goes on from NW_021130448.1 coordinate 479,672, forward strand.
AAAAAAAAGTCCGCGATAGCATATGTCTATCTTTTAAGGTTGGCTCATAGTAACCCTTTTTATGCAAAAAGAAATCTGTTTTAAATTAATGCATTATTTGCGGAGGTTTTTTCATAAACATGATATTAATCCTTATGCAAATAAATAAGTTATTCATCACAAGTATTTAATTTTAAACATACTTGGCCTTTACACTATTCGATTTTGTTATAATATCTTTGACTTATAATATCTATGACATGTATTGTCTGTGGTCTATAAAAATAAAGCGTCAGTGCGTTACCGAACCTACGTGTGTTTTAATAGGTTATGGGCCCAGTCCCGCTAAAATTGTGAAAAGTAATAATAGTCTTTATACAGCACGGGGAAAATGACTTCAAATTATTCCTTGAACGTCCCGAAGCTCAGGGGCAGGGATAATTACNGCTACCGGATCTAATAACTGCTACCAGTGTCTACTATGCCTGCTTAGGCTAATGCTTGGCTAAACTATGGGATAATTCTTTGAAGTAACAGTACCTACAGAAGTTAATCAATTTTATATTACAAAAAAGATGCAATAGAATTTATTAACATCACAGATATATGGACAGTCGCAGATCTCATTTTATGAGACTTAATATTCTGAGACTTGACTCATTGTAGCCTAATGTAGGAATGTTAGTGTAAATTTGTTAGAAAAAATCTTCATTGAATAAGCTCAAGAAAATGATTTGTATTCTCAAGAAAGAAAGTCAAAGTCAAAATTTCTTTATTTGTTTAGAATTAAACTACTCGAAAGAAAGAGAGAAAGAACTAATTAATAGTACTTACAAATCGTCAAATATTTTTCTCTTGAGGAGTCATGTCTCATTATCTTTTTACCCTACCAGCGCTTCAAGATCAACATTATTTTGGCAAGTTCTGAGAAGAAGTGCCGCAACAAACTCAGTCACCACTGTCTGCCAGTTAATATAAATAAATAGCAATAGTAGGTACATTTGATTCAGGAGCAGTTCGCACTGAATTTACCATGCATTCTTGTATGGTGTATCTTATAAGAATGCATATACAAAATTGATTGGTAGGTATATTAAACAAGGTAGTGACATGATAGTGTCTAGACTTACAGATTAATATACTTAAATACTAGTAGAAATTACTAGCATACATAAATTTTAATAAACCTAAGACAGCGATAGGATAGCCAAACCTTTTACAATTTTATGATATCAATAATTTTAAAAGATAATTGGCAATTGTATTCAAATAATTAAGATAAAGTGTAGCTACCTATGNAAAATTACATCTGGTACGCTCAGGCACATATCACCATGTCAATTTAAAAGTGTTTATTAAGATACTGAAAGAAACAAAAAGAAAAAAACAAATATTAAAGAAGATAATTAATATTTTGTTAGAAAATTAAAAGAATGACTTTTAAATAAATCTTTTTATTATACCTATTAAATAATTTTATGATCTCAATAATTTTAAAAGATAATTAGCAATTGTATTCAAATAATTAAGATAAAGTGTAGCTACCTATAATAAATTAATTATTTAGATGTTGTGATACCCTTACATGGCTCATGTTTCCGGGATTGTATTGTATTTAAGACCTAATTTTATGTACCAACCAACATGATGCAATAAAACATTATGACTATGACTTTATAAGTCACATAATTATACATAAGGGGGAGGCCTATGTTCAACAGTGGATGTCTGAAATGATGATGATGAAGTCATATTATAAGATACAACCGTAATATTAAGGTAATTATGTCCCTTTCTGTTATAATATTGTTCCTCATGTATGACCAGGCTCAGGATATTGAGTAGTGCCATATGAGTGCCTTCTATGCAGCCTACACTCCAGGAATCCAAAATCTATAGAACCTATAACATCAAGTAATAACCTAGGTATTTCCAACACCAAACAATAAAAGTATGTAAGAAATGATGACACAGAACTGACGGCCGATGGGGCAGTAAGGTTTTGAAGTGGAGGCCAGGTACTGAAAGTTGCAGTGTAGGACAAGGTGGAGAGACGACCTCGTAAAGGCAGCAGGCAGGCGCTGGGTGCAGGCTGCTACTGACTGGTCATTATGGAAATCATGGGGCCTCTCCCAATGATTTCCTTTCCTATGTTCAACAGTGATGTTGATGATGATCTCCGTCAGGACCCTCACTTCCGCCTTTCCGAGTCGCAATGTTTTTACAAATGTTCCGATTCAGGTAAATCTTGATTTAGGGCATCCACCGATCCATCTTCGATACTTATCGGGTATAAGTCAAAGCTAAAATGCGTAAACATGCCACTGATGTTCTCATAATTAATTTTAAACGAAACACGAACACAGAAATCGTAAGTAACACCACAGAAACACCTATTGTTGCTCAATCGTACTCTAATAGCAAAATTGCCATTGAGAGTTCATTGGACCAAATGTCAAACAAACGTCAAATAATAGTAGAATACACAGATATATCTGTGGTAGAATACCATTTTAACCCACAATCGATTTACGATTGTAACACGATTGAAGAGCAGACTACCAAATAGTCCAATGGCAGTTCAATGGAATGCCATTGGAAAATCATTGGTCTTTTTTTATTAGCAGAATACCAATAGTGTCAAATAATTCTATTGAGATTCGATTACGATTCAATTGAGCCATTTGTAAATTAGCGGACTTGGGGCCCTGTTAGCTGCATTGTACGCGCCGGCGCGGTTACACCACCGCCATCTTGCGAGGCATTTGCTAGCGCTGTGGCTGGTTGACCATGCGCCGGCGCATAGTCTACTGACAAGACTGATGGTGAGTTCAGTTTGTTATTCTAACAGCACCCCTCATGGCGATAGTTAAGGCGTAGGTCTCCTAATCGAGGAGGGCGGCGGCACCGTCGGTTCTCGCATGCAAGCCCTAGCGTTGGCCGAAGCGGCGCTGCCGAGGCATCTGTTAGCTGCGCTATACGCACCGGCGCGGCTACACCACCGCCATCTTGCGAGGCATTTGGTCGCGCTGTGGTTGGTCGACCATGCGCCGGCGCATAGCCTGCTGACGAGGCTGATGGTGAGTTGATGTTTTCCTGTTATATTAGTGTGGGTGAGTATGCGTTAACTGTATTTTAGTGTAAGGGGTTTGTTAATACAAAGCTATAATTTTATAGAGACGCACTAGAGCGTGTCCGGGTCAAATTATCGACATAATTATCTAACTTGTAACTTTAAAATATTGTTCACAAGAGGTAGACTAAAAGCTCCAGAATCTTCGATTACATTGGATAACTAAAGCATTGAAGATTTAATTCAGCAGCAGTACATAATTCACCCAAGACGGGATCATATTGAAGATGCTTTCTGAATATTTGTAGTTCAAGCCTGTGCCAATTAGGCTCGCACTACAAACATCAGGAAAGCATCTGGCTACAAGCTACGCAGCTACGCTAGCAGTCGTCGGGCCTCCGAGTCTTCAAACATCGCTATCAATGGTCAGCGGTGCAATGCGTTATGGATATGGAATTCACCATTCATTAGTGCTAAAATAAGTGTTTAGTACTACTTGTCACCTTTTACGTCGACGTAAGAGTATCAACAAGAATATCATCGCACTCTATGGGATTCACCTATGGACAACTTTAGTAGCAAAACTGACTCTTATGCTGAGTTGCACTACTAACTATAACAGTAACTATGACGATAACCGGTGTTTTTTGTATGGAGTTTGACAGGCTTTTGACGTTTGTCAAAGTTAAAGTAAGATGGTGCAACCCAGCCTTAGATTTTAACTTTCAAAATAAGTAATGTGAACACAAATCTTGTTTGCAAATATCAAAATACACGACAGTGTATCTAAACTACCTCATTTCCATCCAGCCATCAGGTCTGCTAGCGTTCTTGGAGTCAGCGGAAGCGCCGCCCGCGGCCGCGTTAGAAGAGGAGCGCATGCAAGAACGAGACAACCTGCAGCTTGCGCAGGCGACGGTGAAAGCGCGTGCGCCGCACTGGGAGGCCTTGGAGCGGCAGGTCAAGTACGTCGAGAAGCATATCGAGGTGAGTTTAAAGAGCCCTTATTGTGGTTGTGATAGATGCTATTTTGCAACGAAAAAATTATGGATACTAATGAAATAAAATGAAAAAATGATGTACTTAGATTGAATGGGAGATAATTAGCACTGGGCACAACGGACTGGGCGAGGTGCCGGGGTAGCATTAAGCCCGTTGTGTAGTCCCTTTTTTAATCAGTTTTGAAATGAGGTGTTTGTTTATGGCAGCACGTTGGCACTACAACACTGGGCACAACGCAGTATACGCCACGCCGGCGCATAGTCTAGCGTCTTGTTTTGATCATCTGACAAGAAATGTTTCTTTATGACAGCACTACGCGGCGTTAGCACTTCAGCACTGGGCACAGCGGACTGGGCGGGGTGCCGGGACAGCGGGGGCTCCGGGGGCGGGACGCGAGGCCCGAGAACGCCCTGTAGTGCTGCGCCGGCGCGCATATTCTAGTCACTTATTATTTTATCAGCTTTGACGTGAAGTGTTTTTAATGACAGCACTACGCGGCACTCGCGCTATTACACTGGGCACAACGGACTGGGCGGAGCGCAAGCGTAGCAGGAAGGGCGTGATACACGCGAGTGGCCCTTTTGTGTAGTCTTTTTTTCATCAGTTTTTATATGAGCGTTTGTTTATGGCAGCACTACGCAGCGTTAGCACTTCAGCATTGGGCACAACGGACTGGGCGTGGCGCCGCGGCAACGGGGGCTCCAGGGGCAGGACGCGAGGCCCGAGAACGCCCTGTAGTGCTGCGCCGGCGCATATTATAGTCACTTATTATTTTATCGGCTTGAGCGAGCGGGAGGCGCTCGAGCGGGCCGTGATGCCACGCCAGCGCATAATAATATTATAGTCACTTGTTTAGTTTGACATGAAGTTTTTGTTTTTGGCAGCACTACGCAGCGTTAGCACTTCAGCATTGGGCACCACGGACTGGGCGTGGTGCCGGGGTAGCATTAAGCCCGTTGTGTAGTCCCTTTTTTAATCAGTTTTGAAATGAGGTGTTTGTTTATGGCAGCACGTTGGCACTACAACACTGGGCACAACGGAGTATACGCCACGCCGGCGCATAGTCTAGCGTCTTGTTTTGATCATCTGACAAGAAATGTTTCTTTATGACAGCACTACGCGGCGTTAGCACTTCAGCACTGGGCACAGCGGACTGGGCGGGGTGCGGGGACAGCGGGGGCTCCAGGGGCAGGACGCGAGGCGCCAGAACGCCCTGTAGTGCTGCGCCGGCGCATATTCTAGTCACTTATTATTTTATCAGCTTTGACGTGAAGTGTTTTCAATGACAGCACAACGCTGCATTAAAAACACTTCTCGGCTATTACACTGGGCACAACGGGCTGGGCGGAGTGCAGGGGTAGCAGGAGGGGCGTGATACACGCGATTGGCCCTTTTGTGTAGTCTTTTTTCATCAGTTTTTATATTAGCGTTTGTTTATGACAGCACTACGCGGCGTTGGCACTCCAGCACTGGGCACAACGGACTGGGCGTGGCGCTGCGGCGGCTGGGGCTCCAGGGGCAGGACGCGAGGCCCGAGAACGCCCTGTAGTGCTGCGCCGGCGCCGCGAGCGCCTCAAGAGCACGGCTAACTGGCCGCTGCTGTACTACCAGTTTCACCGGGACCACGCGCTGCCTAATCTCATATGGAACCATACGGTGAGTTATTTTAAAACAGTCTGCGTCAAATAGTTCATGACACCCAAAGTGGCCAAAAAGTTGATAACACAACCTACCTGGTGTTAAGTAAGTAATATGTACTCTAGCTACTTTGTTATTTCGTTTGTGTCATGAAGTATTTGACGCTGACTTTACGCTGTAGATTTAAAGATATTTAATTATTCGCCAAGATAAAAATGAAACCGACATGATTATTTCTCTCATTACTTTCACCACTAAAAGTTGATCCTTTTTATGAAAAAACTACAAACAGAAGTAGGTAGGATCCAAAGGAACCTTAAAATGTTATTCTCTTTGTTTAGTTTGGTACAAGATGGTGAAGTGTAAAACGTCCAAGTATATTTTTAATTAAACCCGCATTTCGAAAGTAGTTACATGAGTATTCTTTCCACAGACTCGCGAAGAACTCCGCAACGCTTTAGAGAGTGAACTTCGCGCGTTCATGTCGGACCGTGAATCCGCGGGTGGTGCACTCACCTCCTGGAACCACACGGAAATGGAAGTCCACTACCAGTGCCTCCAGAACGAGGTCAAGATCGGTGACTACTACCTCAGGATACTGCTGGAACAGCGAGACAGCGACGACAGCCCGATACGCAAGTCGTAAGTACGTCCCGTAATCAGCGAACAGCGAATTTTAAGGGACCCACGCTCACCGGCCGTTCGGCAGCCGCTCAAGGGACTATTCCCACCACAGTAACTTCTGTGTAGCCAGGATCTACAGCTTGACCGCCAATAAAACCCTACCAGTGAAGGTCAAGTTTGTCAGGCGCTCAGCTCAGCATTGACGTCATGTTTAGTTTAGAGAGAGTTGATGTACTGCGCAGGCGCTGGCGAGACGACGACGCTCGAAAGACGCTAGTGTTAGGAATCCTAAACCATTGTTATTGCATCGACTTCAGGTTTATAATGCAGCTTGGGGCCCTCGCCCACGGCTACTTTATGTCGGGCGTTTCGTAAACGAGCGACAGCATCACTACTAACGCGCATTAGTTGCATTTGCAACGCACTACAGAAGTGATGCCAACGCGCTACTAACGCGCTACAGAAGTGCAACTGCATCGCTACAAAAAGTCGCCGTGGGCGAAGGCCCTTATACTCACGTGCTAATGCTATGCCTGTAAATTGTTTTATAACACCGAGGATACTCCAAATACTACTCCTTTTAAACAGTTTTATTTTATAAGTCAAATATTTTCCTGAATTTCGTTCTATAGTTGTCACGTGTCTTCTATTGCAGGTATGAATTCTTCAACGACTTGTACCACCGGTTTCTATCAACGCCGAAGGTAGAAATGAAGTGCATGTGTTTGCAAGCTATGAGTATTGTCTATGGGAGGTACTACGAAGACATCGGCCCTTTCGCGGACACCAAATATATTGTACAAATGTTAGATAGAGTAAGCAAGATTTCTTATTTTTGAATTGTATTTGTAAATGATTGATTCTTAACCAATTTTATTTAAAAAGGTAATTTCTTTCAGACATGCGACAGAATGGAAAGAGATAGACTAGTACAATTTGTTGCAAAATTAATACTTCATAGAAGAAATGTTAGCGAGATTTTAGAATGGAATGGAATTAGGTAAGTTTGCAAAATATAGTGTGTTATTAAATTACGTAGAAATCAATGTGCTTACTAATGTGCTTGATATAACGAAGATATAATATGCTTGTGGAAATTTTCTTCTCCACCAGGATATTAGTAGACCTGATGACCTTGGCCCACCTTCACACGTCTCGAGCGACAGTGCCAGCTCAGAGCAACGTGATAGAGGGTCCCTCGCAGCAACCAGGCGGCGGCGACCGCGAGTGGTACTACAACTTAGAACAGGGGGAGAAGGTGCAGAGAATGGGCCCTGTTAGTTTCCAACAGGTAAGTTTTTAGTGTTAACAGATATCATTATAAGTTTCAAGAGACAGTACCAGCTCAGAGCAACGTTATAGAGGGTCCCTCGAAGCAACCAGGCGGCGGCGACCGCGAGTGGTATTACAACTTAGAACAGGGGGAGAAGGTGCAGAGAATGGGCCCTGTTAGCTTCCAGCAGGTAAGCTTTTAGTGTTAACAGATATCACTATAAGTTTCAAGAGACAGTACCAGCTCAGAGCAACGTTATAGAGGGTCCCTCGAAGCAACCAGGCGGCGGCGACCGCGAGTGGTATTACAACTTAGAACAGGGGGAGAAGGTGCAGAGAATGGGCCCTGTTAGCTTTCAGCAGGTAAGTTTTTAGTGTTAACAGATATTATTATAAGTCTCAAGAGACAGTACCAGCTCAGAGCAACGTGATAGAGGGTCCCTTGCAGCAACCAGGCGGCGGCGACCGCGAGTGGTACTACAACTTAGAACAGGGGGAGAAGGTGCAGAGAATGGGCCCTGTTAGCTTCCAGCAGGTAAGTTTCTGGTGTAACAGAGATCATTATCATGTCTCAAGCCATAGTACCAGCTCAGAGCAACGTGATAGAGGGCCCCTCGCAGCAACCAGGCGGCGGCGACCGCGAGTGGTACTACAACTTGGAACAGGGAGATAAAGTTCAGAGAATGGGCCCTGTTAGCTTTCAGCAAGTAAGTGGCTGGTGTAAGAGGTCACTAACATAAGTCTTGAGAAACAGTATCAGCTCAGAGCAACGTGATAGAGGGTCAGTGGTATTACAACTTAGAACAGGGGGAGAAGGTGCAGAGAATGGGCCCTGTTAGCTTCCAGCAGGTGAATGACTGGCGTAGTTCAGTTGGCACCATTGTAGAGTAAGGGATACTGTGGCGCATTCAACTGCTGTTTTTATAATTTCAAGAAGCCCAATCCACGTCGCGTTTGTCACGGTAGTAGGGCTGCAACTGCCTTATTTTCTTGTCACTCGTTAGAGCAGACAGTAGTGTCAACTGGTTAGCTGATGACCTACGCATTCACCAGAACAGCAGTGTTGTACAGTAAGTAAGGTCCTCATTCGCTAATGGCACCAACTAATGAGTGCAATTATTTTTGCGCTGGCAAGACCTACTGTGTTGCCACTTTTTCCTCCATAAATCTGTCAGAAACTACTAGAATTTCTGTTCCTTATTAAATTATTTTCTTATCAACAGCTCAAAGACCTGTACAAGTCCGGCGAGATCAACAACAAGACCAAATGCTGGGCCAACAGCATGGAAGGCTGGCGAGCCGTGGGCGGGGTCCCGCAGCTCAAATGGACCCTGGCAGCACGTGGGACCCCTGTCCTGAATGAAAGCGAGCTGGCTGCTACTATCCTGGACCTGCTGATCACTTGCGCGCGGTATTACCCTAGCAGGTAAGTCAAGAAACCAAGTGCTGGGTTAATAGTATGTAAGGTTGGAGAGCAGTGGGCGGGGTCCCAGTTAAAATGGACGCTGGCGGCGCGAGGAACCCTAGTCCTGAATGAAAGCTAGCTGGCTGCTACTATCTTGGACCTGCTGATCACATGCGCGCGGTATTACCCCAGCAGGTAAGTGGGGAAACAAAATGTAGGATCAACAACAACATCATAAAGGGATGAGAGCCGAGGCGGGGTCCTGAAGATCAAATGAACGCTAGCGACCCCCGTCCTGAATGAAAGCGAGCTGGCTGCTACTATCCTGGACCTGCTGATCACTTGCGCTCGGTATTACCCTAGCAGGTAAGCGAAGAAACTAGTGCTGGGTTAATAGAATGGAAGGCTGGCGAGCCGTGGGCGGGGTCCCGCAGTTAAAATGGACGCTGGCGGCGCGCGGGACCCCCGTCCTGAATGAAAGCGAGCTGGCTGCTACCATACTAGACCCTAGCAGGTAAGTGGAAATCATGTTTGTGCAGACACTAACAGGTTAACTTATCATGGAATGACGAATGCCGCTAATGCATTTTTAGTACACTGAGGTGCAGACGAATGTGTTTTGAGTAGGGTGGAGTTTATGTCAATGATTCACTAAACTTTCGACATTTTGGAGGTGCATTTTCCCTAAACAGTTCGACTTCCTATTGCCTGTTTTGAACCACGCTGTAACCAAGCAGGTTATATTATTAAAATGTAATCTGATGATAGTAAGTTCTAGAAAAATGTGTTGTTTTTTTCTCCAGAGACGAAGAAGATGCAGTAATACGACCTCTGCCCAAAGTCAAGCGGCTGTTATCGGAGCCGGCGTGTCTCGCTCACGTTGTACAGTTGCTGCTTACTTTTGACCCTATTCTTGTTGAAAAGGTAGAATATTTATAAAAGTTTTTTGCGTTTTGTTAACTCTGTGAGATTCTTAAAAACTGCCTGAAATACCTTGATTAATCATCGATACGATAAAAAAATCCTTCCATGTCAAAAATAATTGCTCAAAGCGAAAAAAAAAACTGGCCGCTAAGAAACTTTTACAAAAAAAAAAGAAGTTTCTTAGCGGCCACCAGGCGCATATCTCAATAGTCATGGTATTTCCTTTTCTTCTTACCTACTAAACGAAATAAAATAAACTAAGTTAACATTTTTGATAGCATTTTCTTGCGTCACTGGCGTCACTACAGGCTAACATGTCGATAAATAAAATCGGCTAGAGCTAAATTTCATTTCACACTTCTGAATATTAATTTTTCAAAAAGGAAAACGAGATAGATTTTCTTAATTAGGTATTTTTTGCAGGTGGCAACATTACTACACGAAGTGATGCAGGACAACCCTGAAATATCGAAGTTGTACTTGACTGGCGTATTCTACTTTATGCTGCTGTACACTGGGTCCAATTTACTTCCAATCGCCAGGTTCCTGCGGCTCACGCATATGAAACAAGCGTTCAGGGCTGATCAAGTGAGTTTTTAAACACACGTTAATGAGATTTTTGAGATCCAATTGGAATTTTGGGTAACATAAATCATTGAAAGAAATTGTGGTAATGTTATTTTATTACTGAATACTTTATTTTACTGACTGATTTTTTAAAACATCAAACATATAAAAAGCTGTCTGTTGTTATTCAATTCTAAATTACATTTACATGTAGCTTTGTAGAATGTGATCTTGTAAAAAAAGTGTTTGTATGCTGAACGAATGAATGATTGAATGAATAATACAAGTGTAGACGACGCATATAACGCCCGTATTCACAAACGTTACTATGAGGTCTCACAGTGCGCGTGGACGCACAGGGTGATATACGAACCAATCACAGAGCTCTATTTAACGCTGTGCGTTCGATTTACTGCTTCACTCAAGCAAGCATCGTTTGTGAATACGGGCGTAAGACGGTTTCACCGTGGTTTTACATTATGTTTGTTTTCAGACTACTTCAGACATAATGCAGCGCTCGATACTTGGCCAGTTGCTGCCCGAAGCGATGGTGTGCTATCTAGAGAACCACGGCGCGGAGAAGTTTGCGCAGATTTTCCTCGGGGAATGGGATACTCCCGAGGCAATCTGGAACTCTGAAATGAGGTAGGATGGAGCATTTTTCAGGTGCCTATGGGGTGTTGAATGCCAGCATCGATCTGATAATGATGATAAACATAGATACTGTTCTTGCTTGATTTTAATAGCACAGTGTTTTTCAACCTTAGTATGAAAAAATATTTTGCGACCTAGACCATTTTTTTTCATGCATTTTATTATGTTACAAAGATGTTGTAGGGACCGAATACTTCAATCCATACAACATTTATGCATTTGCATAATTAGGTTTCGGTTTATACTTTTTTAACTTTATCGTATTTTTGACGACCTCTCGCGACCCCCCTGTAGAGTAGACCCACAGGTTGTAAAACACTGCAATAACATATGTGACCCCTCGGGATATTTTAACTTGGTAACTAGTGTGTCTTTATATCGCAGTCATATTTGATAAGCTATGTTACAAGTATGAATCTTCTTGCTTGAATTTTCAGTCATAAACCCGTAACACGTTGTGTCTAAGGGCCTTGCCACACTGGCGGATTGCAGGCGTTTTCTGGGCGGAGCAGCGGCGCGGCGCTCCGCTTGCAATCCGCCAGTGTGGCAAGGACCTAAGTCAGCGTATCGCCGTACACTGGCTCTTAGGCCGCAATCAAGAGATGCAATTTTGTTGTGATCCCACTCATCGCGTCACTTTGCGATTTGTCGCTGACTTAGGACACTCTTTAAGCTCACGTGTTTGTTTGTGTTATGTTCACAGACGCATCCTGATAATGAAGGTAGCAGCGCACATCGGCGAGTTCACGCCGCGGTTGCGCGCGCACGTGGCCGCTCGCTACCCGTACCTCGCCGTGCCAGCTGTCCGCTACCCGCATTTGGAGGCGGAGTTATTCTGCAACACCTTCTACCTTCGCCACTTGTGCGACACGCGCCGCTTCCCCAACTGGCCCATACCCGACCCGGTACTGTACTGATGCATACTATACCCGGTACTGTACCGCCCGCTGTAGTGACGCCAGCTGTCCGCTACCCGCATCTGGAAGCCGAGTTGTTCTGCAACACCTTCTACCTGCGCCACCTGTGCGACACGCGCCGCTTCCCCAACTGGCCCAAACCCGACCCGGTACTGTACAGTGATGCATACCAAAATCAAAATCAAAATGATCTTTATTTGTGTAGACTAATTAAATTAGTACTTACAAATCGTCAAATGCACATAAGGAGCCTATGGAGACCAGTCCCCGAAGGCAGCGCCTGTTCACAGACTTGGCGTATGAACCAGCCGTCGCTTCACTCGACCATATTGTAGGGAATGTAGCGACCAAATTCGGTATCGGACAATAAACGTCAAAGAATTTGTGACCCCTAAAGCAGCCAATAAATTCGCCATATTTTTTTGTTACAATGGAATAAGGTTGTGTTGTCAACTTTTTGACCACTTGGGTGTCACGAACTATGGTACGTAACACTAGTGACGCACAGCCTCAAGCTCTAGAACCACATCTTCTATTCCATAGACCCTTACTGAATCAACGCACTGCAATATTGCACCGTGTGTGTACTCTATTCAAACGTAATGACATAATTTTTGCCCTTAAGTGTGATCGGGATTGTGAACCTATTATAAGCATCAGATATCGCCAAAATTACATTCTTGACAATATGAATCGTGCAAAATGCAAACAATCGCATACCCTATTACTAGACTTAAAGTCCACTTCTTAAAGACTTATATCTGCCTTACAAAAACTCATTGCGCCTTTATCTCCTCAGGTGGGCTTACTAAAAGACGTGTTAGAAGCGTGGCGCCGCGAAGTGGAGAAGAAGCCTCCATCCATGACGGCCAGCGAGGCCTACGCTGTGTTAGGCCTGAGCGGCAGCCAGCACGACGAGGCCGCGGTCCGTAAGGCCTACTACAGGCTCGCACAGCAGTTCCATCCTGATAAGAATCCTGAGGGACGGGTGAGTTATCGTACATATCGTTATATACACATAGGAAGCCCTTGCCATGACGGCCAGTGAGGCCTACGCTGTGTTAGGCCTGAGTGGCAACCAGCACGACGAGGCCGCGGTCCGTAAGGCCTACTACAGGCTCGCGCAGCAGTTCCATCCTGATAAGAATCCTGAGGGACGGGTGAGTTATCGTACATATTGATAATACCTATTCATTTTAGTTTATGGTTCTGATACTTGTCTATCACACAAGTGGGTAGAAACTTCTTGCATCTTCTTTTATAGCAAGGGAAGCAGCTCTTCGAGTCTTTATAAAACTCACGAAACTCATTAATCTAAGCAAGTAGGCTTTAAAAAAGCACTTTTACACGTCCCAGTATTAACCCGTTTAACGGCGGCAATAGCAGTGCCGTCTTGCTTTCTCATTAATTTTAAGTCTTGATGAGATTTTTCAATCCCGGTTTTTCATACAAGCACGACGTGTTCATTGTTATAATATGCAAGGAATGATGGTAATAAGCGATATTTTTATGAAACGGTGTCACCAGCTCTTGAATGTGACTTGTAGCAAGTACATATAATATTACCGCGACACTGCCTTGATGATATCCTTCCACTATTGTTTCATACGAGCCATATGTTCACCAGGATCGCTTCGAGGCGGTGAACCAAGCATACGAGTTCCTCTGCAGCCGCAACGTGTGGACGGGAGACGGGCCCAACACCAACAACATCGTGCTCATCTTGCGCACCCAGACGATACTCTTCAGGCGGTACTCGGATGGTGAGTGGCTTTGCGGTTTATCTTATTACAGAATTAACTTCAATATAGAAACAGCTTATGTAAAGGCAGCGGTGCTATGACAGACGCAAGTAATCGAGACAAACGACCGAGACGAGAGACCGCGACCACTACTTGACTTTAGGCAATGTGTAAGCGTCAGTTCACAAGCGAGACAGAGACAGGAGACAGTGAACTAAGTCAAGTAACGGTCGCAGTCTTCCGCCTTGGTCTCTTGGCTCTGTCTCGCACGCGAACTGACGCTTAGGCCTCAGCCTCGAGTTTAGCGGGCAGCGGCGCGGGAGCGGGGCGGGCAACGCAGACCCGTTCTCGAAACAAGCGGGCAGCTCGTGCGGCGCTTGTTACACCCTGCCACTCTNTTTTTTCTTTAGCAACGTAAGATCATGTCATATAAAATACTAGCTTTCGCCCGCGGCTTCACACGCGTGAATTTTAATTTGTCACAGATCGCCATAAATTATAGCCTATATGTTATTCTGGGTTATAAACAATAATACTGTAAAGTTTCATCAAAATCAGTTCAGTAGTTTTTGCTTGAAAAGAGTAACAAACATCCACACAAACTTTCGCGTTTATTATATTAGTAGGATGCATGCAGTACAAAATTTCAGTGTCCTAGATAGGCTAGATATGATATTTACAGGTATGCGCTACTATCAATACTGGGTTATTATAATTCCGATTTCTTTCCACTTCAAATTTCGTCTATACCATTGACGAAATCCATGGTATTATCATTTTTGTTATAATCTTACTAATTAAAAGTTCTGTAAACTTACGAAAACATCATCGTTGGTAATGTGTCAGAAGGAATAAAAAAAGGAAACAGTAAAAATGTGAACACCAAAACACAAGAAAAAGTAATGATTGCAAATAATTTTAATAAGTTGGTATTAGTTTGTAGGTACTTATTACTATCATAATATTATGATACCTTTATAAATACTATGTACCTGTTTTGTCTAATAGTTGATGAAAGTAAGTAATTAAGAATTACTCATTGTTTTATTCCTAAAACCAACATCTACCAGCTGACAGAGGTAAAACCTAGCATATACTGAATTCGAATGGTAAAAGCTCGAAAAAATCGTCGTATTTTCATAAATACTTACATTTACCAACTCATGTCGGTAAATCCTAATACTTACACTTAAATCTTAAGATTAACCGTAGTTCGAACTTTTACAGTAACATATCATGAATATCAGTTTATGGTCCTAATTATTTTTATTTTATTTACGACCTTCGACCAGTTGGACACTTTAGATATCTTCTTGTAATAGTGTCAAACTGTCAATATCTTTTTAGCTTTTAACGCAAATCTAGTCTTCAAAGCAGTTTAATCGATTTATTTTATTTTCAAAATCGATATTTTATTGTCTATGATGGCCGCAGGAACATCACTATACATGGACTCCCAGCAATAAAGTACGGTAATGCCTCGTACAGATTTTATCGGCAAAAATTATGGAACTTGATAGGTTTTAGACCATGCCACGCACCAAAACGTCCGGAAGTTGTAATAGTATTATAGAATAAACGTTAAAAGACTTATTTATTTAATTTTTCAATGCTTAAGTGTCCATTAGAATGAAAGGGTGCTTAATGTATTAAAAAAAATAGAAAATAATTATGATGGGTTAATGTTTTTGGGCGGTTTTTTAGGCGGTTTCTGACAATGTCCTTTTAGTTCTTCAACGTTTGGGCTAGGGGAACTGTACAGTACAATCCGTCATACATTTTAATGTCATTTTTTTATGCGTTTTAGTACTGGAAGATTCCAGAAGTAGGCTAATAGGATGAAAATTAAATTTATCCGAGAACCGACCGCTCCAATTATCTATATTATGTCATATTCAGAATGAATTCATGCTTAATCTTTTTTGCAATTTGCGAACCTAACGACTGCTAACATTTCATTTCATTGCGGATACAATAATTTCATGTACGGATTTTAAGGGAATACGTAATATATAAGTACAAAGTGAAACCAGACGAGCAGAATAATTTAGCATTGTCTGCTGCACAACAAATTGAAATAGGCACATGTCTTACCTTTTTCAGAGTAGGTTACTTTCACCAATTTTAAAAAGTCAATTTGCCAAATATGTTGCCTTGCATAGGTACCTAGTGTACCTATCCTTGAACAAAGTGAACAGTTTCAACAATGACTAAACTCAAACGTTACATTAGTAAAGAAGTATTATGTCTGATGTACCCTCTTTGATAAGATCTATTCAAGGCAAAGTCTGAAACTATTTCGTAACATTCAAGCCATTGGGGTTTTAGCATTCAAAATATTATTAGGTATCTCAAACAGGTGTACTTTAAAAATCGATTTAAACTGAATACAAGAGGAACTTGAACCAACGAAAAAAGTACCAATAAAGTCTGTTTTTAAGATATCGCATCATTTAACAAAGCACGAAGCTATAATACTGTTTGAGGTTTAAGATCTATCAATACCCCTCATTCTAAGCCAGATGCTGGCATGAGCGACAAAGACAGATTGATCTAAAAACCGAAACGAAGACGCCTCATTGGATAAGCAGCTACATTAATTTGGCATATCGATACATTTACGATTACAGAAAAGACTCCAACTGACGATTAGCGTCTAAACGTTGGATCACTCTTTTTTTATACATCCAAGTATTCTTAGTAGTTGTTTGGTTTTGTAAAATTGAAATTATTTTTTTAGCATGTAGGATTTACAGGGCGCTTATACACGCCTCAATGAAGCTTGCCCTATCACCACTTCGGGACAACATATGGGCTGGTGCTAAGAAGAAGTGGCGGAAGAAACTCAGTAACATTTGAAAGCTTCTTATTTATTACAAGTTACTTCGTGTGATATTTATTTTCCACACTGTTTCACACACAGATTGTAAGCCAAAAAGTAGGTACGCAACACGTCTTTGTTACAATTTAAATAAGGTTGTGTTGTCAACATTTTGGCCACTTTGGCTGTCACTAAGTATTTGACGCTGACTGTACCTTATGTAACTCATTTTATTTGCCGACATACCAAACATCATTGCTTGATTGTTTGAGTGTGGCGCAATATTGCACATCGCCCGCATTCTATTGGACTTAAATTGCCGCTTGCAATCTGGCAACGCAAACATCGAGGTGATTGGATGTGTGTATTGTAAATATTGATGGAATAAATTTTCACCCCAAGATTTTGTGAGAAATACGTATTATGTATTCTTAAACCTTTTTTTGGATTCAGCGATCTGTTATTTGAATTCTTACACAATAATATGAAGATGATGATGAAACTTGTCGACTTATTATGATATTCTATCGTTCCCTTTTACAATACTCAATATCGTGCTTGAAATATCTGGTCATCTTTTATGTACTGTACGCAGAACATGCTATTAGGATTTGATATTATCTATACGCTCATTGCTCTATGCGCCCACAAGGTGGACAGACGACATCGTAAAGGTAGCAGGAAGGCGCTGGACGCAGGCCGCTACCAACCGGGCAACATGGAAAGCATTGAAGGAGGCCTATGTTCAGCAGTGGACATCCTGTGGCTTAGATGATGATAATGATGATGATGATGATACGTTTACTAAACGATATTTGCAATATTCATTATTCGTAATTTTATAACCACATACCCAGACTTAATCAATGTTTAGGGAATACGTAAGGGTAGCAACAAGTAAGTAAATACTTAGGTTAGTAATTATATCGGAGATAAAACCAGTTTTCCTTATACCAAGTTTGCGCTTCTGCTCGTGTTAATAGGATTAACTTAAGCCCAGCTCAGTTTGAGGTGCGGCCTTCGCTTTATTTATAAATACTAAGCTAGTTGTTTTATAAATTACAAGTTAGTACTTTGACGGCAACAGGTTAGTCCTAAACGACATAACAATAGACATTTGCATAATGTTGTTTAGCTCCGTAGTCCGTAGTGATTTTAGGACAAAAAAGTAATTTGTTGGAAGAATCTTAGATCTAATCTAAAAGACCTTAATCGAATAACATACTCGTAAATGAAAATTGGAACTTCATTGCTGATCTAACAAGTACAAATACTAGTGAAGGTTAAATAATACTCCTAAAGTGACATAGGTTCTTGACAAGACCCAATGTTGCCGGTTGAACTATTTCACAGATTATGTTTGAATGTCTAACATGTGTGAAGTAACATACGAAGACAAATTGAGGATTATACAGACATCTAAACGCTCGTAAAGTTTGACACTAAAGTTCTAACGGCCTAAATGACAAGGGCGGATAGGTATGAACATAATTTACAGTGTTTCAAGTTCTCTGTTTGAGTTTTTGCTACAGTATCCCTTGTCATAATAATTCAGCTGGCTTAATCTTCGTTTGCTAACAAGAAAAAAGAGGTTTCAGTTTAGTCCCGGGACTGAAACGGATTTGCATCACTTGTGTCTATGAGCGATGGTAATCATTTACCATCAGGTACCGTCTGCTTGTTTCCTCCTGTCCTATAGAAAAAAAAACTTAATTTAAAATGTAAAAGCAGGAAAATAACAAAAAGTAGGCATCTAACGAATCCGATAGTTATATGAGTTTAACGATTTGTCTAACCCACGTTAATGTCACGACGCAAAACTAATGCGACATTTTGGAACGCGTGCCGAAAGTTCGTAGTGTAATCAAAAGGCTACTGTTAAAATAAAGTTGGTATCCTAATCTCCATAATAAATGTTTCGGTCCGCTTGCGCTTCTTTTCATACCGCTCGCTTAACTCTTAATTATGTTAAAATGCCACGAATATGAAGTAACTGAGATATAATTATTAACATTTTAATCCAAAATTACACTATTCTAGAACAAGTAATATTGAGTAAACGAAACAAAACTCTCTAGGACCCATTTTTAGCTAATAATGTTCGAGAAAAGACTATTGAAAAAGGCAGCCGCAATTTCAATTTCTTAAATTAATATTCATATTATATTCTTACTCGAAGTAAGTACCTACTTAATTATCAACAGTTTCACTACTGCTACTAATCGTTTAGGGGCTCTGAGAGATTAGCGGCTTTTATTCTATTATAAGAATATCATTGTTCATAAGACTAGTAATAAATATTATAATATTATGGTAGGTATACAAACCCGCCAGTGTTTTGTATTTTGTATTGTTTTTCGGGAATCGTATCGGCGTTTTTTCCTTGTTTTGGA
Source organism: Ostrinia furnacalis (assembly GCF_004193835.3). Classification (NCBI taxonomy): domain Eukaryota; kingdom Metazoa; phylum Arthropoda; class Insecta; order Lepidoptera; family Crambidae; genus Ostrinia; species Ostrinia furnacalis. The sequence goes on from NW_021130448.1 coordinate 498,683, forward strand.
AACTGGAAAATAATTTCGTATGCGCGAGCAGCCTACGCTACGCCTCTAAGGAAAACGATCTGAAAAGTGCGTTTGGTATATTGAAGCGGAAAATTTTGCACCCCTATGGCTTTTTCCCTATTGCAAAATGCAAAAAAAAAATCGCTAGTCTGAAAATGCCTTAATAATCAGTATATTCTTGTTTAAAAAGATAATGGTAAGAGCCAGTTTTTCCGTTAGTATCAAAAATCTTCCGACTCTTTTAAAGTTTCAGTTTTATGTAACGCGTAAAATTACATTGTTATTGTTTTAATTTCGTACAATGCCGACGGCAGTAGTATTTTGGCTCCGTTGTCACTAAGCCTGGAACAAATTTCACTAAAGGCTGATTTACACGTATCAAGTTGTTAAGTAGGTAACTTTTGAACTAAATTTTAACAGTTAGTGTTTTAATTGTCTCTGAATGAATTTAGGTAAATGTATTTTGCTGCAAATACTACATAATCAGTGACAGTGTTAACTATTATCATGTTCGCTCAGTGTTCAACGAAGCTCGTTCGTACCTGTACCAGGCCTGTTCATCTCCGCGAGTTTACATCGAAAATAAAACACGCACGATGGCCCACCTATAGGACACTATTCGACAAGGCTCACATACATACATAGCGAACATTGACTCACGCACGCGTATTCTTGTGTATGATGGAAGAAAATAAAGAAAATGGTGTACTAAATACTGTGCAGTATTTAACTGCCTAAATAATAATAAAAACACAGAATGTACTTTTTTAAGTTGCCTCAAGACACTGAGAGGTAAATAAGTAGTTAATATTATTCATGATAATTCATGCAAAATCATGTATTTCCTCCGCCATTTTCCGCAGTTTGGCACCTCACGTCACATCATTTTACCGAAGTCAGCCCTATAGCTTCGGCGCAGTGCCGATCACTGACGTTTGTCAACAAAATGGTGCTTGACTCTTGAGACAGGCTAAATTACACCATATTGTTAATGACATTGAGCATACATTTTTTTAAATACCTTCGCGAAGTAAACCTTCTGTACGTAGTACTTATTATTATTCTGTGCCTGTACTGCAAAAGAATGGGTATGATCCTTCACTCTATCTCCAGAACGAAACTCATGCGCTAAATGAGACCTACTTAAATTGAGAAACGGCAAAAATTCGTTCTTCCCTAAAAAATGTACGAACATTTTGGCGACTGAGTGGAAATTTATCTCGCGATGTCCAGGCTAGTGAATGAGTGGGGTATTTTAGACAGTGTGCTCAAATATGTTACGGCTACGTCTCTATAAAACTTTCGTTCCAGTGATTTGGCACTTTTGACTGGGAAGTTCTTAAAGTCAATGTTGCATTTTATTACTCGTACCTATTTCTAATTTATTGGTCAATCAATAAACTGCCTTTTCTCTTCAAAAAGCGCCTATTAAAACTACATTTACATGCCATTGTATTACAGCATTTGCAGCAGAGATCCACTCCATGAAAATTAGTACAAACGCACTAGCATGTCTAAAGGAAGAATAACGGGACCATTCCCACCTCTCGTTCCCACTACTGCAACTCCTATGTAGCCAGAATCTAAATCTTGGCCGCCAATAAAAACCTAACCAGTGAAGGTAAAGGAAGAGTAGTGAGCAAAAGCGATAGAGAGAAAAAAGAGGTAGAATAGTGAGCGCTGCTTATTCTCAGCATTGTAGACTACCTTAGCATTGTAGACTACCACGCCGCGTTATTGTCCCAAAGCAGTGGAAGGGTTATAATAAAACTGTACTGACGTGTATCGCCGCTTTATAAAAGCCTAATAGCAAAAAATTAATGACTTTTATTACTGACTTTTACTTTTTATTGCGCTCCTTGAATGTCCCATTGCCCGCCATTTCAAATCTTCGGCTTTTATTTTCTCAAGTAGTTATTATAAAAGGACGAATATTCAATACAACTTTAGGGTTCACTTAATAGAGAATCTAAAATAATTCGGGTCGTGACTCTAATATAAATCTGTCCTAAGTTATCTTGATTGAACTTGTAAAATAATTAGGTAGGTATGTTACTTTGGTACGGTAGATGTTTTACTCTAAAGAGATTATAATGTTAGACATAATTTAAAGACCGAAAGTATCTAGATTTTAATCTCCCTTTGATTAAGTCTAGAGTTTCAATAACTTTGACTTTTCAACTAGAAAATTGTATCAGAATAAAGTTAAAGGCTTAACAACTCCTGAATGGAAATTAGGTTTTGTTTGATTAATAGCGTTTACATTTTTTCTACAGATTCCGTAGAGAAAAATCCATTACGATCGTCCAGAGTTATAACTGTAGGCAGATTAAAAGTTATCGCAACCGTTTTCAATCTCGTTTACGAGTAAAAAGAGGGGCTAGCTATCCGACTGTTTTAATATTACTGTGATTACATAAATTGTTATTTATTAGGCTTCTTTTTATTTAAATTTTTGGTCTGGCGCTTAACTTAGTGTCTGAGGTATGGGATGGGAGCGACACGGGACGGTGTTTTTGGGATGTCGTCAGACTTCAAATGTTTGCTGTCACATAATAATTATGTCAACGTCACCCCCTCCTGTACCGCTCTCATACCCTAGGCACTGACTAAGTAAAACGCTAGACATTATAATAATTGATACCAATGTTATTTTAATTAAAAGACAATGCCGGAAATTGGCGTCTTTTTTTTTCGCGCGGCCATCGACCAGACCTTGTTTTTTGATTACAAAATAGTGTAATAAACCAAACTTACTATGACATGTATACCTCTAAACTCAGTCTGAACTGAGTTACGAACATTAGAAGTTTGATGATTTTCATACTAGATTTGCTTTTTGCGCGCATGTTTTGTAAGAAATTGCAACAAAATAGTGGCATTGTATGTGTAAACAAACAATACCATCCATTATAGGCTCCAGACATCAGTATGGAGCAGAATCAGCGCAATAAAAAAATAGCGTGTTACACCCTGCCACTCTAAGGGAAACGCCTACGAAGTACCAACCTAGATTTTGGCTAAACAAGTAATTGCGTCAATCGGCGACACGAGGAGCTGCGTCGGCAGAACGTGATGCACCGAGCCGCCGCGTCCCATCGCGCCACCGCCACATCGATCACTTTGGTTCCAACATCGAACTTGGTTAATCGCTCTAGTTATAATTAATTTGTAATTGTAATTTCTATATCTTTAATTAAATTAGTTTAAAGTAAATTGGTTTTTTTTGAGACTATCGCTGCCGCCGTACGTATTTGGCGCAGTCGGTAGGATACTCACGGTCGGGCTCGCGCTTCATCGAGAAGACTCTAGAAGAAGACGACCGCGTGGCTATCAAGTCGCATCCTGCGTATCCTGAACCTACGACGTGCAGCAGCGCAGGCATCCAGACATCGATACCAATAGCCAGAGAAAACCAAGATTATGAAACTGTGAGTACATTTGAATCTTTCATGTGTTGCTCTCCTTTTACTGTGTAATCCTTTTTACCCTTCCTAGTGTAATTATCCCTTTTCAAAATTTTTCATCCTAGACGATCGGGGTCCGATTCCCCTAGGTTAGATAGGATTAATAGGTTAGACGCACATAGGAATATAGTAGAGGAAGTAATAGAGGAAGAAGTCGAAATAATGTCAGATCCCGTAGACAACATCTTTAAATCCCTTAGATTACTCCCGGAATTTGACGGGAACCCCAACGTGTTAACTCGTTTCATACATTTGTGCGATCAACTCGTACTCAGACACGTTAACACAGGGCCGGGACACGAATTGGAAAACCAGGCCTTATTAAACGGCATTTTAAATAAAGTCACAGGGCCCGCCGCCCGTCTTATAAATTCACATGGCATTCCTAGCGATTGGCAAGGCATAAGAAATGCGTTAATTAATAACTTTGCCGATCAACGCGATGAAACCGCGTTGTACAATGATTTAGCATTACAGTCTCAGGGCCATAGCACACCGCAGGAATTTTATGAGCGCTGTCAGACCCTTTTCAGCACTATAATGACATACGTAACTTTGCATGATAGTGTTCCCACTACAGTAGAGGCCAAACGTCAGTTATACAAAAAATTAACCTTGCAATCATATTTACGCGGCCTCAAGGAACCGCTGGGTTCGCGTATTCGATGCATGCGGCCCGCATCTATAGAGCAAGCGCTAGAATTTGTACAGGAGGAAATTAATACCTTATATTTACAGCAGAGAAATGAGCAATTGCCCGATAGGAAATCGCAATCTTTCATTTTACCTCCACCTACTAAACCAATTTATAGCCCTCCTAATTATTTTCCCATGCCACCAATGCCATCTTCAAAGCCTCTAGGTTTTAGCATGCCAGGGCCATCTCGTCCTCAACCTCAACCATTCCGTATACCCCAGCCGTCCCAGCAATGGCGACCAAACCCAGTTCAACCACAACTGAACCGTGGACCGACACGTACCCAGCAGATGTTCAGTGCTCCACCTCCAAATTATAACCCACAAAGTCATGTGTTCAGAATGCCCAATAGGAATCCACCCGTTGCTAATTATCAGGCACCCAAACCCATGAGCGGCGTAAGCCACTTTGTTAGCAAACCTTTACCACCTAGTGGTCATGATTGGCGTAGGTTTGGTAATCCACCACCAAGTAATTACTTTAAAACGCGAGAAATGAATTTTAATGATTGCTTGGATTATGAATACGGACCTTATTTCGATGGCTACTCAGATTACTATCACGGCGATAACAGCATGCCCTATTGCGAATACATTGACTATTCTAATGATATTTTTTATGCACCCAATTATAATTATCCAGAACTATTTAATACCGAACCCGTTTGTGAAATTACGGAAGAAAGTCCTTCACCTAGCAAGGCCGAGGATTTTCAGGAGCCAGCCCGCTCAGACAAACCAAAATAGAATTAAACTTGCAAACCCAGAGACAACTCCCGTATGTTCAGATATTGAACCCACCTTTAAAATTACTTATAGACACCGGAGCTAATCAGTCGTTTATAAGTCCGGAGGCTGTCGAAAAATATTTCTCGAATTATGAATTAAATTACGATCCGTTTGAAGTCGTCAATGTACACGCAATAAGCCGGTGCGATTATTCTATTACGCTACCGTGTTTCTCGGAATTCAATGACACGACCGATGTTACACTTTTTGTCTATAAATTCCATAATTATTTCGACGGTTTAATTGGGTCAGATTTATTGAACAAATGGGAATCGTCAATTGATTTTAAAAATAAGTTACTTATTACACGGCACGCTTCTAACCCGATTCATGTCTATGATTCCCGGAACGTTAACCTGTATGAAGACATCATTCCAGGGCGTTCCTCTAAATTAATTAAACTACCTATCAATGTCAGAGACGGAGATGCGTTTATCCCAGAACAGGTAATATCTAATTGCATTGTAGGAGAATGTTTAACCAGCGTTAAAAATAATCGCGGATATTTAGAGATATCAAACCCAAGTCATAATGACGTCATTTTTTCCGTCGACCGCCAGGTTAGCGCAGAGATCTATAATGTAGAGTCCACGCGTACCGAGCGCGAACTAAATGCTACGGAACTTACCTATGCTACGAGCGAATTACGTCACCCTCATACTACGAGTAGTGAACCGCGTGACCCGCGTCATCAAAGCGTTACGAAGCTATCTAAACGTGCTACGGACGTTCTCTCGCGTCTACGGACTAGCCATTTGAACGCTGAAGAGCGCGCGAACTTACAAAATTTATGCGCTCAATATGCAGACGTATTTTATATCGAAGGCGAGGCTTTAACTTTTACAAATCAGATCAAACACTCGATCAAGACTACTGACGAGCTACCAGTTTATACCAAGAGTTACCGTTACCCGTACATCCATAGGGAAGAGGTTAGGAGCCAGATTAGTAAAATGCTAGAACAAGGTATCATCAGGCCATCCAGTTCAGCATGGAGCTCACCTATCTGGGTAGTTCCCAAGAAAGCTGACGCTTCTGGCAAAACTAAGTGGCGTCTTGTCGTTTGTTTAATACCATAAAGTAATAAAAAAGAAGAAATTTGTCATGTCATCAACAGTGTCACGGGAGAATTGTTTTTTGTGAAACTAAATCAAAATAAAGGATATTTTATCATCAAATACATTGTTGGACTTTATTCATGGTCCTTCGAGCCGGATTTTCTTCTTTAAATGGCAGTTTTACGATATAACGTCCAGAAGGGTCTCTTGTGGTTGTTTGTTTGAAAAATTCTTCGCATTTTTGTTCTTCAGGTGTGTGGTGAGGTTTATTGAGAAGACACTGATCAGATTCTATTTCCCAAAAGCGTTTAAGATCAAACTCTTCTTCAACAACTTGAGTGTGTAATGTTGTTATGACGTTTCTACTGCTTGGTTCAGTTTTACTACTTTCAGATACTTGACCAGATAATATCCAGCCGAGTCTGGTGTTTTGAGCTATAGGACACCCTATTGGACCCTTAACTAGTCCCTCAGTCGTTGATTTTAGGAAACTAAATGATAAAACCATCGACGACAAGTATCCTATCCCTAACATCGCGGATATCTTGGACAAACTAGGCAACTGTCAATATTTTACCACCCTGGACCTTGCCAGTGGTTTCCATCAGGTAGAAATGGAACCCTCGGATATACCTAAAACAGCTTTTAACGTAGAACACGGCCATTTCGAATTTCTCAGAATGCCGATGGGTTTAAAGAACGCACCAAGCACCTTCCAACGCGTTATGGACAATGTCCTCCGTGGTCTACAGAACGTTATCTGTCTTGTGTATCTTGATGACGTCATCATTTTCAGTACGTCCTTACAGGAACACATAAATAATCTTGAAAAGGTGTTCCAAAGACTCCGTGAGTCTAATTTCAAGATACAGATGGACAAGTCCGAGTTCCTCAAACTTGAGACAGCATTCCTAGGTCACATCATCAGCAAAGATGGTGTAAAGCCTAACCCGGATAAGATCGAAGCCATCAAGAAATATCCCATACCAAAAACTCCCACTGAAATTAAGAGGTTCCTAGGACTCTTAGGGTACTACAGGAAGTTCATCCCAGATTTCGCACGGATTACTAAGCCGTTAACTCAGTGTTTGAAAAAAGGTTCCAAAATCACTTTAGATCCAAATTATGTCAACTGTTTCGAGAAATGTAAATTACTACTCACAAATGATCCCATATTACAGTATCCGGATTTCTCTAAAGATTTCATTTTAACTACAGACGCCTCCAATCTAGCAANCGAAGATCCAGACATCCTGTGGAAAGAATACTTACTCTACTCTTCAAGGCAGTTATCTGGCTACCGTCCCTTCGGGATGTTATCTCCAAACGTCCGAGTTCACTATACTCAACAGCAACGACCGCACAAGAGGAACAGCTATCAAAATCATGAACCTGCCACCTCCAGAGAACTTCCCATCAACTCCGAGATCACTCATAAAATTGAACTCAATCAACTTAGAAAATCTACACGCAAGTAACACGAAGATATCTCTGCAGCATCCAGTAGAGATAAGCAAATCTGTGGAAGCTAGCCTTTACCATACTACGATACCCTTATACGTAGTACTGTTAAGTGCAGGCGCACTCGTTATTGGCTTATTAATTCGACGTCACTACATCAAACGTCAAGTGAATACGTCAAGCCCTCAAGAAACCTATGCAGAAATCTCAGATAAGCAACGAGATGTATCCAGTCTCACTACAGCAACATTCTCGAAGAAAATTCTCCAATAGTTGCTGATCTTCGGGGGGAGGTGTTACACCCTGCCACTCTAAGGGAAACGCCTACGAAGTACCAACCTAGATTTTGGCTAAACAAGTAATTGCGTCAATCGGCGACACGAGGAGCTGCGTCGGCAGAACGTGATGCACCGAGCCGCCGCGTCCCATCGCGCCACCGCCACATCGATCACTTTGGTTCCAACATCGAACTTGGTCAATCGCTCTAGTTATAATTAATTTGTAATTGTAATTTCTATATCTTTAATTAAATTAGTTTAAAGTAAATTGGTTTTTTTTGAGACTATCGCTGCCGCCGTACGTATTTCGCTTTAGCGGCGAAGTGTTGTGTTCGGGGTTGTGTTGTCGAGATATTTGTTTTTATTCGCAAACGAAATGTCTGAACAACGGCGACAATTTTATTTCGATTCAAATTTATTCCTAACGCTCGATTTATTGTGGGCAAAAGAAGGAGTGCGCTGCCCACTCGTTGCCCGCTCCCGCGCAGCTGCCGCGCCGCTGTTTTCGAGAACCGGTCTATTTGATTTCACGCATAAGATCCTGTCGCTCCCGCGCCGCCGCCGCTCCCGCGCCGCCGCCGCTCCCGCCCCGCTGCCCGCTAAACTCGAGGCTGAGGCCTTATAGCATTACCTAAAGTCAAGTAAAGTTCGCGGTCTCTTTGTTTTCCATATGTTAGCCGAATTTTTGTTCTAATTAATTTTATCTTGAGTCAATTGCAGATAGTTGATTTGTGTTTAGAAATCCTCACACAAAAATTATTCTTGTCGCCAGTTCTCGCGCCGTACAAATACGCGGGCTACCCGCAGCTGTTGCGCACGGCGCGTTTAGAAGTGGAAGCGGACCAGCTATTCGCCGAGAGTGAGGCCCCGGCCTTACTTCCAGCGGCGTGCGAGCTGGCGCATGCTACTGTGGCTTGTTCCGCGCTGAATGCAGAGGAGCTTCGCAGGGAAGGAGGGTTGCAGGTTTGTGACCGATGTTAACAAAGACAATAGGCTAGTTTCCTAAGGACAAAGTGGAAGCGGACCAGCTGTTCGCCGAGAGTGAGGCCCCGGCCTTACTTCCGTCCGTTAGTGTCCGTGTCATATAGCGAGGTACAACACGTGAGACACCGGACTTACTTATCGGCTAGAGTTGCTGCATAATCGATACATGTGTCGATAATGTAAAATAAATTACATTGATCGGTCTTTTTATGTTATCGATAGTTTTTATTTCTATCTAACTAACTAAAGATAAGTTGGCACCAAATTGTTAGTAACGGCTGTTGGTACTCCGTGAGGTCCATTAGAGGGCCATAACTAATCTTACGGCAGCGCTACTGACGGTAGATTTTACTGTTCTTATTAGCAGTGCCGGGTTTACATATTAAAGTTTGTCAAGCTAAAATTTATAATTTTTGTCTCTTAAGACAAGACAAGATTCATAATAACATAATAACGAGTGATCCACTCGTATATCCCTACTTGTTTTCCCTTGACTTACTTTGTTCTGGTGTTAGTATTATTAACTGGTGTTGTTCTTGTTTCCCAGGTGTTGCACGAAGCGATGTCGCGCTGCGTGCCGGTTCTCTCCTCAAGCACGAAGCCTGGCGACGTGAGCGCGGCGGTGTGCGCTCACTGTGCGCGCTGCTTCGCGGTGGCCGCCGGGTTCGAGGCCTGCCGGGAGGTCTGCGCCGGCCTGCCGCAGCTGTGCCAGGACCTGGTGCCTTTACTGAGGCGACCGGTGAGTGTCTCTAGCACGAGGCCTGGCGACGTGAGCGCGGCGGTGTGCCGTGTCACACTCTTAAAGTCCGGTCGCCGAGCCGATAGAATTTCGTCCAATGACCCCAAGCTACCCATCCTTATCGCTCGCGCGTATTATATTGCTGTCGCGACTGTGCGACGGGCGGCCGCAGTGAGTGCGCGAGTTTAAGAGTAGGGCGCTTTTGATCAATTGATCGAGTCATTAGTCGATTTTGCGAGTCACTAAATATGACAGTAATCTAAATTCAATATGGCGAATGCCTGATTACATATTACAAAGAAAATAGTTGACGAACTACATGTTTTGAAGTGTTAAAATAATTTTCACCAAGAAGTCTTATTTGTTCGTTTTGTGCCGAATAGTTTAATTTAGGCAATTATCACACTGCGCCGCGCTCCGCCGCGGTACGCGGGACGACAGATTTAATCATTGTATGCAAGTACCTCAGTTTGTATACAGGGTGGAAACGATAAGTGATCTCACTCGATTATTTCTAAACTATACAAGATACCAATAAACTAGTTATTGATCCTGAAAGTGCTTCATGAGCTCTATCAAACGGTATTAATAATAGGTTACAGAATAAACTGGATCTATCCGAAACTTCAATGTTTCCAGCTTCCATACATTTGGTAAAGTCACATTATTTTAAAAACTACATATGATATCGTAAAACTGATTACTGATTCTAAAAGTGCTTCACAAGCTCTATCCAATGGTATCAATAATAGGTTACAGAATAAACTGGATCTAACCAAAAATTCAATGTTTCCTTCTTCCATACATTTAGTACTACCACAGTCATGACACTCATCTCTTGACAATATTATAGCAAGTAAAGCCTAAAACCAATGTTTTTCATTAATAATTTAAAATAAGAATACAATTTACGAGTTTATTTTAAGTATTTATTATTAAATTTAAAAAATTACACTTCTAATATGCATACATTTAGTATGGAAGCTGGAAACATTGAATTTTCAGATAGATCCAGTTTATTCTGTAACTTATTATTGGTTCCGTTTGAAAGAGCTCATTAAGCACTATCAGGATCAGTAACCAGTTTTTTAATATCTTGTATAGTTAAGAAATAATCGAGTGAGATCACTTAACGTTTCCACCCTGTAGAAAACACGCGCGGCACTTCACACTGACAACGCGTCTGCGCGTGGCATTTTTTATATGAAATCACGCGCTCCGCAGTGTGATAACCGCCTTAATTTTATTTATTTATTTTATTTTATTTTATTCGGATAACCAACAGCAATACAATACAAATAATGGGACCTTAAATTATGTATCTGCTTAGCCATTTATAGGTAATCGCAAATGGAAGTTAAGATGCAAATAGACCATATGCCATAGCAGACATTAAAAGAATTTACAAGTGAAAACTTAACAGTAAACAATGCTTTTTAAGCGCCGCTGGAGTGGGAGTCGAAAAAGTTTGAATTGAATAATTTATTTATGGTAGTGGGTTTCGTTCGAAATAATTCTAGATCACTATAATTTTTTGATATATCGTTAAAACATTTACTCGCACGAATAAAAAAAGAGTTGAGGCGATAATTTGTGTTAACTTTGGGAATTGCTAGCGGCTGAGTACGTCTTACTGGTAGTTTTCTTGGAACCCAGATATCTATTTTTTGTAATAGTTCTGGACAGTCGACATCGCCACTAACAATTTTCAACAGATAAGAAATATCGGATACTTGCCGTCTTTTTTCTAAAGGTAGGAAATGATATCTTCTACATCTCGTTTCATAGCCATGATCAATAACTTTACACTTAAATTGTAGATACCGCAAAAATCTTTTTTGTATGGATTCTATGCGGGAGATATAAACATTGTATTGCGGACTCCAGACCACGGAGGCATATTCGAGGATGCTGCGCACGAAGGCACAATAAATAACTTTTATTGGCTTGATGGATTTAAATTTATTTGTAGAGCGAATAACGAACCCAAGAGACCTTGACGCTTTTTTAATCGCATAATCGATATGTTTATCAAATATAAGCTTAGAGTCCTGATCTTTCATAGACGTAACTTTGGTGAGCAATTTACTGTGCATGGTGTATTGATAGTTCATAGGGTTAATGTAAAATGTATTGTTTCCAGCATCTGGGCGATACGGCATGCGCAGGCGCCGAAGCGGTAGGCGCTTTAGCGGCGGCGGCTGAATGTCGTGCAGGACTAGCGCGCGCCGGCGCTATACACGCGCTATTACCCGCTGCGTTGCGCTACGATTACACGCATACTGAGTCCGGCGTGGAGGCCGATGAGACCAACAAGCAGGTTCGTTGCTATAGAAACAATAACTTGGTGACAAGACGAGCCGTGTGGGCTAGCGCGCGCGGCGCTATACACGCGCTACTGCCCGCTGCGCTACGCTACGACTATACGCATACTGAGTCTGGTGTGGGGGCTGATGAAACTAACAAGCAGGTTCGTTGCTATAGAAACATTCACTAGGCGACAAGAAAAGCCGTGTGGGCTAGCGCGCGCCGGCGCTATACACGCGCTACTGCCCGCTGCGCTGCGCTACGACTACACGCATACTGAGTCCGGCGTGGAGGCCGATGAGACCAACAAGCAGGTTCGTTGCTATAGAAACAATAACTCGGTGATAAGGCGAGCCGCGTGGGGCTAGCGCGCGCCGGCGCTACACACGCGCTACTGCCCGCTGCGCTGCGCTACGACTACACGCATACTGAGTCCGGCGTGGAGGCCGACGAGACCAACAAGCAGGTTCGTTGATATAGAAACAACTGGGTGACAAGACAAGTCGCGTGGGGCTAGCGCGCGCCGGCGCTATACACGCGCTATTACCCGCTGCGCTGCGCTACGACTACACGCATACTGAGTCCGGCGTGGAGGCTGATGAGACCAACAAGCAGGTTCGTTGTTTTAGAAACTATAACTGGGTGACATGACAAGTCGCGTGGTGCTAGCGCGCGCCGGCGCTATACACGCGCTACTGCCCGCTGCGCTACGCTACGACTATACGCATACTGAGTCCGGCGTGGAGGCCGATGAGACCAACAAGCAGGTTCGTTGCTATAGATACATTCACTAGGCGACAAGACAAGTCGCGTGGAGCTAGCGCGCGCCGGCGCTATACCCGCGCTACTGCCCGCTGCGCTACGCTACGACTACACTCATACTGAGTCCGGCGTGGAGGCTGATGAGACCAACAAGCAGGTTCGTTGCTATAGAAACAATAACTTGGTGACAAGTCGCGTGGTGCTAGCGCGCGCTGGCGCTATACACGCGCTACTGCCCGCTGCGCTGCGCTACGACTATACGCATACTGAGTCTGGTGTGGGGGCTGATGAGACCAACAAGCAGGTTCGTTGCTATAGATACAATAACTCGGTGATAAGGCGAGCCGCGTGGGGCTAGCGCGTGCCGGCGCTAGACACGCGCTACTGCCAGCTGCGCTGCGCTACGACTATACGCATAATGAGTCTGACGTGGATTGACGAGATCTGTTAATTCAACACCTCTCTCCCTCGCACACTCGATTAGAGTCCAATAAGTACCACAAAAGTATTAACAATAGTCTAAACAAACTTATTCAGAAATCAGTACAAGAACAAAAAGCCATTTTTAATGAAATTAAAAATGGTTTCAACTATTGTGGTGAGCCCACTCGTAAGTTAACACAAGCATATTTAGCTTACCACGAGTGGCTGACGGGACTATTAATACTTTGTATTGCACAAAAAACAAAACATGCTCAACTGTTTAGCTGCAGGTCCTAGGTCTTTCAGTTGATTATTTTGACTTTGATTATTATTATCTACAGGAGATCGCAAACAAACTAGCCAAACAGTGCATAGTGGCGCTGGCAGCTTTGTATGGCCCGCATGAAGAGGCTACCCCGTACGACGCGCGGATACGCGACGCGCTGCACACGCTACTAACGCCGCACCTGTGCAGACGACTGGCCGAGACTGATCAACACGAGGTAATTAAAAATATGATGTAACTCTTTGTGATAAATTCTCTTTTGTTTTACCAAATTCTGACTTTAAATCCGTATTATGTCATTAGAAATTAATATTATTAGAATTTATTTGACTCAAATAGGCTCTTAAAAGCGCTTTTATTGCTACGTCTGCTATGCCAATTTAATCTCGGGACACACTGAAAACCAGTCTCATAGTTTTTATGACGATAATAATATCGTGACCCTCGATGATAAAGACATTGCGCTAGGATGGCACTGCTCAGTCCACCATTTCTTCTTTCTTTCATGTTTTGTTGTGCCACTGTTATTAATTTACTTCTATATACCTATGATGTTCTATTGTAATTTTCTTTTTTTCTAATCCAAAGTGTCTTTCACAGCTCCTAAAGACCTTAACATCCAACTGGCGCACACCGTACCTAGTCTGGGACAACAGCACACGAGCCGAGTTGCAAGACGTGCTTCAAAACAGCCGCCTCTCTGACGAGGAAGATGGGCCCTTGTTGGAGCCATTCGCGTACTCCGCTCATGAGGGCCTGGTCTCCGTTGGTGGCGTTTACATACACATCTACAACGAGCAGCCGGAGTTCCCTATCGAGGTAATAAATTATGATTTTCATTAATCCATTCGCTGTTTACAAACGACATACTACAGCCAAACATTAGAAAGTGAAATGAAGCATAGACTGCTAAACGGGATATCTCCACATACATAGACTACGTGCACTTTGTTCTTATTCCGTTCGATGACAGATTCTCAGTTCATACGAGAGTGAGAAATATGTTGTTTTATAGGAATTTAAAAAGAAATGCCTATTTATTCTATTCACTTCGATAAACGATCTTTAATCAATAGGGCAAACAGTCGTCGCCATTTTATTGGTAAGGAGTACATAACCTGACAAATATCAATCACTGTTATGACTACTATTGCTAAAAAAAATAATGTGATCTCCGAATTGAAACCCATTGTAGCTAAAATATGCTAAAACTTGTTCTCTTGTCGCCAGAATCCCCAACAGTTCATCCTAGAACTGCTGAAGTTCATCCAAGAGCAGATACAACTAGATATGACGCCGGATCGCGTTGAACACATCACGCTGGCGCTTAATTCCATCGCCAACGTCATCATCAAGAACCCTGGTGAGTTGTGATAGGGTTCATTTTGCTATGAATAGACTTTATACGCCACTGCTTTTTCACTAAGACATCATGTGGCTGTTTTGTGAAGTGTTGTTTGTATTAATCATCATCATCGTATTTTGACAGTCAAGATCTCGCTGACGTTCAGAAGTCATCCCATTGAAAAACAGTTCTAAATCCGTATTCACAAGGGTCATTTTGATAGAACGATTACTCGATAGGATCGCAACTCAGTGTTTTGTTGTCGTTGAAGTTTTGTTACGTCGATAAGGCTACAGGTAATCTAGGCAACGATAGAGGGACGGAGGATTTGGTCTACGCATGTGAAGTCACCAAACATGTAGAATATGACCCACCACGTGACTCTTCTTTGTGGATATCGTAAGAGGTGACTAAGGGAAAAATATACCAACATCAGGTCACCTCAACCAGTCTTGGCCAGACGGGTATGGGGAGTAAATATTAAGCTATGTTAAAACAAATTATCTTTAACACTACCTATCATTTTACAGTAGGCGCGCGAGTTCATGTCCATCCTGAGGAATGCGGTAGTGCTGTTACCTAACTAATTATGCTAATGTCGATATCTATTCCATATTTTTTGCAACTTATAAGTAAGTAAGTAAGTATAAGTAAATAAGTAAGTAAGGCCCCGATGGACATGAACTCGCGCGCCTACTGTACGTCCATTATCATTTATCTAACTTGACATGACGCCGCATTGACATTTGAATTTGAATTTAACTTTTTTTGCAGGTGTTGAGATCCAATGCATCGGGCAGTTCGGTCTAATTTTCGGGCTTCTCTCCGCCCGATCGCAACCGCGCCTCCAAAACGCTGCGTTGCAAGCGGTCAGAGCCACCGCGGGCAGCCGGGAGTGCGTGGAAGACGTGGCCGCTAGTGGCGTTCTGGGCCACCTAGTGGCTTTGTTACCGGTGGCTGGGCTGACTAGAGTGGCCATTCCTGGGGCCCCCGATGTATTAGATGTGTTGGCGGCCTTGTCCGCGCTGTTAGCCAACACTACGCTGGTTAAAGAGGCTTTAGCTAAAGGTAAATTTTGATTGAAGTGAGGTTATTATCTCTGTCTCTTTCTAGCAGTTCAAGAAACTAAGGCTGAAATCTTACTTTAACATTAAGTAACGTCAAAAATCTGTCAAACTCCATACAAAAAGCACCGGTTATCGTTATAGTTACGGTTGAAGTTAGGTGGTGCAACTCAGCCTAAGAATGTGTGAGCGTTAACCAGCTGATTTTGCCAGAAGTAAAACTGAGTGGCGCACGCTGCATCCGCGCAAGCATAGGCAGTTAATATCATGAGTAGCTTCCCTTTCCTTTCTCTATAGAAAGATTTAGTACAACTTTAAACTATTATCAGATTAAATACAAATGAGTAAGTTATCTTCATAGAGTTGCGCCAATTTTTGTCAGTGTGTAAGTGCGCACCGCATACGTATTGGCACGCTCACATACAAACCGCGCTCGGTGCGTTTCTATGAAGATAACCTACCTATTTGTATTTACTCTGCTATTATATTGCATTTTTACTATAAAATTATCACTGTCACGGGATTTTTGCAACAAAAACACTTATAACGATAAGCAGATAACGGTAAACCCTCCGACGTTTCAACTCGGTGGCACGAGTCATGGTCGCGGGCAGACTGAAGAGATGCGGCGTCATTTGCAATGAATTTTATGTTATAAAAGTGTTTTTGTTGCAAAAATCCCGTGACAGTGATAATTTTTGTATATTTTTGTACTTTACCGTTTGCTGTTTTATTTTATACTGTAACAACATACTGACGGTAGCGTTGTGTCCGCAGGTGCTGTGATATACTTATTAGATCTGTTCTGCAATAGTAAGCTGCCTGAGACGCGCGAGGCGGCCGTTGAGCTGCTTGCGCGAATGATGGCGGACAAACTGCACGGGCCCAAGGTGGGTTGTAGACTGGCAAATAGTAAGAATAAGAAATCTTTATTAAGAATAACAATGTGGCGGACAAAACAAGAATAGACATGATTATCTTAGAAATATGCTGAAGAGGCGCCCGTTCAAAAATCACGACATGACTTAACCGTCATGTCGAGATTTGTCGTCATTTCAGCGGGAACCAACGCGCGATGAGAATTGCGCGCCCCTTTGGTCGAGACGGTTTGATCAGACAGTCTATTTAAGAAAATAGGGAATATGCAAGGTTTTTTTAGATAAAGAAGAACTGACGGCCGATGGGGCAGCAAGGTTCTGGAGTGGAGGCAAAATACCGGAAAACGCAGTGGAACGTCCACCCACGAGGTGTACCGACAACCTCATAAAGGTAGCAGGAAGGCGCGTGATGCAGGCGTATGGAAACGTCCTGACTCGGTCTATTTAAGGAAATAGGGAATATGCAAGGTTTTTTGGAGCCGCAAGGTTCTGGAGTGGAGGCCACGTACCGGAAAACGCAGCGTGGAACATCCACCCTCATAAAGGTAGCGGGAATGCGCGTGATTCGTGCCACACCGCTTATACTATTTTTCGACAGAAACAGCTGGAGTTTTAGCGGAGGCCCTTTACAATTTATGTGATAATTACTTTATTTATTTATTTATTGAGGTATACCAACAACATTACATACAAAGTAATTACATGAAAATCTTACATAATTATATATAAGTCTATCAAGCAAAATAAGTTGATGTTATGACATAATAAGCCGCATATAATCGGTACACATTGTTCACAGGTTCGCCTAACGATATCCCGCTACGTGCCGGGAGTGTTCGCCGAAGCCATGCGGGAAGGCGGCGCCGCTAGTGCTGTGCACATGTTCGATGCTCAGCACGAGCACCCCGAGCTTGTATGGAGCGAGGACACGAGGGCCGCGGTCGCGCGCACCCTCTCTGGACTTAGAGACAGGTATGAGTGACATTAGTCCATGTCATCATTGATCTATTCTTTTCCGACGGCCACAGTTTTTTCATTAAAAAACTCATATATAGCCTGACCAGGAACATAAAAACCCTCGCCATGTTGCGGAAAACTAATGGTACTAATTTCTATTAATGGCAACAGTAACTGAAAACTTCATTGACATGTCACCTTGCATGTCAGTCTATTGTTGTCAAAGTGTAAACAAACTTTATTTTAAATGTGTGCAATTGATTTTGTGAATTAAATTGCTAAAATATTTTTATAGTCGTGAAAGAAAAGTGGTTCACGATGTGTTAATGTATTTGTCGAAGAGAAATACTAAGGGTTCGGACAATATTTTCATTGAATAATGTTTCCGACAAAGGTCGTCAAATTGACTGACATGTTTATCGAATAGTACAGTCCACTATGAAAATTAGCTGTAGTCTGTTTCAACTACCTGTTTTAAAGTTTTTTGTCACTTTCTAAGTTTTGAATTTTATGGAATTGGGAAAGAAGTACCGAGTTTGAAGCGTTCATGAGCAGACATTGCAGTTGAATATTCAAGTTCTGAATTTGATTATTGAGGAATAATAAAATAAATCGTACTAGCTCGATTGATGGTTTCATTTAATTTATTTAAACCAGGTTACCTTTAATAATATTTTTCGTTTATTTATGAAAATATCAAATTAGCCCGTAATCCTAAATACATAAATTTAGCGTATTAATGTAACACATGTACGACTGTACTCAGTGTTGCACTATCAAATGCAATTGAAGCGCCTCTATGCCAGGGTTTTTATGTTCCTGGTCAGGCTATAACTCATTTATTTATGCAAGTAGGCTTTTAAAAAGCACTATTACACGTCCCAGTATTAATCCTACCACTACTTCAGGACAATATATAGGCCAGTGCTGAGAAGAAGCAGCGCAAGAAACTCAGTCACTATTGTCAGCCTCTTAAGGATGGTCAACTCCATTTCCATTCTACCACTCCGTAATCATAACTGTTGTTATACTAACTTTCGAACCATGCTCGACCCGACTGAACGTGTCACGAGAGTTAGGCCTGTTTTTCTATAGCGACCGACAGGTTCTGATGACCTGATGACAATCAGAGGTAGCCAGAGCAGATGGTTTTGGTAAATGTTGGCTTTTTTATGCTAGCAATTCAGCTGCTATTCGACGATTGAAAACTATCAAAAACGCACTTAATAAGTCTCTTATGCCCGTTTTCACCATCAATTCCTAATTTTTATGTGACCCTTTTGACAACAAAATTCCTGTTATTTGTTACCATAGAGGTCACTTAAAAATTAGGGATTTATAGGGAAGACGGGCATTAGTTTCTCTCTAATAGTCTCTTCGCGTAAACTACAGTTTATTTAATTGCGTCTACAGGCACCAATCCAGCCAAGTCCGCGACGCGAACTCAATATTCGAGGACCGCGAGACACTCGAGCGGAGCTCCGCCGGCGACGAGGCGTGGGCGCCGGCCGGCGAGGTGGTGGTGGGCGGCGTGTACCTCAAGCTGTTCCTGCAGCACCCGCACTGGAACCTGCGCAGCCCCAAGAAGTTCCTGCAGGAGCTGCTCACTGAAACACTCAACGCGCTGTCCAAGGACACCACCGAGGTACGAAGGATTTTTTTTTATGTGACAGGAGTCAAACGAGCAGACGAATCGCCTGATAGTAAGTGATTACCGTCGCCCATAGACACCCGCAGTCCCAGGGGCGTTACAGGTGCGTTGCCGGCCTTTAAGATGCAGATACGCTCTCTTCTTGAAAGTACATTACAGTTTCTTTATTTCAACAAAAACAGGCATCAATGCAGCCGAATCCGTGACGCCACCAGTATTCCGCCTGGTTCAGATACAATAGCAATAGTCGCGTGATTGTTGAGCAGTTCTCGTTCATTTACATCATACCGTAACCGCACGGTTCCCGCCTCAGTGCCTCGCTAATAAGAACGACCCAGAAACAGCGAGGTTACCGCGCGTGACTGAATTAGAACTTCGAGGGGTTTGACGCAGACCTTCCCATTTGCATTATTCGAATATGGTCATTCATTTAACATTTTCAACTTACAAGTTGAATTATTAAAAAAATGGTAGGCTTTAACTTTTATCTGAGCGTGACCATTTTGCGAATGTCTTCGTCAAACTGAGTTCGAGGACCGCGAGACACTCGGGCGGAGCTCCGCCGGCGACGAGGCGTGGGCGCCGGCCGGCGAGGTGGTGGTGGGCGGCGTGTACCTCAAGCTGTTCCTGCAGCACCCGCACTGGAACCTGCGCAGCCCCAAGAAGTTCCTGCAGGAGCTGCTCACTGAGACACTCAACGCGCTGTCCAAGGACACCGCCGAGGTAGGAGGGAAATAACAAGAGTTTGTTCGATCTCAAGCCAAGCCGCGAGGCTAACATAGCATGGAACCTGCGCAGCCCCAAGAAGTTCCTGCAGGAGCTGCTGACTGAAACGCTCAACGCGCTGTCCAAGGACACCGCCGAGGTACGAAGGAAATAACTCGTTTCTTTAATCCAACAAAAAACAGATACCAATCCAGCAAAATTCGCGACACCACCAGTATTCCGCCTGGTTCAGACTTCAGATATAGCAATAGTGGTGTGGTTGTTGAGCAGTTCTCGAACATTTGCATCCACCGCACGGTTCCCGCTTTAATGTCTTGACAATAAGAACGACCCAGAAACCGCGAGGTTATCGCGCGTGACTGCATTAGGACTTCGAGAGGTTTGACGCAGACCTTCCCATTTGCATTTCGTCACGAATTCAAATATGGTCATTCATTTAACATTTTCATCTTACAAGTTGAATTATTTCAAAAATGGCAGGGTTTAACTTTTTCTGAGTGTGACCATTTTGCGAATGTCTTCGTCAAACTGAGTTCGAGGACCGCGAGACACTCGAGCGGAGCTCCGCCGGCGACGAGGCGTGGGCGCCGGCCGGCGAGGTGGTGGTGGGCGGCGTGTACCTCAAGCTGTTCCTGCAGCACCCGCACTGGAACCTGCGCAGCCCCAAGAAGTTCCTGCAGGAGCTGCTCACTGAAACACTCAATGCGCTGTCCAAGGACACCACCGAGGTAGGAAGGAAGTAACAACAGTTTGTTCAATCCCAAGCCAAGCTGCTAGGCCGATATAATTTGGAACCTGCGCAGCCCCAAGTTTCTGCGGGAACTGCTGACTGAAACACTCAATGCGCTGTCCAAGGACACCACCGAGGTAGGAAGGCTACGCTCTCTTCTTGAAAGTACATTACAGTTTCTTTATTTCAACAAAAATCAGTTACCAATCCAGCCGAGTCCGCGACGCCACCAGTATTCCGCCTGGTTCAGATACAGCAATTTATAGTCGCGTGGTTGTTGAGCAGTTCTCGTTCATTTCCATCATACCGTAACCGCACGGTTCCCGCCTTAGTGCCTCGCCAAAGTGGTTCTTAAACCACCCAGAAACTGGGAGATTATCGCGCGTGACTGAATTAGGACTTCGAGGGGTTTGACGCAGACCTTCCCATTTGCATTATTCGAATATGGTCATTCATTTAACATTTTCATCTTACAAGTTGAATTATTTCAAAAATGGCAGGCTTTAACTTTTTTCTGAGTGTGACCATTTTGCGAATGTCTTCGTCAAACTGAGTTCGAGGACCGCGAGACACTCGAGCGGAGCTCCGCCGGCGACGAGGCGTGGGCGCCGGCCGGCGAGGTGGTGGTGGGCGGCGTGTACCTCAAGCTGTTCCTGCAGCACCCGCACTGGAACCTGCGCAGCCCCAAGAAGTTCCTGCAGGAGCTGCTGACTGAAACGCTCAATGCGCTGTCCAAGGACACCACCGAGGTATGAAGGGAATTACAACAGTTCGTTCAAGCCAAGCCGCGAAGCCAACATAATATAGAACCTGCGCAGCCCCAAGAAGTTTCTGCAGGAGCTGCTGACTGAAACACTTAATGCGCTGTCCAAGGACACCACCGAGGTAGGAAGGATTTTTTTTTTATGTGACAGGAGTCAAACGAGCAGACGGATCATCTGATGGTAAGTGATTACCGTCGCCCATAGACACCCGCAGCCTTTTAAATGTAGATACACTCTCTTCTTGAAAGTACATTATAGTTTTTTTTAATTCAATAAAAATCAGTTTCCTATTTAGCCGAGTCCACGACGCCACCAGTATTCCGCCTGGTTCATACACAGCAATAGTCGCGTGATTGTTGAGCAGTTCTCGTTCATTTACATCATACCGCGCACGGTTCTCGCCTCAGTGCCGCCAATAAGAACGACCCAGAAACCGCGAGGTTATCGCGCGTGACTGAATTAGGACTTCAAGGGATTTGACGTAGACCTTCCCATTTGCATTTCGTCACGAACTCACGAATTCAAATATTCATTTAACATTTTCAACTTATAAGTTGAATTATTTCAAAAATGGCAGGCTTTAACTTTTATCTGAGCGTGACCATTTTGGGAATGTCTTCGTCAAACTGAGTTCGAGGACCGCGAGACACTCGAGCGGAGCTCCGCCGGCGACGAGGCGTGGGCGCCGGCCGGCGAGGTGGTGGTGGGCGGCGTGTACCTCAAGCTGTTCCTGCAGCACCCGCACTGGAACCTGCGCAGCCCCAAGAAGTTCCTGCAGGAGCTGCTCACTGAGACACTCAACGCGCTGTCCAAGGACACCACCGAGGTAGGAGGGAAATAACAATAGCTTGTTCTATCCCATGCCAGGCCAACCTGCGCAGTCCCAAGAAGTTCCTGCAGGAGCTGCTGACTGAAACACTCAATGCGCTGTCCAAGGACACCACCGAGGTACGAAGGCTACGCTCTCTTCTTGAGAGTACATTACAGTTTCTTTATTTCAACAAAAATCTGTTACCGATCCAGCCGAGTCCGCGACGCCACCAGTATTCCGCCTGGTTCAGATACAGCAATAGTCGCATGGTTGTTGAGCAGTTCTCGTACATTTGCATCAAACCGTATCCGCACGGTTCCCGTCTCAGTGCCTCGTCAATAAGAACCACCCAGAAACTGGGAGATTATCGCTCGTGACTGAATTGGGACTTCGAGGGGTTTGACGCAGACCTTCCCATTTGGATTTCGTCAGGAATTCAAATATGGTCATTCATTTAACAGTTTCAACTTACAAGTTGAATTATTTCAAAAATGGCAGGCTTTAACTTTTATCTGAGCGTGACCATTTTGCGAATGTCTTCGTCAAACTGACTTCGAGGACCGCGAGACACTCGGGCGGAGCTCCGCCGGCGACGAGGCGTGGGCGCCGGCCGGCGAGGTGGTGGTGGGCGGCGTGTACCTCAAGCTGTTCCTGCAGCACCCGCACTGGAACCTGCGCAGCCCCAAGAAGTTCCTGCAGGAGCTGCTCACTGAAACACTCAACGCGCTGTCCAAGGACACCGCCGAGGTACGAAGGATTTTTTTATGTGACANTCTAGCAATAGGCGCTGTACTATCTCAAGGACCTATCGGTAGCGACAAGCCCATAGCGTACGCATCTAGAACTCTTAACACCAGCGAGATAAATTACAGTACTATTGAGAAGGAGTTGTTAGCGATTGTTTGGGCCACCAAGTACTTCCGTCCATATCTATTTGGACGTAAATTTAAGATCATTACAGATCATAAGCCCCTGCAATGGGTTATGAATCTCAAAGAACCCAACTCTCGTCTCACTCGTTGGAGATTAAAGCTGAGTGAATATGATTTCACCGTTATCTATAAGCAAGGCAAATGTAACACCAACGCCGATGCGCTATCTCGCATTGAAATCCACAATGAGGAGATCAGTTCTATAGTAGCTAACCCAACCGAGAAGGCCCCTTCTTTAGATAATTCAGACACATTGACAGTACATACAGATGCTGAGAATCCCANAAGGGGTTTGACGTAGACCTTCCCATTTGCATTTCGTCACGAACTCACGAACTCAAATATTAATTTAACATTTTCAACTTACAAGTTGAATTATTCCAAAAATGGCAGGCTTTAACTTTTATCTGAGTGTGACCATTTTGCGAATGTCTTCGTCAAACTGAGTTCGAGGACCGCGAGACACTCGAGCGGAGCTCCGCCGGCGACGAGGCGTGGGCGCCGGCCGGCGAGGTGGTGGTGGGCGGCGTGTACCTCAAGCTGTTCCTGCAGCACCCGCACTGGAACCTGCGCAGCCCCAAGAAGTTCCTGCAGGAGCTGCTCACTGAAACGCTCAACGCGCTGTCCAAGGACACGACTGAGGTATGAAGGGAATAACAACAGTTTGTTCAATCCCAAGCCAAGCTGCTAGGCCGATATAATTTGGAACCTGCGCAGCCCCAAGTTTCTGCGGGAACTGCTTACCGAGACGCTCAATGCGCTGTCCAAGGACACCACCGAGGTAGGAAGGATTTTATTTATGTGACAGGAGGCAAACGAGCAGACGAATCACCTGATGGTAAGTGATTACCGTCGCCCATAGACACCCGCAGCCTTTTAAATGTAGATACACTCTCTTCTTGAAAGTACATTATAGTTTTTTTTAATTCAATAAAAATCAGTTTCCTATTTAGCCGAGTCCGCGACGCCACCAGTATTCCGCCTGGTTCATACACAGCAATAGTCGCGTGATTGTTGAGCAGTTCTCGTTCATTTACATCATACCGCGCACGGTTCTCGCCTCAGTGCCGCCAATAAGAATGACCCAGAAACCGCGAGGTTACCGCGCTTGACTGAATTAAGACTTCGAGGGGTTTGACGCAGACCTTCCCATTTGCATTTCGTTACGAACTCACGAATTCAAATATGGTCATTTATTTAACAGCTTCAACTTACAAGTTGAATTATTCCAAAAATGGCAGGCTTTAAGTTTTATCTGAGCGTGACCATTTTGCGAATGTCTTCGTCAAACTGAGTTCGAGGACCGCGAGACACTCGAGCGGAGCTCCGCCGGCGACGAGGCGTGGGCGCCGGCCGGCGAGGTGGTGGTGGGCGGCGTGTACCTCAAGCTGTTCCTGCAGCACCCGCACTGGAACCTGCGCAGCCCCAAGAAGTTCCTGCAGGAGCTGCTCACTGAAACACTCAACGCGCTGTCCAAGGACACCACCGAGGTAGGAGGGAAATAACAATAGCTTGTTCTATCCCAAGCCAGGCCAACCTGCGCAGTCCCAAGAAGTTCCTGCAGGAGCTGCTCACTGAAACACTCAACGCGCTGTCCAAGGACACCACCGAGGTAGGAAGGAATAACAACAGCTTGTTCGATCCCAAGCCAAGCCAACCTGCGAAGCCCCAAAAAGTTCCTGCAGGAGCTGCTGACTGAAACACTCAATGCGCTGTCCAAGGACACGACTGAGGTAGGAAGGACTTTTTTTATGTGACAGGAGTCAAACGAGCAGACGGATCATCTGATGGTAAGTGATTACCGTCGCCCAAAGACACCTGCAGCCTTTAAAATGTAGATACACTCTTCTTGAAAGTACATTACAGTTTTTTTTATTTCAACAAAAATCTGTTACCAATTTAGCCGAGTCCGCGACGCCACCAGTATTCCGCTTGGTTCATACGCAGCAATAGTCGCGTGGTCGTTGAGCAGTTCTCGTACATTTGCATCAAACCGTATCCGCACGATTACCGCCTCAGTGCCTCGCCAATAAGAACGACCCAGAAACCGCGAGGTTATCGCGCGTGACTGAATTAGGACTTCGAAGGGTTTGACGCAGACCTTCCATTTGCATTTCGTCACGAATTCAAATATGGTCATTCATTTAACATTTTCATCTTACAAGTTGAATTATTTCAAAAATGGCAGGCTATAACTTTTATCTGAACGTGACCATTTTGGGAATGTCTTCGTCAAACTGAGTTCGAGGACCGCGAGACACTCGAGCGGAGCTCCGCCGGCGACGAGGCGTGGGCGCCGGCCGGCGAGGTGGTGGTGGGCGGCGTGTACCTCAAGCTGTTCCTGCAGCACCCGCACTGGAACCTGCGCAGCCCCAAGAAGTTCCTGCAGGAGCTGCTCACTGAAACACTCAACGCGCTGTCCAAGGACACCACCGAGGTACGAAGGATTTTATTTATGTGACAGGAGTCAAACGAGCAGACGAATCG